>NC_036860.1:74354315-74381909 GCF_002910315.2 Salvelinus sp. IW2-2015
TTTTTATTGGGACATGCCTATGATCGGTCTGGGCCAACTGTTGTTGTGTTTAGTTGATGCGGTATCAACAGCAGTTGAACTTTGTAAACGTGGCTGTTTGTGTGTGGATGGCAGCAGGCTCTTGGTGCAGTGCTCTCTGCCAAACACCTGCCTGCTGCTGCCCACCAGTGTACTGGGCCCCGCCCCCAGTCAATGATTAAGGGACCTGTTTTGTATCACACATAAAAGTAGTAAATAAGCGATTCAACAACAAAGATTCAGCTAGGCTAAAACATTCAAAACTAGACCTCACCTCCATTCAGTCCAGAAGCCATAAGGTGTGATAAAGATGGCTTGTTCGCAGCAGCAAGAGTGTGGCTCTGTTCACGGGCCAGACAAGCCAAATGGTCTGAGTGTACACTGGGTATCTGTGAACAGTGAGTGACAACATGTGTTCCTTATTAAACACAGGGCATACGAGACGGCTATACATCTAGGAATAGTAAACCATGTCTATTGTAGCACTGTGTGATGTACCTGCTCCTGTCTCATGGTGTTGGTCTCTGTGCAGCATAGGCCCTGAGGGAACAGCCTCTTCACATCCTGAACAGCTCTCTGATAGCTTCTCGATCCTACAACATAGTATTATATCATTCATCATGAGCTACTAACATTACATCTGAAACATTAAAGCCTTGTTCCAAAGCCAGTCTCAGCCACTCTGTAACTGATTGATCTATGTTGTCTGGCAGGGCCTGGAAGGTGGCCCAGTATGGTGCGTGGGCGAGGGCAACTGACTGACCATAGATGCCGCTGTGTAGCTGGTCCGAGCTGTAATAGGCCCTCCAGAGGAATTGGTCCTGAGCGCGGGCCTGGGCAGGGTCCTCAGGTCCCAGCACGTCCAGTAGCCTCTTCACAGCGTTCTCCCTCTGCAGGCACAGAGCCAGGGAAGGCCCAGAGCTCAAGTACTGGACATGGGCTTCTACAGCAGAGGGGTCCTAGAGGAAAACACAAGAGGAAAACTGAGCTGAACCAATGCATTTAAAACAATATAACAATCTGTCCACTGGCCTGGTTTAGGTAGGTAGGAATATGTGAGTTGCCTGATGCTCTGCAGTAGACACCAGTGACACAGCTGTGCTATTGTCCAGAACCAGCACATGCAGGCCCACCACAGTGAAGCCACTCCGCTGGACTTTGCTGAGGATTTTCCCCAGAGCATGGCTCCACACTCCAGGCTTGAACAGACACAGTGTGACCAGTGGCTGGGGGCCTGATGGAAACAGACAAGAGTGGCAAACAGGGTGCTTACACATTTTCAACTTTTGTATATATTTGTAACCATTGTTGAAGTAATCGACTTTGCAAGTAACCAATGTTTAATAAAACTTCCTACATTACATCATGCTATTTAACGGTCAAAGTTCATCCAAATAAACCCGTTTCCAAACTCACCCTGCACCATGCAGTTTAACAATGACTCACACTGGGAACCTGTAAGGAACATTAAACACAAGTCAGAAGGGAGGTGGGTGAGAGAGTCGTTTGAATGTGCTGATGACCCGGTGACACATACCAGCTACATTAATGCGTGGTGGGGGTAGGAACTTCAGTAATGGGCGCACACTGTGATCTGAAGATGAGAGAAAATCCACATAGATCCAGCTATCCTTGACATGATTACCCCAGATATAGGGTATAGTGAAATAGTAAAGCTTGCACTGGCTAGTTTTTTACCAGGGATCATGTCTCCCAGGGAGAAGAAGAGAGATGCTTGTCTGAAGGCCAATTCAGGAGTGGGAGACAACAGTATGTTCAGGTTCCCGGGGTAGTCCCGTGGCAGGAGCCGCCGTAGGGTGGCGAAGGCGTCCACCCTCCTCAGGGCACACACCAGGGCAGGGGAGGAGGCCAGGCCCACCAGGCTGCTCTGCCACAGCCGGTCTCCTACCTCATAGGGGCTCACCTCCCGCGCCTGCTGCCGGGACAATGTGGGCAGCCACTTCAGGGCCAGCAGCTCGAATCCATCCTCCCCGACATCGCCTGATAGAGAAACAGGGTAGAAAGGAGAGAAACGCAGGGCAAGGTTAGGTAGGTGAGGAGTTCAGTGCTACAGCTGAATTGCAAGTACAATATTGGTATTATGAATAACATTATGCATTTTAAATATATTTCATAACATGGGCTGTGTTGTAGGAATGGTTAATGTGGGGTAAAGTACCTGTTGTGTCCCTTGTCCAGAGCTTGTGTAGCAGGCTCAGGCCCTGACTGATGTCCCTTCCAGCCAGAGTAAGCACCACCACCTGCTCCAGCTCTGGGTTGGATGGACACCTGTGATTGGACAGCACCACATTGCAGGGGTTGGGTACGGCCCACATTCGCCCACCTGAGAACCAAGCATGAACATAAACTCAATTAGACCAGGAAGCCAAGGAGGGGGTCATCATTGACAGACTGTGTTAACTCTTCCCTTACCAAAGCTATGGAGCAGGCTCTCTCTGTAGGGCAACATGTGAAAGCAGCTGCTCGGGTCCAGCTTTCCTTCATCTGACAGTCTGATGTGGATACATCCCAACAACCTCTGCTTCTCCAACTCTTTCACAAGGGCTGACAAAAAGAGGAATCAGTGTCAATAGACGGAACATTGATGTCACAAGCTCAAATGCCTCTACAGTACCTATTAGCATCAAATGGGATATATGTTCTTTATACGCTGAGCGTACAAAACATTAGGAACACCTGCTCTTTCCATGACAGACTGACCAGGTGAATCCAGGTGAAAGCTGTGATCTCTTATTGATGTCACCTGTTCAACCATTGTAGATGAAGGTGTATGTGTGCCATTCAGAGGGTGAATGGGCAAGACAAAAAAATTAAGTTCCTTTCAACGGGGGATGGTAGTAGGTGCCAGGCTTGAGTGTGTCAAGAACTGCAACGCTGCTGGGTTTTTCAAGCTCAACAGTTTCCCGTGTGTATCAATGGTTCACCACCCAAAGGACGTCCAGCCAACTTGACACAACTGTGGGAAGCATTGGCGTAAACATCGGCCAGCATCCCTGTGGAACGCTTTCAACACCTTGTAGTCCATGCGCCAACGAATTGAGGCTGTTCTGAGGGCAAAAGGGCGTACAACTCAATACTAGGAAGGTGTTCCTAATGTTTTGTACACTCAGTGTACTTTTGAGGTGATAGAAGGAGAGATATTAGGTATTACAGGGTTAAGTGCTATACCTGCAGGCAGGCTGGCACAGTGACGCAGGCCACTCTCTCTCCTCAGAAGTAAGACCAGGCAGTGGGAAGACAGCTCGACCTTCTCATCCACAGTAACAGTGGGCGGACTGCAGAACACTGACACCTTGTCAAAGAGAAAGACACGTTTTTAAGGGCATAGTCAACATTGATCTCACCGGCTCCTCTCAGGCGCTATGCTGTCAGTTCAGTGTGGTGTGACTGATCTGGGGACAGTGTGGTGGAGGTGGGGTCGTTACCTGCTGACTGGTGAGTCCCAGTGCCTGGGTTCGTTTGGTGGGGAGCTGCAGCCTCTGGACCCCCCTCAGACTGAACCCTCTGCCCTCACACACAGACAGAACCTGGCTGTAGCAGCATGGTGCCACCGCTGGAGACACTATCAAGAACACGTCCACTATGAGGTGGGAAGGGAAGAGTCAGATCCACAGTAAGACATTTTGAAACTTCCAACTACTGTACTTATGATCTAGATTAGAGTAAAGCATTAAGCCATAACTCTGACATTGTTGACCTCAAGTGTGTACTTGTTTCTGAGTTACCTTTAACAGTAGCACACAGGGTGGTAGAGGACCTGGTTAAATACAAGGGGCTGCTTCCCTCTCCATCACCAGGGGCAGAGCTGAGAGTGTTGGAAGAAAATCGTGTTTTTGTGAAATACTTTAACTACTGTATGTGTTGTGTTGTGTGTGTTTAAGATGAAAACAAATGTATCAATCAGTGTTTACTGAGTAAACCTTCAGTCTCTTGACCTTCCATCTACTCATGATGATTAATGATGTTGTTTTACAACGCTTTGAGATTCTTTATATAAGGTATAGTGCTATAAAAGTTTAATAAATTATTATTATTAGTAGTAATATGTTTGTTTTTCTACTTGTAATGTTTGAGTGATGGTTGTGAGACATCAGGATGGCTCTGGACTACAAACACACCTGTCAGTTGGAGCCTGGTCAGGGTTCTGGGAATTATTTCCTGGAACTCTCCCTGCGAACCACGTGACCAGTTCCCTGTGCACACTGCTGGCCAGGCGAGGGGAGTAGAGGAGGGGCAAGTTCTTGCTGCTGTAGTGCAGGGCGTTGATGGATGCCGGGTCTGTCTTCCTAGCCAGCAGGGGGTCTGAAGGGCCTGTTACATCCTGCCACACGGTGCGAGCGTGAGGCCCTCGGACAGCCAGGGCAAGGACGGGCTGATCGGCCCCATCATCTCCCTGCCCGTAGGATACCATGCCTGAATCAGAGACAGACTTACTATAACTTACTGAATCATTCCAGTCTAGGCCACTGAAGATCTGCAGACTAGATAAGAATATAACAGAATAGAAGTTTATTAGTTGATAGACGTTTTACCGGTGCTGTTGGTCAGAAGGCCAGGAGGAGGGTAAAGGAGGCGGAGGCCACACACATCCAGGCCTGAGTTGTGGAGAAGCTGGAGGGTGTGGTGAACCACCAGGGGATGCAGGAACAAAGACGTGTATCCCAGAGCAACAGCTATCTGTGAGGAGAAGAAGAAATAAACTGTATGGTTGATTTCCTCATCCTATACCAACAGTCATGACCATGGGGTATTAACACTGAGGTTAGACGATACCAAGGAGCTTTGGAACAGCTGAGACAAGATGTTCTTACCTCTGTGTGTAGCTGCTGAGTGCACATGGTCTCAGGCCTCTGACAGCTGAGTTCCTGAGTCTCKACAGTCTGCCAGTAGAAGCCTGGGTTCAGACCGAAGGTCCTCTTCACAGCCTGAGACACAGGACAAAGATACAGCACATTACAGGGAACACATCCACATCATCAAGRCAATCTCKGATTCTAAGCATTCACCTGTACCTACTACCTACCATTTTGTCTGAGTTGACAGAGATAAAGCTGTCCAGGCAGGAGGCAGGTATGTGGACGGTTGGGGGATAGGCCTGTTGGTCTAATAGGCTCCTGAGCTGCGGCAGCCAATGGGTGATGGCTCTGAGGGAGGTCTGAGAGAGGAACCTGCAGACACGCTGCTGGAACACACTATGACCCTTATCCACACCCCGTTTCTATGAAGAAAAAGGAAAATCACTTAACTGCAGAAAAGGTGGTGGAGGAAKAGAGGAAATGTTRGGGTGCATTCACATAGAARWYGGAATTAGAATACTAKTAKTAKTAAMWAWWWMWAAWMMAWKWSSATSTRKATMRRTKTRKCRCMSKSRRMMSGMWRWKGMWSWAGMRMRWSMCRSTSMSKSWSYSKKKKYYRYRYMAMYMSRAGWSCKWSRRCWMRCRKRYMCRYCWGRWGSRSWYSSKCKSKSAKKSYWAKAGSWYCKSRYMCKRRYRCARCWRSASSMRSWGGMSCTSSWYCRRKKAKCWKACAAGTTAGAGGCCTCAGTAAYACATGGACTCCATCTCAAACAGAGTAKAAATAATCAYATGATCTCAGTTGAATGACGTTGTCAAGAACTAGTCAAATAAATATTCACCAAAGACAGAAACCAAGCAACCAGAGCATTGTATATATGGGATTTGGTTGTGGCTGACTCCACTGTTGGTGCTTTCCAATGATGACTGCTGCTGGCTACCAGGCCTGGACTGGAGAGACATACAGTCAGCAGCAAGCACTCCTTATCCTCCATATCAGCAGGCAGAGTATTAACTGATTGTAGGTGAGAGGCCTCCTGAAAAAAAGAACGAAAAATATTATATATGTAGGGGTAACGCTGAGGAAATGACAATGACAAAGAAGACTGAGTGGAGAGCTATTGAATTGTGAGCACCGAATCTCTGTTCCAGATGAACTTACAGTGTCATAAAGAACATCAGTCTTCTCAGCGGCAGGCTCCCTGTCTCCGGCAGACCTTGTTGGTCTAAAGCTTTCCAGCTGTTTCTGGAGCTGTTGCTGGCGCTGTGCTCTCTGTTTCTGTTGCTCTCTCTGCTCTCGGTCACTGACAGGTCACAAAACAGGTGTTCAGCCACCAGTGGAGGCTGCTGAGGGGAGGACGGCTCATAATAATGTCTGGAACGGAGCGAATGGAATGGCATCAAACCATGTGTTTGATATACAGTATTTGATACTATTCCACTCCAGCCTTTAGCACGAGCCCGTCCTCCCAAATTAAGGTGCCACCAACCTCCTGTGTGAGCCACTGTGACTAAGATTCAAGATACAGTATATGAGATAAAGTCCCCTAAAATGAATATCTTATCTACCTTTGTTTCTTTGGCTGCCCGGTAGTAGCACTCTGCTGAATAGCAGGTGTTCTCTCAACTGGCGGCCTGTTTTGGTCACTCTTCATTGTGGGAGATGTGGTTTGGTTGTCCACCTCTGGAAGCAGAGATGTTATCTCATTGTTAGCCTCAGGCAGCTTGTCCTTCAAGGCCACTCTTCTGGGGGTTCTGCATGTAGAATCTGCTGGAACTGGATCTTTCCTGTCCGGCTCTCTCCTGTTTCTGTTCGCCTCGCGTAACATTCTGAGTAACAGGCTCTTTCCAGTTACTTCCCTGGGAGAAGGGGGGGAAAAAACAGTAACTCAGGAAGGAGTAAAACTGAATTCATAGTTCACAGACACAGAGCCATTATAGTACTGTATATTTACAAACCTATGTAATAATGTTTAGAGCTTTACAATGGGTCAGTTATTCAAGGCAATATTTACTCTTTTCCATTCAGTAAACCAGACCGTATATTACTGTCTGTTTTCTCATCAGATTGGTTTTCGTCGTGTAGGTTGGGGTTGGTCAGTTTCATGGATTGTGATGAAGTGATGTTACATGGTCTGGTTGTGATCGTGGGAGGCTCAGGGTTACGTAAATCAATATAAACGGTGGGCGCTTCTTGGCGGCTTGGCTGCAACTCAAATGCCATCCTTTTGAAAGACTTTCTCCATCCACCATTTTGTCTGCAGTAAACAAAACGTTCATGTTAGTTCATGTTAATTACATTCTTCATAATCATGTGAAACCCACACTACTTGATCATATATTTTACCTGAAATTGGTAGGATGTTGGACAGGTGCTTTCTGAGGCACACCAGAAGTTTTATCTGGCGCAGTTTCCCTTTTCTCTTCAGCATCTCCACATGACTGTGTCCTACAGAAAGCAGCCAGCCTCTCCAATATAGTATCCTGTGACCTTACATTGTCTCCATCTGTGACCAAATTAAGAAATGAATTGATTACATCGTTATGATAATAGCATTGAGTGTGAATGACATGCTAGGTGCACACTGGTTACTTTACATCTACTAGTTGTTCAGCAGTAGCTATACAGTTGAAGTCGGAAGTTTACATACACCTTAGCCAAATACATTTAAATTCAGTTTTTCACGATTCCTGACATTTAATCCTAGTAAAAATTCCCTGTCTTAGGTCAGTTAGGATCACCACTTTATTTTAAGAATGTGAAATGTCAGAATAATAGTACAGAGAATTATTTATTTCAGCTTTTATTTCTTTCATCACATACCCAGTGGGTCAGAAGTTAACATACACTCAATTAGTACTTGGTAGCATTGCCTTTAAATTGTTTAACTTGGGTCAAACGTTTTGGGTAGCCTTCCACAAGCTTCCCACAATAAGTTGGGTGAATTTTGGCCCATTCCTCCTGACAGAGCTGGTGTAACTGAGTCAGGTTTGTAGGCCTCCTTGCTTGCACACGCTTTTTCAGTTCTGCCCACAAATTTTCTATAGGATTGAGGTCAGGGCTTTGTGATGGCCACTCCAATACCTTGACTTTATTGTCCTTAAGCCCTTTTGTCACAACTTTGGAAGTATGCTTGGGGAAATTGTCCATTTGGAAGACCCATTTGCGAGCAAGCTTTAACTTCCTGACTGATGTCTTGAGATGTTGCTTCAATATATCCACATAATTTTCCATCCTCATGATGCCATCTATTTTGTGAAGTACACCAGTCCCTCCTGCAGCAAAGCACCCCCACAACATGATGCTGCCACCCCCGTGCTTAACAGTTGGGATGGTGTTCTTCGGCTTGCAAGCCTCCTCCTTTTTACTCCAAACAGTGGCCAAACAGTTCTAATTTTGTTTCATCAGACCAGTGGACATTTCTCCAAAAAGTACGATCTTTGTCCCCATGTGCAGTTGCAAACCGTAGTCTGGCTTTTTTATGGCGGTTTGGGAGCAGTGGCTTCTTCCTTGCTGAGCGGCCTTTCAGGTTATGTCGATATAGGACTCGTTTTACTGTGGATATAGATACTTTTATACCGGTTTCCTCCAGCATCTTCACAAGGTCCTTTGCTGTTGTCCTGGGATTGATTTGCACTTTTCGCACCAAAGTATGTTCATCTCTAGGAGACAGAACGCGTCTCCTTCCTGAGCGGTATGACGGCTGCTTGGTCCCATGGTGTTTATACTTGCGTACTATTGTTGGTACAGATGAACGCGGTACCTTCAGGCGTTTGGAAATTGCTCCAAAGGATGAACCAGACTTGTGGAGGTCTACAATTTTTTTTCTGATGTTATGGCTGATTTCTTTTGATTTTAGCATGATGTCAAGCAAAGAGGTACTGAGTTTCAAGGTTGGCCTTGAAATACATCCACAGGTACACCTCCAATTGACTCAAATTATGTCAATTAGCCTATCAGAAGTTTCTAAAGCCATGACATAATTTTCTGGAATTTTCCAAGCTTTTGAAATGCACAGTCAACTTAGTGTATGTAAACTTCTGACCCACTGGAATTGTGATACAATGAATTATAAGTGAAATAATCTGTCTGTAAACAATTGTTGGAAAAATGACTTGTGTCATGCACAAAGTAGATGTCCTAACCAGCTTGCCAAAAGTAGTTTGTTAACAAGAAATTTGTGGAGTGGTTGACAAACGAGTTTTAATGACTCCTACCTAAGTGTATGTAAACTTCCAACTTCAACTGTATCAGTGATACCTTAGAGTTACCCTATTGTCTACCTGGTTGTATTTCCATAGGTTCGTCAGACACACTGACTCCTAAATAGAGTCTATCTGTTTGAAGAGTCAGAAGAATCTGGTCCAGATCCCAGTGCTCCAGTGGCTGGTAAAAACACAAAGGTACTGATTTGTCGGACATAACACTTCATCAGTATCTATGTAACTGCAGAATGAAAATGACCAGAGGTCAACAAATACATTAGTTATTATGTAGTACCTTCTCAATTTATAACAGGAAACTTAAACTCACCTCAAAAGACAAAACAGTTTGACTATTTTGTAGTGGCTTTTTCATAGAGCCATTTGGTTCAGTTCTCTGTGTCTTTCTCAAAGCATTGAGTGACTCCACTGTGTTTTCTTCACAAGCTGTGTTATGTGAAGGGTGTGGCGATGTGGACTCAGTTGTTTTTTGTCTGTTTAGTGTGCCATGGCTGTGGTGCTCTGAGGTGTCCCCTTTCATCTCCACAGGAACGTTGCTACATGGATGGCCTCCTGCCCAAGCTGCATTTCTAATAGAGTCATGGCTGCATATCTCATTTACCTTATTACCTATGGGACTGAGCTCCTGGTGTGTGCCCTGCTGGGCTAAATCAGTGGCTTGATAAACTCCATGGGGTTCAGTTGTAGGCTCTCTATGAGGGCAAAGGGTCTCCTCTGTCAAACACAGTTGTGGCTGTGCCATAGATATTAGAAGCTCCTGTTTGGGATACACACAGATACACACACAGTAACCTTGTCAAGGACTGGTCACCAATTGGTGTAAACTTGCTCGGCTAGCTAGCTATTTCACGTTACCTCTATTTCAGAGTCCTCCAATGACAGACACTCTAGGCCCTCTGTGTGTTTAGGAAGAAGGGCTACTGGTCGCCGAAAGATGGATATGTCTTCTTCATTTTCAGACTGGAGAGTAAGATTTGACAAATTTCAGCTAACGTTTGATACATTTATCTAGATTTACTGTGGCACACAATTCAAACTCTTGTAGAACAGCAAGTAAGTAGCAAAGCTCATACAAATTAAGGGTTTTTCATAGGGCTAGCTAGCTAACGTTGTCTTACAGCTGCACTTCTTGTTAGCTAGCTAACGTTAGCTAAGTGCAGTAATCAAACTCACTGATGAAGAATCCGAATCAATAGACGGAATATGGGGTTTGAAGCTGTCAAAAAGAGCATTCCAACGCGTTGAAGGATCCGTGTCCATATTGACATAAACTAATGCATCTATAATCATCAAGATAGACCACTCTTATGTGAAAGCAGTAGCAGTCGGCTACACTAAGTTAGCTAAAGTTAAATAGCTGCTAACAACAACTAGCAAACTGTTGGTTACCATAACAACTGAACTACGAGAGTGAGGAGCACATATAAATTATGGAGGAGCACGTGTTGCAGTGCAGAAGAGATGGGGCCTGGGGAAAGACGGTCAACATGAACATGTCAACATCTTAACTGCGAGTTAAGTAATGTATGAACCGTTCAAGTTCTGCGGTCTATGAATCCTGCAGTAAAAGCTGTATTGGAAATGTGCTGCTTTAAAATTGCTTCTGTCCACTTCTTCAAAATGAAAACGTTATAGTGTCGTTATATATAGGCCCTGGAGGTTTACTTCTCCCTCTGCTTAGAGTTCTGGACCATTATGGTACAGGAGGAAGTGTTTGCCTTGTGTACACACATGGTCCATCTGGCCCCTCAATAGCTGGGCCTCTGCACCTTTAATTGGTAAAGGCTGCTATTGTTTACCTAGGGCCTATATCTATATTTGGTCGTGTGACCAATTCCTTGTTGAGCAAATCTGTCTCTTAAATATTTATTCAGAGGACAAAAACAAACATGACTTGTGTTTATTCAAAGGAGGAGTTTAATAGTCACCCATTCAAAAGTGGACTGCTTTGAAACATGTCCTAAAAGCTAAATGTACTGTACACTGTGCATTCTAGTAGGCTTACTTGCAATTTTTTTGTGCAATGATTTAATGAACATTTCATGAAATCTGAAACTAACTAAAAGTGTATGATGCAAAAGCTACATACTTGCAACATGTAAAGCCTAATTACCACAGTAGCAAAAATATTTTGTTACATTACATATTTTGAGAAATAATTTATATAGGCTAAATCATTGAATGTACAGGGAAACTTGTAGGCTAATAACAATTATTTTGAAACGATTGTCTTCCAAATGTCTGGCGTCTTTGACCCCTTCAGCAGTTCTTGAAATGTTCGTTGCTGATATCCCTCAGGTCATGGCCAACCAAGCCTGGAGGGCTGTTGCATGTTATATTGTTGTAGATTGTGACAACAGTGTGGGGTTCCTCTCCCTCAGCCAGGGTTTCCACTTGCCGGGGCACCGTCTGTGGTCTCCTCAAGCTGTAGTCTCTAAGGGGAAGAACACTGCAGTCACACTTCCAACGGTTCCCCGTCAGCCACAGTTGGTGTAGGGTGTCTGGGATATCTGGTGGAATGCTGCTAAGAGCGTTATCTTTCAGGTTTAGATAACGTAGCCTGGGCAGCAGCTGCATGGTACCATTGTGCAGGATCTCCAGCCTGTTAGCTGAGAGGTCCAGCCACGAGAGATGCTTCAAGGGCATGAGGCTCTCAGAGGGAAGTTGACGGAACAGGTTGCTGGACAGCAGCAGATAGTCCAGGTTCTTCAGGCCGTAGAAGGTGTGGGAGGTTAGGACCTCGAGCTTATTGAATCTCAGGTCTAGTTGTTGTAGGCCCAAGAGTTCCACGAAGCTCTGGCGCTCCACCACAGAGATGTTGTTGTTTTGAAGAAAGAGTCGTCGCAGACCCGATAGTCCAATGAAAGCTTGGGTCGTGACCCTGGTCAGACAGCCCTTATCCAGGTGAAGACTGTGGAGCTTGGAGAGACCTTTGAACACTTGGTCTGGAAGACTGCGGAAACAGCTGCCAGACAGGTTAATGACAGCCAGGTGAGAGAGGCCCATGAAGGTGCCCATCCGGGCCTCCTGCACCTGGTTGTGCTCCAGCTCCAGAACCTCCAGGTGCCCAAGCCCCTCAAAGATCCTGTCCCCCAAGGCATGGATCCGGTTGTAGCTCAGACGCAGTTCTTCAAGGTACTGCAAGTCACGGAAAGTCCTGGGCCTTAGTCCACTGATGGAGTTGTTGGAGAGCCGCAGCACATGGAGGCTGTGAAGACCAAGGAAAGTCTCATCGTGGAGCGCTGATAGTTTATTGTTTGTGAGATCCAGCCATCTGAGGGACTTCATACCCACAAAGGCTCTGGGTACCACCGTCACTATCTGATTCTGYGCCAGGTAAAGCTTTTGCAGTTTGGGGAGCTTCAWYAACACATTAGCCTTAATGACCTTCAGGTAATTTCCYGTGAGGTCCAACTCCTTCAGCTCGGTAAGACCTTGGAAGAGTTGTGGCTGTAAGTAAGCCAGCCTATTCCCAGCKAGKACCAGCTCCCTCAGGCCATGCAGGTRATGGAACCCAGTCTCAGGCAACACTGCTAATGAYTTCCACCCCAAGTTGAGAAGCCACATATGTGYGAGYCCAGCAAACAYCTTCTCCTCAATGCGGGACAGTTGGTTGTTATGGAGACTAAGCGAGGCGAGGTTAGGCGTGTTCTGGAAGATAGTGCCCGGCAACGAACGGATGCGGTTGCGCTCCAGGTGGATGTGAGCTAGCGACTTAAGCCCTCTGAACACCTGGGAGTCAAGGGACACCAGCTGACCGCTCTGTAGATTCAGAAAATCCAAGTTGCTGAGATCCTTGAAYGCGGTGGCAGGCAGAGTGGTGAACAGGTTTCCATCCAGCCAGAGGGAGCGAGTGGAGACAGGCASGTCAGAGGGGGCCTGGGTGTAGTTGCGTGCGCTGCAGTAGACATTGAGCTCTAGACTGTAGTCGTCATGCAGACAGGTGCAGCCCTTGGAACAAGGAATGGGCTCCTCAGTAGGTTTCTCTCCCCCTGTGTCAGGGTCTGGCAACACCAGTGATGTCCCCAGTACCCACAACACCAGTAGCACAATGGTGTGCATAACAGCTGGGGGTAGAGAGCAGAGGAAGTAAGCTCAATGTTGGTGCTCCTTATCTAAAACTACTTAATATGCTTATTCTCTTTGTAATTAACATGTATTTTCTCACATTTTAAGTCCTCCCTGAAAGCCAATCAATTAACATGTGTACTCAGATTTTACGTGAACCAACTTAAGATCAATAGTATAGGCAACGCCTAGGCCTATTTCCAATATCATTATAATTTTTTTTTTACTGCAAACATTCATTACTAAAATATGCAAAGCTACTATAAAGTGTACATTCATTTCTATTATGTGTCATTTTAAAAGATGAAAGTTCAATGAATCAGAATAGTTCACCTTACCTTATATTTCAGCGATTTTGACTGAGGTAGACCGACAGACAGCCACCCACTAAACGAAGGACGTGTGTATTTGTGTTTGGAATGGAAAACCTGCCTAGTCTTTCTAGAAAAAGTCAGACCCACTGAACTCTCAGAATTAACCTGTTCATACCCTATGACCAGCATCATCATCAGTCTTTCAATGAGACTATGGTCTTATCTCTCTCAAATATATTTTTTATACGTATACAAACCTATCAGTATCTTTATAAGTATATTTTGAGTGAACATTCTTAACTATTTGATGTTCAAGAATATAATAAACAAAATGCATTTTTTCCCCCATGACCTCAGTTACCTCTTATCTCTCTATTGGTTCTTACTACATAACATCATTAATACCGCAAAAATTAATATTATATGAATGTCTACTGTACATATGGTCTGGTGGTCTGACTTTCAAGTAGCCTTTTGCTGTTTACTAAAGCCAGGGTCAGATTCTGACTGATATAGACAGCATGGCTGAGAGATAAGACAAACCTGGTGCAATAAACCTGTGCTGGCTGAAAAGTAGCAATGGCATTTTGAAATGTACAATTGAAGTCGGAAGTTTACATACACCTTCGCCTAATACATTTAAACTCAGTTTTTCACAATTCCTGACATTTAATCCTAGTAAAAGTTCCCTGTCTTAGGTCTGTTAGGATCACCACTTTATTTAAAAATGTGAAATGTCAGAATAATAGTAGAGAGAATGATTTATTTCAGCTTTAATTTCTTTCATCACATTCCCAGTGGGTCAGAAGTTTACATACACTCAATTAGTATTTGGTAGCATTGCCTTTAAATTGTTTAACTTGGGTCAAACYTTTCGGGTAGCCTTCCACAAGCTTCCSACAATAAGTTGGGTGAATTTTGGCCCATTCCTCCTGACAGAGCTGGTGTAACTGAGTCAGGTTTGTAGGCCTCCTTGCTRGCACACGCTTTTTCAGTTCTGCCCACAAATTTTCTATAGGATTGAGGTCAGGGCTTTGTGATGGCCACTCCAATACCTTGACTTTGTTGTCCTTAAGCCCTTTTGTCACAACTTTGGAAGTATGCTTGGGGTAATTGTCCATTTGGAAGACCCATTTGCGACCAAGCTTTAACTTCCTGACTGATGTCTTGAGATGTTGCTTCAATATATCCACATACTTTTCCATCCTCATGATGCCATCTATTTTGTTAACTGCACCAGTCCCTCCTGCAGCAAAGCACCCCCACAACATGATACTGCCATCCCCGTGCTTCACGGTTGGGATGGTATTCTTCGGCTTGCAAGCCTCCCCCTTTTTCCTCCAAACATAACGATGTTCATTATGGCCAAACAGTTCTATTTTTGTTTCATGAGACCAGAGGACATTTCTCCAAAAAGTACGATCTTTGTCCCCATGTGCAGTTGCAAACTGTAGTCTGGATTTTTTTATGGCAGTTTTGGAGCAGTGGCTTCTTCCTTGCTGAGCTGCATTTCAGGTTATGTCAATATAGAACTAGTTTTACTGTGGATATAGATACTTTTGTACGTGTTTCCTCCAGCATCTTCACAAGGTCCTTTGCTGTATTCTGGGATTGATTTGCACTTTTCACACCAAAGTACACTCATCTCTAGGAGACAGAACGCGTCTCCTTCCTGAACGGTATGACGGCTGCGTTGTCCCATGGTGTTTATACTTGCGCACTATTGTTGGTACAGATGAACGTGGTACCTTCAGGCGTTTGGAAATTGCTCCAAAGGATGAACCAGACTTGTGGAGGTCTGCAAATTTCTTTCAGAAGTTTTTGCTAACTTCTTTTGATTTTCCCATGATGTCAAGCAAAGATTTTGAAGGTTGATGATGATGATGTCAATTAGCCTATCAGAAGCTTCTAAAGCCATGACATCATTTTCTGGAATTTTCTAAGCTGTTTAAATGCACAGTCAACTTTGTGTATTTTAACTTCTGACCCACTGGAATTGTGATACAGTGAACTATAAGTGAAATAATCTGTCTGTAAACAATTGTTGGGAAAATTACTTGTGTCATGCACAAAGTAGATGTCCTAACCGACTTGCCAAAACTACAGTTTGTTAACAAGAAATTTGTGGAGTGGTTGACAAACGAGTTTTAATGACTCCAACCTAAGTGTATGTAAACTTCTGACTTGAACTGTATTACAAAAAGAGATTCAGGTTTGTACTTGCAATGTGCGTAAAAGCTCAGTATTATGTGTTGTTAGATCTTTTATTGTCAGAATGTTGTCTTGATATCAGTGCACTGTAGCTAATCATTATCCCAGGTATAGGGAAATGTAGTTGTTTCTTATCTCATAGCACACACATTGACCAGCAAACAGACTCTGATGTTAAACTTGGGTTGACTTTCACTTTATCCTCTTTCTCTGTAGCTTGGTTTCGTGAACTTACTGGACTACCCAGAACCAGACATGTGCCTAAGGACGTCCAAATTCAATAAAATCTAACAGAAAACGTGACCATTGGCTGGACAATCCTGGACTTTGAGAGACTGGCGGTTAAGAAAAGACATGGGTATGTTGTGTAATGCCTTCTCCAATACTGGCAGGCATTAAATGACATTGTTTTGTCACACTGAACATTTTAGTCGCTAAATGATATCCTAAACCTAGACTTAAGTAGGTATATCAGGGTTTTAAGACACAAAGTCATACTTTTGACACAGAACTGTCACCTTAGTTCTCTGTTTAGCTCAACAAGTTTCTCCTTTCACAATGTGATTGTTTCATGATAGTGAACAACATGAGACTTGCCTGAAAGGTGCTAGAAAGATTAAGCATCCCTAATATTTAAGCAGTGTTTAATTATTATAATTGGTGGTGCTATTCACTTCTTTCACCACTAGAGAACACTGCTGCTCTGTTATCTAGGCATATGAGACACGTTGAAGGAACCCGAAAGCTCACTTTCTCTGAAAGAAAAGACCCTTCAGCATACAAGCCAGTTATCCCAATCTGTTTGCTGGTGTTTACATGTTTTGAGATATTGTTTTACTTTGAATTAGTCCAACAAGTTAGCCACCTTACCACATACACTCTGTCATGGCAGTGTTTCATTCAAGTTGGATTCAGAACTTCCATTTCTTCTCTAGCAGAGGAGGCCCTTGTTTGCTACAGCATGGTGTCAAATTAAAATAATATGGAAGAACATTGTTGAGTTTTATGCTGTTAGAATGATTAATGAGCCATCGCAAAAAGATATACCAGCTTATTTACTTATCCTATTTTTAAGAAATGAAGGGAATGGGTCTCATGAAGGAGTGTAAATCCCTGTACCGGAGGGAAATSTCCCATAGTGCGTCTTTAACAAATCCTGCTCCCCAGACAAACATCTCTAATTGGCTCACTCCCCTGCTCTCAACCAGCACAAAGGTTCCCTTCCCAGGTCTGTCAGCACCGGGAGAACAGGAGGCTTCATAGTGAGTGACAGAGCCCCAGCTGCAGTTGCAGTGAACGTAGAGCAATGTCTTGSGCTCTGCTGGGAGTCAGTGTTTATATACAGGAGGAATAGATCAACTCCTCAGTCACATAACTAGCAGTGGAAAAGTTGGGAACTTCCTCAGCAGTGGTGAACAGACCTGAAGGGCACCGTGTCAGTGTGTGTTGGAGAATCCGTGCTGATAGCTACAATACCGCATCTTCCTTGTCTTTTTGTTATTCCTTCTGCTGCTCATGACTGTCTGTCAGAGAATGAATGCCCAGAGGGGCAAGTGCACTCTACTGCCTTCCAAATTCTATCCCAATAGTAGAAAATACTGCCTACCTCCGTTAGGCTAACTGTTGTGCAATCGTGCAGGCTGACACTGTTTTGATTGCTGGTTATGGAGCAAAGCTATGTTATATTTTACGATAATAGGGAAAATAATATTTTTGCCAGTTGCACAGACTTATTTTTTTACAGCTGCCTTCTTATACAGATTGTAGGCTAACTAAATACATTATATGTGGGGCTTTTGTATAGTGCAGGGCTGTTGAAGGTAGCCCAATGGCACAAGTCCCTTAAGATCACATGCAACAGCCATATTGTATGAAATATAGAATGTCGTCTTCCCTGGGATTACATATGCTGCTGGCATATTGGATTCTCCAGATGTAGGGAGCAGATAATAGGTATAATTTCATAAAAGAACATTACCATTCCTCCGGGTACTTTTGCATGATTATTGCAAGAGATGACATCAAACCCAATCCATTGACAAGTGAGAGGGGGCATGGAAGCTTAAAGTAATTTCCTTTCTCTTTATACAGGCTATGTATGTAGAGGGGCTAAAGTCAAGGAATGTGTCGTAAAAAGTTGGTTTGCAGTAGATTGTAGCCTACAACTACACAGGTGAAGTGGAACAAGCTTATTTCTATTTCACAGTGATAGAACAGTACTGAATAAAAGTTAGGCTAGCGGCTTTGTGTGGAGCCGTGGGAGACGTAGGCTAAGAAGAGTTTACCTCAAGGTAATATGAAATAACCATGGAACTTTTTCATTATTTCAGGGATTAATTGTATTATCGTGTTACAAAAAAGTATTTTAATCTACTCAGAACATGAAATAATCCCCTCGAGAGATTTATTATTACTCTCCAAGACAAGATTCTTCTGCCCTCAAGATAAGACTAATCTTCCCTGAAGATGTAAGATTATTCACTTGAAAAGGATGTTCCTGTAAAATTGAAAATGATGCCCCAACCTGTCTCAAAATGGAGAGGAACTGTCAGAAAGGGCCATGATCCACATCTGAATCAAAGGTAAAGAATAATGAAGCTGTAGTACAGAAAATACTTTGTAGGAATGAACTAACCTGTATGATTTTAAATGCTTGAATCAGTAAACATTATTTTGACCCACTGGTCTGCTTTTGAGATGAGTCCATATCACACGCCATCTGTTGGGTACATCCTACTAGGCCTATAGGCATTAGATGAAACCTGCAGGCCTCAATCTCAAACAAATGGACTTATTGGCACCAATGTTCCCTCTAATGTTTTGGGGCACTGAGCAAATTTTAGGTCTTGTGAGTGGAAACTTGAACCTTGTGAGAATTTTATGCAAATTCCGGCACTGATATTCAGTGAACACTGAGGCTGTACCCTATTGTGGCTATTTGAGCATAATGTAGGCCTACCAACAAAACCAATGGAGCAAATCATATAAAAATTTTACATGGAAATAGATTTTGATTTCTATGATATAGCTTACATTAGCCTATATTTGGTGTTCAATGCAGGCCTACATTGTATGACACTTTTAATAACATTTTTACATTCTGAAGGGCTTGACATTTATTTTTTACTAGGGTCTGTTCTGTAACACCGTGGGCCAAATAGGTGACTGTAAATTGCATTGTATTGTATGATGCAAGAAATCACTTTACAAAATAACAGTGATTATTATTACCATACAGAGAATTAGACAATGTAGCCTACCTCTCTGCCTATTGGCTTATTTGCAAATTCAAGCCTGCGTCAAAATACATCACTGCCCCTTTAATTAAGACGTAAGCTTTTTGCCTGACTGGCTTTTCAAAGACTACTTGAAATGTAGCCTCTTGTAGGAAGCAGTAACTCCCCAAGGCTGACCTATACTTATCTATAACTGGGCTAATAACTCGCTAACTAGCAAAGAATATCAACAAGTGTGCACATGCGCGGCTCTGCGCTCTGATCTGAAAAGGGCATTCAATCGCGGGTGATTGAAAGACCGCTCGTGGCCTACCCCCGCCAATAGAATTCTACTCCTTTGCGCTCTGGCTCTGCCTACAACAAAATCAAAGACTAAATCTTGCAAAGTTAGATTTGTTTTGCTGATATAATGTTGATTCGATCACAGAAAAAAACATTGATCTATATAGTCTAATGGGGGCGAACTCAGTGAAGATCAATCTCTTGCGTCTCTGTGCGGCCTGGCATTTCTTCTCCACAACAGTCCTGGAGGAGGTGGTTCGCGCACACACGCAGTTTAAAGGGAACATTGATTGGCACTAATTAATTCCATCTAACTGGATGGAGGCAATTTTTCACAATTAATAAGAACAGAGGCCTTCCTTCGTGATACACAATCAAATTGACTCCCGGTTTTCGGTATGAAAACGTCTGACAGAGACCTATCCATTCAAGAGCTCTGAAATGTCCAGCTGTGTGAGCCAAAGCCATTTCAAACATTAGTGACTGGAATCATGCCATTCAGCCTCATGCTCGGCTTGGGAGGTAGATTATGGTGCGATGAGAATGATTGTGACTAGGTATGGTCTCGTTCATGATTTATTTTTGTTGGTACCACGCCAAGCTGATTGCTGGTCAGATCAGAAAGGAGATCCACACAACCCTATTCAATTAGGAACCCAATTCATTTGGGAATTGAATTGGTCAAATGTAGCCCACTTTGAATCCATGTAAGCCTTAGCTAATACATTTCTCACATACACTTTCATATCCCTGGATGATTTTTAAGCCTTGTCACATGCTGTAACCTGTGCCTCTGACCATTATGCAATCAATCAAGCGTTGATGGAGGCATGATTCAGAGAGCAACAAAGAACCCAAATCTTAGGTGTGATCTTTTTACATTGATGCTGATTGGTGTGTGTGGTCTGTCTGATTGTTAGAGAAAAAAAGAAATCTGCCTTTCATATAAGGTTTCAAACCCTCTAACGGTTTCCTAGGTATTCATTCACCCCAAACCTGTCCACACAATGCAAACTCAACCAATGCATGATGGGAGATAGGCCTATCTGTACAAAGCATTGAGGGTTGGTATTAAAATGTGTTTTTATAAGTAGGCTAGACTGATTGAAATGTTCATTAGCACATTAGCAGCTGAGTTGATCTTTAAGCCTCATATCGGAACCCCCCAGACCCACTAGTCAGGATAATACTCAGAATGTCTGTTGAATACAGGAGGCATCGTTGCTCTCTGCTTGTTGAGTGCATAAAACACAAAATGTTATGCTTAGATACGCAGACCAATTAGACTGTAAAATTGCAAGACCAATTGATGTCCTTCTATGCTCATAGGCCATAATGTAATTGTGGACACGCTGTGTTCTATGTTAAATGGACATATGTTATAGCGCTGCTGGGTATGATACATGGGTTGGCAAGCAAGGTATGTGTCTCAGGGGTAGTTGGGATATGCAAAAAACARATTTCACACTCGTACAGGTTACCCACCTGTACATGTAGTGAAACAGGCCAAATATATGCAACCTCTATTTGGCCTTTGATAATAGTCCATTAGAGAGTCATTCGTCTTGTGAGAATCTAGCCTCTAATAGCCCTTAATAACAGTGTTCATATCTTACCTCTGTCATGGTGCTGCAGAGTTAATGGAAAAACCTTTTACATTATAGCACATTTTTGTTCCATTGAGCCATCTCCCATTTAATATAATAATACTATATAGTATAATACTACCGTATATAATATACATAATATAATTATGTCATTTAGCAGGCACTTTTATCCAAAGTGACTTAGTCATGTATGCATACATTTTACATATGGGTGGTCCCGGGAATCGAACCCAAAACTCTGACATTGCAACTTTTTTATTTTTTTATTTCACCTTTTATTTAACCAGGTAGGCCAATTGAGAACAAGTTCTCATTTACAACTGCGACCTGGCCAAGATAAAGCAAAGCAGTGCGACAAAAACAACAACACAGAGTTACACATAAACAAACGTACAGTCAATAACACAAAAGAAAAGAAAAATAGAAAAATCTATGTACAGTGTGTGCAGATGTAGAAGAGTAGGGAGGTAAGGCCCTAGAGGTGAAAATAATTATAATTTAGCATTAATACTGGAGTGATAGATGTGCAGATGATGATGTGCAAGTAGAGATACTGGGGTGCAAAAGAGCAAGAGGGTAAGTAATAATATGGGGCATTAGGTACAGTGATCGGTAAGCTGCTCAGACAGCTGATGCTTAAAGTTGGAGAGGGAGATATAAGACTCCAGCTTCAGAGATTTTTGCAATTCGTTCCTGTCATTGGCAGCAGAGAACTGAAAGGAAAGGCAGCCAACGGAAGTGTTGGCTTTGGGGATGACCAGTGTAATATACCTGCTGGAGCGCGTGCTACGGGTGGGTGTTGCTATGGTGACCAGTGAGCTGAGATAAGGCGGGGCTTTACCTAGCAAAAACTTATAGATGACCTGGAGCTACTGAGTTTGGTGACGGATATGTAGTGAGGGCCAGCCAACGAGAGCATACAGGTCGCAGTGGTGGGTAGTATACGAGGCTTTCGTGATCAAACGGATGGCACTGTGAATAACTACATCCAGTTTGCTGAGTAGAGTGTTGGAGGCTATTTTGTAAATGACATCGCCGAAGTCAAGCATCGGTAGGATAGTCAGTTTTACGAGGGTATGTTTGGCGGAATGAGTGAAGGAGGCTTTGTCGCGAATAGGAAGCCGATTCTAGATTTAATTTGGGATTGAAGATGCTTAATGTGAGTCTGGAAGGAGAGTTTACAGTCTAACCAGACACCTAGGTTTTTGTATTTGTCCACATATTCTAGGTCAGAACCGTCCAGAGTAGTGATGCTTGTCGGGCGGGAGGGTGCGGGCAGCAATCGGTTGAAGAGCATACACTTCGTTTTACTAGCATTTAAAAGCAGTTGGAGGCCACGGAAGGAGTGTTGTATGGCGTTGAAGCTCGTTTGGAGGTTTGCTAGCACAGTGTCCAAAGAAGGGCCAGATGTATACAGAATGGTGTCGTCTGCATAGAGGTGGATCAGAGAATCACCTGCAGCAAGAGCGACATCATTGATATGTACAGAGAAAAGAGTCGGCCCGAGAATTGAACCCTGTGGCGCCCCCATAGAGACTGCCAGAGGTTCAGAACAACAGGCCCTCCAATTTGACACACTGAACTCTATCTGAGAAGTAGTTGGTGAACCAGTCATTTGAGAAGCCAAGGCTATTGAGTCTGCCGATAAAAATGTGGTGATTGACAGAGTCGAAAGCCTTGGCCAGGTTGATGAAGACGGCTGCACAGTACTGTCTCTTGTCGATGGCGGTTATGATATCGTTTAGGACCTTGAACGTGGCTGAGGTGCACCCATGACCAGCTAGTAAACCAGATTACATAGTGGAGAAGGTAAGGTGGGATTCGAAATGGTCGGGGATCTGTTTATTAACTTGGCTTTCGAAGATTTTAGAAAGGCAGGGCAGGATGGATATAGGTCTGTAACAGTTTGGGTCTTGAGTGTCTCCCCCTTTGAAGAGGGGGATGACCGCGGCAGCTTTCCAATCTTTGGGGATCTCAGACGATACAAAAGAGAGGTTGAATAGGCTAGTAATAGGGGTTACAACAATTTTGGCGGATAATTTTAGAAAGAAAGGGTCCAGATTGTCTAGCCCAGCTGGTTTGTAGGGATCCAGATTTAGCAGTTCTTTCAGAACATCAGTGGTCTGGATTTGGGTGAAGGAGAAGCGGGGGCGGGGGTTTGGGCAAGTTGCTGCAGGTGGTGCTGAAATGTTGGCCAGGTTAGGGGTAGCCAGGTGGAAAGCATGGCAAGCCGTGGAAAAATTCTTATTGAATTGATCAATTATCGTAGATTTATCAGTGGTGACAGTGTTTCCTATCCTCAGTGCAGTGGGCAGCTGGGAGGAGGTGCTCTTATTCTCCATGGACTTGACAGCGTCCCAAAACTTCTTGGAATGAGTGCTACAGGAAGCAAATTTCTGTTTGTTAAAGCTAGCCTTAGCGTTCCTAACTGACTGAGTATATTGGTTCCTGACTTCCCTATGCTTCGCCATGCTCTACCAACTGAGCTACAGTGGACCTGATACATCCCACTTATTTACCTGATTAGTATGCTGCACAGGACAATGGGAGATAATTATTAGGAAAATGTAATATGCTGAAGAGTGAATTTGCCAAACTTCATATAGACAGACATTTTCCCATTTCAGACTCATTTACACACTTTCACACTTTATTAAGTAGACATGCTTGAGGTGCACCCTCATAGATACAACCAGCCACCATTTAGTTGATTGGCATCCACCCTCTGCTTACAACATATGACTGCAGTTTTCTCAACACAAGCCCCTGGTGTTACAGATTGAACTGCAACATGGAGTGTTACACTTCCATTTCAGTCTCTGTTTTCAGATCCTTTTTTATTACAGTATCTTGATGAGATTAATTTGTCACAGCAATATTGAGTCCCCGGTAGGTTTTTCATGAGGCCATATAAGTACACATAGTAGCCTACAGTATGAATTTGCATACTGCCTATATTGAAAAAGGAGGGGGCATTCACATTTCCAAACTACCAGCGGCCCCTTAAAGCTCAGAGTTTCTAAGAGACCGATGGAGCAGACAGAGCCCCATGGACACTGTTGCTGTTGGCAGGTCTAATGAAACCCTGGATTGTGTGTATTACCATACGTAATGAGCTACGAGTCTTCTGTGGGACCCATGACAGCCACTTCCCCTGTTGTCAGCCATTAAATCACCATGTGATTAGCAGCCAGTGCTTGGGGGATCCATAAGAGCATGTTGTCTAGAGCTTTTACTCAGTTTGATAACCCTAGTCAACCCTTCCCCATTACCAGATTCCAGAGCTGTACTACTGTCCCTTGTGAACACTAAGC
The DNA here is from genome assembly GCF_002910315.2 of Salvelinus sp. IW2-2015. Classification (NCBI taxonomy): domain Eukaryota; kingdom Metazoa; phylum Chordata; class Actinopteri; order Salmoniformes; family Salmonidae; genus Salvelinus; species Salvelinus sp. IW2-2015. The sequence goes on from NC_036860.1 coordinate 74,378,404, forward strand.
ATCCACATAAAACCTAACAGCTGTGTGTTTAACAGAACCTTGGAATTAAGTATTTTATAGGCTGATAACAGCCTGACAGAGCAATAACACTACAGACTATATAGCTTCCCATCTTCTGTATATGGTGCAGTGGGCCTTTGGGGCATAAATGCTGTCAGACCATCCTGTTGGACTCATTTGTTGCATGATGTGCTATGAGCATGGGGGACACAGCACAGCAGTTGTGCCCAGCCCTGGGGACAGTCACAGCTAGGAGAGAGCCCTAGGGATACTTTCTCTCTCTTCCACATCAGCAACTTAAAGGATGCCCACCACATAGAAATAAAATCAAGGTTTATTTGTCACGTGCGCCGAATACAACAGGTGTAGACCTTACAGTGAAATGCTTACTTAAAGGCTCTAACCAACAGTGCAAAAAAGGTATTAGGTGAACAATAGGTAAGTAAAGAAATAAAACAACAGTAAAAAGACAGTGAAAAATAACAGTAGCGAGGCTATATACAGTAGCGAGGCTATAACGGTAGCGAGGCTACATACAGGCAAAGGTTAGTCGGGCTGATTGAGGTAGTATGTACATGTAGATATGGTTAAAGTGACGATGCATATATGATAAACAGAGAGTAGCAGTAGCGTAAAAGAGGGGTTGACGGGTGGTGGGTGGCGGGTGGCGGGACACAATGCAAATAGCCCGGTTAGCCAATGTGCGGGGGCACTGGTTGGTCGGGCCAATTGAGGTAGTATGTACATGAATGTATAGTTAAAGTGACTATGCATATATGATAAACAGAGAGTAGCAGCAGCGTATAAGAGGGGTTGGGGGGGCACACAATGCAAATAGTCCGGGTAGCCATTTGATTAACTGTTCAGGAATCTTATGGCTTGGGGGTAAAAACTGTTGAGAAGCCTTTCTGTCCTAGACTTGGCACTCTGGTACCGCTTGCCATGCGGTAGTAGAGAGAACAGTCTTTGACTGGGGTGGCTGGGGTCTTTGACAATTTTTAGGGCCTTCCTCTGACACCGCCTGGTGTAGAGGTCCTGGATGGCAGGCAGCTTAGCCCCAGTGATGTACTGGGCCGTATGCACTACCCTCTGTAGTGCCCTGCGGTCGGAGGCCGAGCAGTTGCCATACCAGGCAGTGATGCAACCAGTCAGAATGCTCTCGATGTTGCAGCTGTAAGAACCTTTTGAGGATCTGAGGACCCATGCCAAATGTTTTTAGTTTCCTGAGGGGGAATAGGCTTTGTCGTGGTGTGTTTGGACCATGTTAGTTTGTTGGTGATGTGGACACCAAGGAACTTGAAGCTCTCAACCTGTTCCACTACAGCCCCATCGATGAGAATGGGGGCGTGCTCGGCCCTCCTTTTCCTGTAGTCCACAATCATCTCCTTAGTCTTGGTTACGTTGAGGGATAGGTTGTTATTCTGGCACCACCCGGCCAGGTCTCTGACCTCCTCCCTGTAGGCTGTCTCGTCATTGTCGGTGATCAGGCCTACCACTGTTGTGTCATCTGTAAACTTAATGATGGTGTTGGAGTCGTGCCTGGCCATGCAGTCGTGAGTGAACAGGGAGTACAGGAGGGAACTGAGCACGCACCCCTAGGGGGCTCCAGTGATGGTTCGTCGGAGGGCATAGCAGGATTTCTTATAAGCTTCCGGGTTAGAGTCCCGCACCTTGAAAGTGGCAGCTCTACCCTTTAGCTCAGTGCGAATGTTGCCTGTAATCCATGGCTTCTGTTTGGGGTATGTACGTCCAGTCACTGTGGGGACGACGTCCTCGATGCACTTATTGATAAAGCCAGTGACTGATGTGGTGTACTCCTCAATGCCATCGGAAGAATCCCGGAACATGTTCCAGTCTGTGATAGCAAAATCTGCTTCATCTGACCACTTTTTTATAGACCGAGTCACTGGTGCATCCAGTTTTAATTTTTGCCACTAGGAGCGCAGCCTCTGGGTGAGCGTTTTCCTGTTTGCTTATTTCCTTATACAGCTGACTGAGTGCAGTCTTAGTGCCAGCATCCATCTGTGGTGGTAAATAAACAGCCACGAAAAGTATAGCTGAAAACTCTCTAGGCAAGTAGTGTGGTCTGCAATTTATCACACTATACTCTACTTCAGGCGAGCAAAAACTAGAGACTTCCTTAGATTTTGTGCGCCAGCTGTTGTTTACAAATATGCACAGACCGCCCCCCCCCTCGTCTTACCAGATTGTGCTGTTCTATCTTGCCAGTGCAGCGTATATCCCGCTAGCTGAATATCCATGTCATCATTCAGCCACGATTCCGTGAAACATAAGATATTACAGTTTTTGATGTCCCGTTGGTAGGATATTCGTGATCGTATTTCGTCTAATTTATTGTCCAATGATTGCACGTTGGCGAGTAATATTGATGGTAACGGCAGCTTTCCCACTCGCCTTCTGCGGATCCTAACAAGGCACCCCGCTCTGTGTCCTCTGTACCTGCGTCTCTTCCTCTTGCAAATAACTTGGCCTTGTCGGGTGTTCGGGGAATGTCCTGTGCGTCCTCCATGTTGAAGAAAAAATCTTTGTCTAATCCGAGGTGAGTGATCACTGTCCTGATATCCAGAAGCTCTTTTTTTGCCGTAAGATACGGTTGCAGAAACATTATGTACAAAATAAGTTACAAATAACGCGGAAAAAAACACATAATAGCACAATTGGTTGGGCGCCCGTAAAACTGCTGCCATTTCTTCCGGCTCCATTTTATTCCCTCCCCCGAAGATACAAAGAGGACCTGTTTTTTTCCTTGCCACTTATTGTCGTGGTTGGATTTAGTTGAATTGTTTTCTTCTGTCCTTGCTCTGTCATAAAAGTGTGAAGAAAACAGTTTCACCAGTAGAATGAAGACTTTGTGGAAGACACAGAAGAATCGGAAGAGTCGTGTCATGGCATTCAACAAGGAAGAGGCCTACATATGATACATTTTTTATTTGTTCTTTCTTTTGCACTCTTTTGAGTTTAGTGCTTGTCTGTTGCTGCTGCTTTGTTGAGCAGCCACCATTGTGTCTAGGAAACCATACACAAAATGAATAATTTGACCAAATATTTAGGATGAGGTCATCATTTCATGGAGTCTGTGACGGAAGAAACCACATGGGAAAAGTGGTAAGCTTGATTTTCTCTCTCTCTGTTGTTATGCAACACCACCACCAGGTCAACAGTTAGGAGGTATTTTAGATTAGAATACCATCTAAGTGACTTTCGCTCCAATATCGTGTTAAGGAGAGCTGGTCTAAACCCTGGCATACAGTACCACCTCAGTCCTGCTGACAGTTAAAGACCACCCTCGCGTCCCTCCCGCCGCCCCTGCAGCGCTGTCACCCAGCTATAAATACCCCTTCTCAGCCCTCTTCCAGCCCTGGTGAGGAGAGCTCCAGGAAATGAGAGATGTGCGTTGGCTTTGTCTTGACATCTGGAAGGCACCGGAACTCAGCCGTTCGGATCGTTGTAACCACAGCAAATCAACGCAGCTGATGACCCAATTA
>NC_036860.1:74385686-74389768 GCF_002910315.2 Salvelinus sp. IW2-2015
AGAAAATTGGTTCTGTCTCGCTTAAGTGCAGTAACTCAGTGGTTTTGATCCAGATTAAACTTTGAACAAATTTCATCTTACAATGTATTATTAAAGTTTATTTCCAGTTGATTTCTGGCACTTTCCAGTCGTCTGTGTTCACTTTCTCCTCTATTTATATAACTGTTGTTTTGTTGTCAGAAAAAGTCTAATCCCCTCACCAGAGGGTGCAAGTGCTTGATGAAAGGTTTGGTGGATAAGATTATGTTTGTAGGCTATCTGGGAATCTTCCTGTCATTAGGCAAGTACTGCAGCTCTTCAGAACACAAGTGTAAAAAAACTGTGAGGTGGCTCTAACTTCACAAATGGACTCAATGAGATTATAAAGGTACGGTACACAAGGCACATTACAGGGTATTAAACAGAGTACTTTATGGGTCAATATTCATCCCTCAAACGAGAGCTGAACCCACCTCAAATGCGCAATTATTCATGTGGAAATGGGTTGTGTTTCCAGCRCAGGTTACCCTGTTAGCACAGGGAATTAGGGATTGGTTGTTGATGGGTGCCCCTGGCATGGCTGTCTCTATCCTGGCTGGTAGCCTGGGTGTGTGTGTGTGGTGGGCTGGGGGGACCAGGTGGAGGGAGAGGGAGAGAGGAGCAGGTGGGAGCCCAGAACAGAGCAGCAATATGGGCCACAGAGTTCTGCGGGWGCCGCTCTCACTGAGCATCCTCTCTTTGATCTCTTGGCTTATTAGCATCCCAGCAAGCGACTCCGAAACCTCCAACCATGATAATGAATATCCCTGCATCCCTTGTGGCTACGGCAGGGCCGTGTGGTACCGTGGCTCGGCTTRTCTGAACATATGCTCTCCCTACATACTCACTGTATTACTCCTCTTGTCCTGGCAGCCCYATTGGGTTGCTTCAGGCAGACAGGCACATTCATGTGTAGTGGAAGAAGGTACAGTGATCATGGAATCTTCATCATTATATCTATCTGATGYTACACAGGCTACACATGGAGATGTGCAATGGAATAAGGAAGGATCTTGTTTGTAATGTCATATTGGCAGATCCTCAGATGAAACATAGTCAAGTTGGGGTGTAAGTTAAGAGAGGGCAGTAGTGAGAGTCGTAAGGCCTGTAGGCCACCAGAAAGTGGCAGGGCCCAGTGCCTGCCCTGGCTAGACTACATCCTAATATCCTACCATCAGACCTGATGTGGTGTGTTGTTTTTGGCAGCCCAACACAATGATCAGGCAGGCTGTTTTATGAACAGTATGAATATTCAGGGCCACCGCTGTGTATGGAGAGGGATGCACTTGAATGAGCTGGAAGGGTTATAATTAACGCCATAGCGAGCTGGAAAATNTTGCCCTCCACCAACATCTTATCTAGCCGTCCCTGGTGACATGTTGCCTGAGGTGTTGACACCTGTGATTTGACCTCTAAGAGATCCCTTTTCCCAAGGTGTTATTCCCCCTGCAGGGCGTTATTAATGTTAGGTTCCATATTAAAACTGTAATGGCCTGGTATAATGGGATAACAGTCCATATACAGTACCAGTCAAAAGTTTGTACACACCTACTCATTCAAGGGTTTTTCTTTATTTTTACTATTTTCTATATTGTAGAATAATAGTGAAGACATCAAAACTATGAAATAACACATATGGAATCATGTAGTAACCAAAAAAGTGTTAAACAAATCTAAATATTTTTTAGATTTTATGTTCTTCAAAGGCTGCTTTTCCTTCACTCTGCGGTCAAACTCATCCCGAACCATCTCAATTTGGTTGAGGTCGGGGGATTGTGGAGGCCAGGTCATCTGATGCAGCACTCCATCACTCTCCTTCTTGGTCAAATATCCCTTACACAGCCTGGAGGTGTGTTGGGTCATTGTCCTGTTGAAAAACAAATGTTAGTCCCACTAAGCCCAAACCAGATGGGATGGCGTATCGCTGCAGAATGCTGTGGTAGCCATGCTGGTTGAGTGTGCCTTGAATTTCAAAATAAATCACAGACAGTCTCACCAGCAAAGCACCCCGACACCATCACACCTCCTCCTTAATGTTTCACGGTGGGAACCACACATGCGGATAGCATCCATTCACCTACTCTGCGTCTCACAAAGGCATGCCGGTTGGAACCAAAAATCTCACATTTGGACTCATCAGACCAAAGGACAGATTTACACCAGTCTAATGTCCATTGTTCGTGTTTCTTGTCCCAAGCAAGTCTCTTATTCTTATTGGTGTCCTTTAGTAGGGGTTTCTTTGCAGTAATTCAACCATTTAAGGCCTGATTCACACAGTCTCTTCTGAACAGTTGATGTTGAGATGTGTCTGTTACTTGAACTCTGTGAAGCATTGATTTGGGCTGCAATTTCTGAGGCTAGTAACTCTAATGAACTTCTCCTCTGCAGCAGAGGTAACTCTGGGTCTTCCTGTCCTGTGGCGGTCCTCATGAGAGCCAGTTTCATCATAGAGCTTGATGGTTTTTGCGACTGCACTTGAAGAAACTTTTGAAGTTCTTGACATTTTCCGCATTGACTGACTTTCATGTCTTAAAGTAATGATGGACTGTAGTTTCTCTTTGCTTATTTGAGCTGTTCTTGCCACAATATGGACTTGGTCTTTTACCAAATAGGGCTATCTTTTGTATACTACACCTACCTTGTCACAATACAACTGATTGGCTCAAACGCATTAAGAAGGAAATAAATTCCAGAAATGAACTAACTCATGAAGCTGGTTGAGAGAATGCCAAAGTGTGCAAAGTTGTTATCAAGGCAAAGGGTGGCTACTTTGAAGAATCTGTTTAACACTTTTTTGGTTACTACATGTGTTATTTCATAGTTTTGATGTCTTCACTATTATTCTACAATGTAGAAAACAGTAAAAATAAAGAAAACCCCTTGAATGAGTAGGTGTGTCCAAACTTTTTACCGGGACTGTACATGTATGGTTTTAGTTATTATTTTGTGAATGTTAAATCTATTAACAGGTTATTATTACAGTATTACTCAACTGCGTTGGCACTTAACCTAGAGTTTAACTCTTGATTTTCAGATGTTGTAACCTGATCTATTTCTATCCAGACAGTCAGTAGGTACTTTGGAGCATCTCAGGGAATCTGGTTATTGTCTGGAACATTAGCGGAGAGAATAATATGAGCCCTAAACATAAAAAGCAGTCTTTGATTTTAACACGATCAAATAAATTATTCTAATTATTCATTAGAGGAAACAGCTGCCTGCATTTTATTTTGTAAGTTTGTCTAAAATGCTCATTTAAACGTCCATTCTAACAAACCGCGGTAATATGTTATGACAAGTCGGCTGTTTCGGCACTGGCTGGATGTTGTAAATCTATGAAAGCACTATCAGTAAATATAAAACATATCTTAGGCGACCGACCATGTAGCTCACGGTTTCGGATCCCATAGGGACCTCCCAACTCTTCTGGCATGGCCCTCTATCCACTCAAGCACATCACAGTAAGGGACAGAGGGGAGTGCAGCGGTCGTAACGTATGGAGATGGACCAAGGGCTGGGGCTAGCGTGGGTATGCGTACATATCTGTTGTTAATGAAGCTGCATGCACGTGGAAGGAGTGCAATAAGACACAAAAAATCGTACCTGAACGCAACGGTTGAAGGCTACTAGGCAAGCAGCAAGGCTATCGGAGAGACATAAACATTAGACAAGGCCCATCGGGCTGCACCAAACACTAATACGATGATGGCATCGCAGCCAATCAGACGACAGACCCGATAAGTACAGCCATGCCGGTGCTCTGAGTTTGGGAAGCCGGGTAGTGATCAGTGCGCCGAGCCATGCAGACATACAAAACACCAGGAATGACGGCTCACCAAGTCAGCTATCAGAGGGCAGATTTCTGGCCGCCACAGGCCGCAACCAGAGAAGTATATAGCTATTACTGATGGTCATGTAGCTCTTTGGGCCTAATTTTAGGTCAAATCTGGTTGGCCTCCGATCTGATGGAACCTCGTATATTCAAGTATTACATCATTGGGTCCGATGCGCCTTTTGCCAAAGCGCCATCTCTGTGTTTGGTTGCAGAGGGTGATGCGGGGGAT
>NC_036860.1:74389793-74405414 GCF_002910315.2 Salvelinus sp. IW2-2015
TCATTTCGATATCAAGCAAGGTACAAAGGTACTAATAGATTACAAATGAAGTCATCGACATAGTCACAAAACCCTATTTCCTCCGCTCTTGTTGGTCTGGGCACTAAAACTAGTGTGTATGTTTTCTAGTCACAACTGAAAGCTGACTAAATCATCTCCACGTTAGGGTCGCGATAAGAAAGGGCAGGCTAGCCGTCAGAACAGTACAAGGAGAATGAAGACGTAACTTCCAGTGGGCTTTGAAACCAGACTCTGGCTCAGTCATAGCTTAGGCTCTATGGCACACATGGTCCTGTCTGGATCCTGGGTTTGCGAGGAGTGAGATCACTAAACACGCCAAAGTATCTGTTTCTGGTCCTCAACTGTCTCCCCGGCTCTCTACCTCACAGCATATGCCGTGTAGCCCAGGGGTGGGTGGTATCAAGCTCTTTCCGTTAGGGCGAATAGCTGTTATATTCAGGCCCTGGGTGTCTGGGTCTCTGTCTCAGCTGCTTCAGACGATAGAATACTTCTAAGGCTGTTGATGATGGCTGTCCAGACACTTCACTCCCAAAGCGGTCCTAATGTAGAAAAAACCCTCTTCACGCCTCAATCAAATGCACATTTCACTGAGAGAAGTTTATATTTACGCGCCACAGTCAGAGACAACTGACAGGAGCACCAATGACGATTCTTACGGTTGAAGGTAGTTGTACCAAAGACAAAGCGACGTCAAGACCGGACCAAAGCGTTTTTTCGGAACAAGTGACTCAATGTAAGTAGACCCGACAAGAGGAAGATCATTTGTAAATAAAAAAACGTACTAAAAAATGTTAGTCTTGTTCTATATTCTCAGTCAGTCCTTGCGGGTGTTAACGGTCATTTATCGTACTAGTTTGCTCGTTTTGAGGTTAGGTGATACTTACGATTCTCTATGTCTGATATATGTCTTCTAGAGAATAAGGTGATAGGCTACATACACCATGTGAATTGGTATGCCGCCAAACAAATAAATATAGAATAAACTATTTATTAGGTATATTTGATCGAAACAAACGAGCATGAGCACAATAACACCGGTATCAATTTAAAATTGTGGGGCCCTTGTTTTAACAATTAGTGCTGAGGTAGATGCTTCATTCAAACTACATCTATGTTTAATAAATGTGTCACATTTCGCTCCACGCAAGTGCATATGAAGAGCACTGATCTTGGAATCATCACATTATATCTATAACACGCCCTCTACGGGACACTTTCAAATTACCAAGAAGATCACAGCATAATTGGTTTTCACACACGTGCATCATATAACGAACACGGAAAACACGAACGACATGATGTTCGGGATGACTCAACGTTATATCCTAGGAGTTAGGGAAGCAAGCGCTGATGGTAGTTCGAATAATAGTTCTACAAAATTGCGTTTACCCCTCCTAGTTTCCACCACTGTGAGGCAAGAAAAAGTAAATGAGGAGGAATAACCACTAAATCACATCCAGATGAGAGGAGACGACATAACGCATCACAGACAAACTAGAGAGCATGAGACAAATCTATGCTCGCGTATTTTAGTCATCCGCATTTTTATTATCCTACAAATATAATAAAAATATAGCTCGGAGATGAAAACATATCATAATGTTGAATTATTGGCAAGAAGGTTAGCATAGAAGATTAAAATAAATACCACTTGCTGGCTGTTTGGGCCACTGGAGATCTTTTGTATGCAGGGATCCTGCGTGAATTATGCTATGCGTCTCCAAATGGAGCTTATTCATCTATTATAAGTACACACTATAGCTCATAGGGCCCTGGTCAACAAGTGAACTGTGCTACATAGCGGAATTATATAGGATTTGCCATTAGAGTTGCATAAGCATGGAGTCCATGCCTGCCCCTAGCTCAAGAGTTCATCTCTAGGCCTGCCATGTGAACGAAGGTTTGAATCCTACAGGTACACACATTTGTAAAAGATGAGTTGCCCTGCGCAGCCTTTTTTATTTTCCGGTTGATAAGCATTTATAGGTTTGACAATTAATATAGTGTAAGAGGGAGCAAGAGGTAACAGAAACTTGCGATCCACGTCCTCCTGCCCCACATTGGCTAGTATGATCACATGTCCAGGGCTACACCTTGTATTTTTCTGTGTTCCAAAGATATTGGCAACTTATGAAGGTTTAGGTTCTGACACATAAAAGGGAATAGGTGTGCCATTGGAATGCACGTTATACACCTCACCCCGTCCTCAGAGAACCGACCTATAACACTCTTTCAGAAGTCTGAGAAGACCCAGGTGAGACAGAGTCAGAGGTGTCGCGCTATTCTTAAGAGTCTTGCAATGAAGCAGATGCTAGTGTTGTCGGCCAACAAGACTCAGAGGTGGATTTCAAACTCTCTCTGATCTTGTTAACGAAGTCTTGGGAAGACCTAAATGAATCTGATGATATGTTTCGCAAACTGAGAGAATATATAGGGAGAGGGAGAAAATGCGAGTGGCGAGTGTTGATCAAGAGGATACTACGAGAGGTGAAGGAGTAAAGACCCAAATGTTCTCGTTTCGTCAAAGTGAAACCTCAGTGCTGAGAGGTTTCAGCGCTCTGCAACAATGGATCATTGCACGTTCTCTTTTTCGGATTAACTCTGTCACATTAGTCAGTTGCCCATTTCTTTTGCACAACATTTGAAAAAGAAAGAGAAAAAACAAGAGAGAAGAGAAAAAAGAAGATGAACAAAATAAGTGGAATAGAGGCCAGCAACACGCTAACAAAGTGCTACGAACAAGTTATGTGAGGAAATCTAAGGGGAGAGTACGACAAACGGAAAGATGCCGCGCACGAGAAAATCTATGGTCAGAGATGCGCTCCCACGCACCAACCCTCTCTTCATGAATAGGAGCAACGTTCCATACTGGTTTGCGCTTGAGAGGGTACAACTAAACCGTAACCTTCTGCTTTTACAAGGAATCGCCACACTCACAAGGAGAGAGAGTAAACTATGAGATGAGAGAACAAACAATATAGACAGTTAATTTGAAATACATGTGAATCAGAACAACAACAATAATCTCAACGAATCCGACACACGACGCCTCGCTTAATATGCCTGTCTTTGACCCACATTACCTTTATATTGCCGTGGCCTTGGATTGACTAAGATATCAATCAAACTATGAACCAGTGAACAGATCATTTACGCCGAGTAAGAAAATAATTCCAAGCTCGAGTGTCATTGACCAACTAGACACAGTCTATTTGTATAACACTACAGATGAATCGGGAATCAGGAGAAACAGATCTGTATACTAATATCACACACGTTCAGGGTTCCGGGAGTCATTCAAACTAGTATTTTTTGGTTAAAAGATAACTCCAACTCCACAAATTTGTCACATTCCTCTTATGAGGTATTAACAAAATCACCCAATCGGGTATCAATTAGACAACCACAAGTCTGTGTTTAGTCATGTCACCCTGGAATGCAATTTCCAAACAGCCTGAAGGAAAGCTCCAGTTCATTCTGTAAACAAACAAATGGTGTCAAAACGCAAGTAAAACACCAATCGGGACCCACGCAGCCGTCCATACAGCTCAGGAAGTGAAGCCTGCTTTCTCACTGAATGACAAAGAGTGAAATCTTAGTACATGGCGCAATAAGGTGCACTAATCTAAATTCCCTAGACATGGATCGATACAGCTAAAGGACTTTTTGAAGAGCCTGCGATATGGAACAGGACATATATGTAGACTCAATTACTGTAGCTTGCCACTATAGTTAACAACGAGTCCTATATTGGTAGTTAACCTGAAAGGCCAGCTCAGCAAGAAGAAGCCACTGCTCCAAAACCGGCAGTATAAAACAATGCAAGACTTTCCAGCGTTTGCGAACATGCCACTCGGGGACAAAGATCGTACTTGTTATTAGTAGATAGAGAAATGCAATCTCTCTGGTTATGGGGAGTCACCAAAAAGATAGAACGCTTGTGGGTCCACAAATGACACATCTACATATAGACCAATGCGATGGCAAATGGATAGGGGGATGCTGCAATCCTGGAAGATACACCATCACAAACCCGTTGAAACAAGCGGGGTGTGGCATAAGTCAGTGTCATGTAGGTGCTTTGCTGGCACGTAGAGGACTGAGGCAACATGTTCTACTACGAAGAAAGACTACCATATCAGGTAGGACAATTATGCTAGCATCTCCAAAATCACTGAAAGCAACATCTCAAGAAACATCAGTCCAGGAAGTTAAAGCTTGTCGCAATGGGTCTTCCAAATGTACCAATGACCCCAAGCATTTCTCCAAAGTTGTGGCAAAAGTGCTTAAGGCAACAAAGCAAGTATGGAGTTGGGCAGCTACTAAGCCTGACTCAATCCATAGATAAATCACGTGGCACAACTTGAGAAAAGCGCAGGTGCTGAGAGCTAGGCAGGCCTAGCTAAGAGTCTGACTCAGTGCACTCAAAAGACCAGTCTTCTGTCAGGATGCGAATGGGCTCTATAGGAATGGTCGACCACAACGTGATGGTGAGGACGTGCGCTCGAGTGCTGAAGTTCGTCCCCACACACTGAATGGTTTTGATGATCTTTATCAGAGGACGGCAAGCTTTGTAAAGAGTACTAGAATTGAGGTTATGGTAAATGTTTCATTAATCCGTCAGCAGGAATTAGAGGTCGATGAAGAAGATGAAATTGATCAAACGCTAGAATATAAAATAATTCTTCGCTCGCATTATTATAATTGTGCTAGGAGCAGTTGTTTTAACGATTTTCTTGAAAATACAGGAGGTGATCCGAACAGTGACGCATAAGGACAGGGAAGAGATTAACTTTCAGCTTGGGATTAAAATGTCACAGGAATTGGTGAAAATCTCGAGCTTAACATGTATTGGCTAAGGTGTATGTTAAACGTCAACTTCAACTGTATATTTTGGCAGCCGAAATTATATGGAAAGTTGGTTTGGTGTGCCTAGCTTGAACGGTCTCAAGAAGCTAACTGTTGATGAGTCTTTTTATTATAATTTATGCAAATGTTGATAGTTTAGTAGTTTTTAAACGAAATTTCTAAGTATTTTGAAATAGTTCAGAGTAGCCGTGAATGTTTTAAAATGGCTTGTAAGCATAATTGGACTCACGGACAGACCATTTTTGATAGGCTACTTCTGTATTCCTATGGTTCTCACTCAACTAACGCATGTAAGTTCTGCACATTTTCAAGTTATATCAAAAAGTTTATATAGTATGATTTTTTTTGCCGGCAACAGCAGATGTCCACCTCACTGTGAAGTTTGCTACTGAAATCAAAAAGCCCCATAGTCGAGCTAGTAAAAACACTCGTTGTTACCCCATACGGATGCCATTGTCAGTAAGCATTGTTCTTCCTATTGGGGGTGGTGTGTGGGGGGAGATTACAGTCCATGAACATACCCCTTATTTCAAAGAAGGTTGCTCTCGTAACATTTGTCTTATTGAGTCAACCACAGCCCAGTGTATGAAACATTGTGAATTAATTATAATCACCTGTGACTCACGATTTGAACTTAATCACAACAAATCAAGAAAGTGATTGTAGAGGAACAGGTGGGGAAATGATTCAACAGCGATACTGGTATATTGTAGAGTGAAATAAATATTTTTCTCATCGTTTGTGTAATCTTCTTCTGCACACAACAACACAACAAACGACACACACATACACACACACAACGCACACACAACACATGGCACCACAGACACACACACACACACACACACACACACACACACACACACACACACACACACACACACACACACAGAAACACATACACAATTCGCAGTCAGTGTCAAATGCAGATTGGGGGCCTTGTTTAGACTACTTGCCAGGCTGAAGTCAAGGATTGTTCATCAGGCTCATTCTGTGGCACTAGGAGGCAAGAAATAGAGAGAAATTGAGAATGGCAGGCGATAGCTGCTACTCTGTCACTGCCTAGCTGTGAGTCTCATTATTCGTTCCATTTAATGAGCAGAGAGAGAGTTTACCTGGGGATCTGCAGCCAGGCTGCAGCACTGGAGCCACTTGCACCCACTAAGCCCCCCGTGAATACAAGTGCTTATCAGGGGATATTAGCCAATCACACACCTAATGGGACCACTTGTCAGGGTCACCATCTTTCCCTCTACCTACTGGTGGATATCCCTGATGGATAGATATTGTGATGTTACACAAGAGTCAGTGGTTATGACTGGCTCATATGCTGTTGGAACAGATTCAGTCAGACAGTTTCATACAGTCCCCAACTCTCACTACCTTGATGAACATTGCAGGCTCGGGGCTTTCAAATGGTGTAGAGAACATTTCTAGGAACATATTTGCCGGCTGGCTTTGAACTTTATACAGATGTAGGATTTCAATTTGATCAGCTTGTTGCAGGAGAACTTTCCTGCAATGCAGTAGTGTATTTGAAGTTTAAAAAGGCTTCTGAAGTTTGTAATTTCCCCTTTGACATTTCAGGCTTAGTTTCCCTTGCAAGAATGTATCAAACCCTACACAAATATCCACATTTCCTGTTGCTGCAGGACTATTTTCCTGCTGTAGAAAACTGGCTCAAATTAAGATCAAAGGGTTATATATTACATGGACAACAATTGTGAGAGCGACATGAGAAGAGTGGTTTTTGATGATATCTAGTCATTTTAGACAACATTAAATATGTCAGTTTGGATCCCAAACAAATCTCAAATTATCTTAAGGCTTGCATACATCGCACCGAATGTGGATCTAGTGTTCTTCTGCCGGTCGTTCAGCCCCCCCCATGCTCTAACCTCTCTTGGGTAGGGGGCAGTATTTTCACGTCTAGATGAAAAGCGTGCCTGTTACTCAGGCCCAGAAGCTAGGATATGCATATAATTGGTAGATTTGGATAGAAAACACTCTAACGTTTCTAAAACTGTTAAAATTATGTCTGTGAGTATAACAGAACTGTTATATGGCAGGCGAAACCCCGCGGACAAACCATCCACCCCCCCAAAAAAATTCAGTCTACCACTATTTTCAATGGCTATCACTTTTATTATAAGGCCAAGTCCTCCCAGATTGCAGTTCCTAGTGCTTCAACTAGATGTCAACAGTCTTTAGAAAGAGTTTCAGGCTGGTTTTTGGAAAAATTATCCAGAAATTGTAGTTTTTCTAGGTGGCTCCCATTTTGGCTGTAGTGTTTACAAGTGCGTGGAAGAGTGCGCGTTCTTTGGTATTTTTCTCCGGTAAAGACAATAACGATTCTCCGTCTTAAGTTTTATTGTTTATTTACATATTAGGGTACCTAAGGTTTGATTATAAACGTTGTTTGACTTGTTTGGATAAGTTTATTGGTAACGTTTGGGATTCATTTTGAATGCATTTTGATAGAGGGAAACTGGGTGGATTATTGACTGAAGCGCGTCAGCTAAACTGAGTTTTTATGGATATAAAGAAGGACAGTATCAAACAAAATGACCATTTGTGATGTAACTGGGACCTTTTGGAGTGCTAACAGAAGAAGATCATCAAAGGTAAGGCATTTTTATATCTCTATTTCTGACTTTGGTGTCGCACCTGCCTGGTTGAAATATGTTTTTCATGTGTTTGTATGCGGGGCGCTGTCCTCAGATAATCGCATGGTGTGCTTTCGCCGTAAAGCCTTTTTAAAATCTGACACAGCGGCTGGATTAACTAGAAGTTAAGCTTTATTTTGATGTATTACACTTGTGATTTTATGAAAGTTAAATATTTATAATACTGTAGTTTGAATTTCGCGCTCTGCAATTTCACCGGATGTTGGCCAGGTGGGACGCTACCGTCCCACCTGCCCATAAGAAGTTTTAAGGACCACCCACTGTAGATGTCTGACTGCCGACATTTTTGATGCGATTCTACATATAAAATCCGTGCACACTTGGATCGCAAATTACGTTCAGATGTGTTAACTACTCTCGGCCAGCAAACGATATTGGTGTGTGAGCCCTTGATCCTGGGTTGTCTTTTGAGGTCGGAGTTCCAGAAAGTTCTGGGACAAGAGGGAGGTGTGGTCACAGAGATCCTATTCATGGGTGGCATGCCTTGTCACAATATTGTTTTGAACGTCCATTTTGGACTGATGCCCGACTGAGCATTCTGCTCAATGCATCGTCAATGAGCGCTGATGAAGATTTAATCAAAAATGCATTAAAATGACTTGGAAATACAATGCCATTCAAAAGGAGGCAAATAATTAGAAGGACAATCTTTTGTCATAATTTTTATGTCGCCAGATTGACTTTAGATGCAGTATAATGTTAGCTAATTAGCTACGTTTCAAGGGAGGACACCGGATTTTAGCTAGCTACCTTTAGCCTTGGTAGCTATTTTTGACGAACTTTGCTAGCTAATGACAACATTGCCATCTGTCTAAAGTAAATTTGACGACATGATCATGTTGGCAAAGTTGTTTCCAACTAAACATTTGGCTACTTTATCAATGTCATCGTATTTCCAAGAACTATAGTGTAATTTAGACTAAACAGTATTTAGCTTCCGTCCAGGATGACTGGTCTTATCACGACTTTAGGGTGGCTTGAGAATGTTAATAACAATGGCATGACGCCTCCGAGTGATGGAGGTGCAACCTATGAATAGGCCTAGTTCTGTATGTTATTATGGGCGTGGAGCCAGGAGAGTCCTTCTCCCAGCTCTGGTGGGAGACGCCCATGGTACAACGTATGGTGTCATCTGTGTGTATCAGGCAGGCGCCTCGCCGGGCGACAGGTGTGATGAGTCAGTGTGGGCGCAAATCTCCTCCTCAGCCTAGCGCCCATCTGCTGAGGGATAAACTGAGAGGAACGGGGTTAAAATAAACATAGAACGCAACGTGGGCCATGAGATCCATGATAGAGCTAGAAGCTTGCCATGTAGAGTCTGCACAGTACATTCAGATGGCATGGATTGATTGGATGCTTTCAATTAAAAAAACTAAGATGGGGTAATAGTGTACGTTGCCAGTGGATGAACTGGAATACCGTGTGTGTTCTGCTTCTGTGTTTGTTGTTACCAAAAAGAGAGAAGATTGTTTCTACTTGAATCATAAAGTTCTATATTAGTGTTTTCTTCGATTTTGTCCCTAGATGTAAACAAATACCAATCTCAAAACTTTCCCTGCCCAGTTGAGTGTGTGGGAAAATGCATGTAAGGATTTTTGCTCAAGGTAGGTGTGTGAAAGTGGTCGATGTAAGAACTTCAGAGCTGTGAACGCATTGAGCTGTGAACGCATTGACTAAGTGAATGTAGCTCTTAAGAGGGTCGAATTTGTTATGAACAGCATGAGTTTAGACTCTGCCCAACTTGACAAGCAAAATGGGAAATAAGACAGACTGTCAACAGAGTGTCATAAGAGGCACCTGGCTGTCTTACTCTGTTATAGGATGTACAAAATATTAAGCCTAAATTAGGCTGCCTAATGCCAAATTACTCAACACACCTACCTACCTGTCCTTTGAGATTTTACAGCTTTCCGTTCATCTTTGTTGGAGAGACTAAAGAAATGTTACTTTTTCTAGCAGGGTAGGTCTATGTTTGAGAGATCATTCAACGCAAAATGGTAAGAATGCCTAAAACCTAAATGATGACGAATGCACTGGCATTGTAACTAAATAAGTTGTACTGCAGTGTTTCTGAGTGGGAACAGAACAGATGCTGTGGGATTCAGTCTTGGAATCAGCCGTCTGTCCCCCAGAAATAACCTAATCTTCCTATGGACACGTGGTACACTTCTCTCTGTTTAGGCATAAAGCCTTTACCCCATCATCCAAGACATGCAACTGTCAAAACTACTTTTTACAGGGTACTTTTAATTGTGCGTGTGTCTGCATGTGTGTGTGTGAGTGAGTGAGTGGGTGGGTGGGTTCAAGTGTGTAACCTTTAGTTGTGCATCTCAACAGAATAGGCGTATTATCTGTGAGAGCGAGAAAGATCACAGGTCAGGCTGGTATCACGTTTCCACAGGGATTCTCTGGGTTCTGTCTGCTCATTATCAATGAATAGGACTTTAATGTGCTTTCAGATGGTTACAGAACTCTGGGGAACCCGCGTTCACCCCCTCTACCCTTTTCATCTGGCTCTTTGATCAAGACCCAGCCAGGCTAACTAGTCCAGGGCTTCACTGCTGCTGTTCTGCTGACGGAAACCTATTTGTTTCTCACTTTGAAAACTGGAATAATTACGAGACATTGTGATACAGTATTTTGTTCACCTTAGGCTGTTCAAAACACACATGCAATTTGAGTCCCTCACCCTTCACTAAAAAGTGCTTTCTTAAATATAACAGTAGGCATTTCAGCCATAGGGCTTTTGCAAAGGAGTCAGTGAGTACTTTCTACGTTTTTGAGCGTGCCTAGAGCAACGTGTAAGAGCATTAAATGAAGATTTCCTGGACTTTCAGAAGCACTAATGTGACTCTTCAAAGAGTGGCGTGTGGTTGTTTTGGACTTGTGTTTGGGCTCAGGGACAGGAAATAAGAAAGATGATTGCGCTGTCTGATGTGGAGTAGTTGCCTGACGACTCAAACTGAATTCTTCCGCAGCTCTATGTTCGCTACATACTTCAGTCTGAGACTACCATTGCTGAAGTCGTTTGTGTTGATGTCTGACCTAACCCTTTGGTTTCTGGGACCAATCAGAATGGTTAGAATGTGTTTGCGTTCTAGAAATCGTCAGGGAGGGACTCGGATCCAGACTCAGACCCATTGCGGAGCAGAAACTAAAATCTGTGGGAATGGCATAGTATTTGGCCGGGGCAAGGAGTTTGAGTAGCCAGGCAAGAGGAGGAGCGCTCTGAAGGTGTAACCTGGAGTAAAAATGGAAACTGATTCACTAACACATGGAGTGCTAATTCAGGGGTTTCTTACAGTCTGTCTCTCCACACTGTCTCACAACATGTAGGATGTGTGAAAGACACCTTAACATTACAGGCTACAGCATTTGCCAAGCAACCTGAGACACTGAGCGAGACTATACTGGGTGTACATTTTTGTTGATGTTGAGAGAATAAAACATTGCACATGATCATATAATCTAATCTCTCTTGCATACCCTCTTTATTCCAAAGATTCTTAATAAATTCATTTTCTGGATTATGCATTTGTAGCAGCTACATTATCTTTTATTCTGATCATGTCTGTTAGTCCATACACTTTAGAGACCCCCGAGCAACAAATGTGTCTCAGCAATGGGATTACAATGGAAGAATACTTCTGTGCTCCTTCCATGATTGAACTGCTACCTGCTCCCAGCTCTTCGTATTATAATTTGTTCAATGTTTCCCAGGGTATTATTTAAGTCCAAGCCTGTATGCTGTGTGTATGTCTATGCTGCCATTGGCTGAGGTTATTAAAGCAGTGTATAGCTGTGCAGCAAAGAAGCTTGGCTCCACGCTTTTGGGTTTTTGATCCGACCTCCCTTCAGGTGCACAGCAGGAGCTCAGATAACAAGATAAAGGGGGCCAGCTCTGCACGACTGCCGATGGGCTGTACAACGGCCGGCCTAGCCAGCCGGAGCCCCTCAAAGGCTCCATGCCCTCTGATTCCTGCCCAAAAGCACCCCGGGAGGCCTGGTGTCAGGCCTAGTGTCAGGCCTGGTGTCACAGAGACTCACACAGTGCTATTTGACACACAGTGGGACACACACTGGGAGATGGAACAGCACAGGGATCTAAGAGTATAGCAGAAGGCCTTCTCTTTTACACATTTGCTTCACATGACATCTGGAAAACATCTGTGGTGTGTGTTTTATCTGCTGCTTGAGCTTCACAAGTCCGCTATTGGCAGGTCCCTATAATTCCTGGATAATATTGCATTTTTGTATTTCTACATCAACGTATCTGATTAAGTTGTTCAGTTTTGTCATGTTTATATGACACTCCTTTTGCAAAAAAAATCCCAATCATCAAAACACATTAAATTCATCAGAGTAACGCTTATGTTTATGATGAATACTCTTGTGTACATCTTGGGTTGCAAAGATGATTTTCATGGATGTCAAAATTAGCATTAGGCCTATGAGCTTTGATAGCTCAAAGTAAGGTGTTGAAATAGCATAGGCATACAGTACATGACCCGACCAGTATTCCAATAGCAGTATGATGTTTCTTATTGATACGGTACATGGCCCGACCAGTATTCCAATAGCAGTATGACACTATGAGAACTCCTGATATAGGAGCATGATGCAGTATAGAGAACTGAGACTATGTGTGTACGAAGTAGTATCTGTAGAATGGTACGAACGATAGCAACTAGCTAGTTTCAAGGACAGGAAACGGAAACACGAATGGGTCTTATCAATATTGTTACAGCTTCAGTACAAGACGTTTTGTTAAAGCTTGATAGCTTTTAAAACCGAGTTTTATTCACTACTTCCCCTAGCTCAGACAAAAACGATGCAGGTGCTCAGGTGCGAAAAGTAGCCTCCTCCCCAGCTACCTGAAACGCTGCTCCAAAAATACAGCCACTTCCTTCAGGGAGTCATTTTATGTTAAAACTCACTTTCTTACTGCCTGTCTTCTCCTGACAAGTTTTAAAAAGACAGGCGCACCGGGAAAATGCACGGTGAAGAATTTTGCTTGTTAATAAAAACGTGTGTCAAAGGCACAAAAGAAAATGACATAGTTCATAGCACAGCTATTTTTGGAGCAACATAAACATGGAGCAGAAATGCTGCTGACAGCATTGTAACAAAAAACAGAGCAGCCATATGTGCCCAGCTATAACAGGTATTTTTTAGCTAGACCCCAGTGTCATCCTTAATTTGTTGTGAACTGTGTGAATGTATACGCTATCTACACAATAAGAAACATCATACTGCTGTTGGAATACTGGTCGGCCAGCCATGACCGTATCAATAAGAAACGTCATACTGCTATTGGAATACTGGTCGGCCATGTACCGTATCAATAAGAAACGTCATACTGCTATTGGAATACTGGTCGGGCCATGTACCGTATCAATAAGAAACGTCATACTGCTATTGGAATACTGGTCGGGCCATGTACCGTATCAATAAGAAACATCATACTGCTATACTGGTCGGGCCATGTACCGTATCAATAAGAACGTCATACTGCTATTGGAATACTGGTCGGGCCATGTACCGTATCAATAAGAAACGTCATACTGCTATTGGAATACTGGTCGGGCCATGTACCGTATCAATAAGAAACATATACTGCTATTGAATACTGGTCGGGCCATGTACCTGTATCAATAAAGAAACATCATACTGCTTATTGAATACTGGTCGGGCCATGTACATATCTACGATACGCACTTCCGGTTTGGTTGGAGCGAGTAGTTGCATTCCGCTTTGCTCCACAGGTAGTATTACAGGTAGTATTACATTTCATTTCATTACAGTACAACAGTTTGATTTGTTTGATCTTAGCTGGCTACATAGCCGTCTTTGTATCCAAGATAATTGTGTAGTCTAGAGTAATTGTCGAGGTTACCTAGCAGTTAGAGGTTACCTAGCCAGCTACACTTTCAAACAAAGTCAACAACGCAGCCACTGCTAGCTAGCCTATTTCACCAGCCAGCAGTACTATATCATTTTAGTCAATAAGATTTTTTGCACAGTAAGCTTAACTTTCTGAACATTCGAGACGTGTAGTCCACTTGTCATTCCAATCTCCTTTGCATTAGCGTAGCCTCTTCTGTAGCCTGTCAACTATGTGTCTGTCTATCCTGTTCTCTCCTCTCTGCACAGACCATACAAACGCTTCCACCGCGTGGCCGCTGCTACTCTAACCTGGTGGTCCAGCGCGCACGACACGTGGAGTTCCAGGTCTCAGGCAGCCTCTGAACTGCCGATCTGCGGCCAACAAGGCAGAGTTCATCTCAGCCTATGCTTCCCTCCAGTCCCTCGACTTCTTGGCACTGACGGAAACATGGATTACCACTGATAACACTGCTACTCCTACTGCTCTCTCCTCTGCTCTGCCCACGTGTTCTCGCACACCCCGAGAGCTTCTGGTCAGCGGGGTGGTGGCACTGGGATCTCATCTCTCCCAAGTGGACATTCTCTCTTTTCTCCCCTGACCCATCTGTCTATCGCCCTCCTTTGAATTCCATGCTGTCACAGTTACCAGCCCTTTCAAGCTTAACATCCTTATCATTTATCGCCCTCCAGGTTCCCTTGGAGACGATTCACAAGTAAGCTTGAGCCATGTATAAGTTCCTTTCCTGAGGATGGCTTCCTCTCACAGTTCTGGGTGACTTTACCTCCCCACGTCTACCTTTGACTCATTCCTCTCTGCCTCTCTTTCCACTCCTCTCCTCTTTTGACCTCACCTCTCACTTTCCCCCCTACTCAACAAGGCAGGCCAATACCGCTTGACCTCATCTTTACTAATGCTGTTCTTCCACTAATTCTCATTGCAACTCCCTCCAAGTCCTCCGACCACTACCTTGTATCCTTATTTTCCCTCTCGCTTCATCCAACACTTCCCACACTGCCCCTACTCGGATGGTATCGCGCCGTCCAACCTTCTTCGCTTCTCTCTCCCCCGCTACTCTCTCTCCTCTTCATCCTACTCATCTTCTTCCCTCTGCTCAAACTTCTCCAACCTATCTCCTGATTCTGCCTCCTCACCCTCCTCTCCTCCCTTTCTGCATCCTTTGACTCTCTATGTCCCTATCCTCCAGGCCGGCTCGGTTCCCCTCTGCTGTCCGTGGCTCGCGACTCATTGCGAGCTCACAGAACAGGGCTCGCGGGCAGCCGACGGAAAATGGAGGAATAACTCGCCTCCCTGCCGGACCTGGCATCCTTATTCCACTCCCCTCCTCTCTACTTCTCCTCTTCTAGGTCTCTGCTGCTTAAAGCCAATTTTCTACCACTCTAAATTCAAAGCATCTGCCTCTAGTGCGTCCAACTTCTCCAAGTTCTCTCACGTCACTCCGCTCCCTCCCTCCTCCACTGGCTCGTTCCTTGAAAGCTCGCAATCCGCTAAAGACCATGGGCTTCTGCCTACGGAGTGTGAGGGGAACGGCACTCCTTACCTTCAAGGCTCGATCAGGCCCTACACCCCAAACAAGGGCAAGCCGTTCAGTCCCACCTCTTGGTCCTGCTTCGCCTCCCTCACCATCTGAGAAGTTACAGTTTCACCCGCTCAGCCCAGTTCAAAAACTGTTCGCATGCTCTGGCACCCCCAATGGTGGGAAACTCCCTCACGACAGCCAGCTGGTCCAGCGGTCAATCACCACCTTTCCGGAGACACCTGAAACACCCACCTCTTTAAGGAATACCTAGGATAGGTAAAGTATATCCTTCTAACCCCCCCCCCTTAAAATAGTTAGATGCACTATTGTAAAGTGGTTGTTCCACTGGATATATCATAAGGTGAATGCACCAATTTGCGTAAGTCGCTCTGGATAAGGAGCCGTCTGCTAAAATGACTTAAATTGTAAATGTAAATGACTGTATCATATAAGAACGTCATACTGCTATTGGAATACTGGTCGTGCCATGTACCGTATCAATAAGAACTCATACTGCTATTGACTGGCTAACAACTGTAGCGGGCCAGTGTACCGTATCAATTACAGAAAACATCAACTCTTATACTGGTCGGGCCATGTAACCGTATCAATAAGAAACA
>NC_036860.1:74405439-74429644 GCF_002910315.2 Salvelinus sp. IW2-2015
GTGTCTCCTTTTGAATAGCTAGATTGATTCTCTCCTTTCATGCTCTTCTCCGTGCTCAGTTCAACTGATTTCACATCAGGGGTCTCATGTGGTTAAAAAACAACAGGGTCATATTTTCATGGTCGTACCAATACCAAGAAAAGACGGGGTACAGAGGTGTGCAGCAGGTTCTGATCTTCTGCCTATTGCCCTGGCCTGAATATTTAATGACTTCCCCACACTTCATCCTTTCTCCTTTCAAGACTAATGTAATTTGCCCCGGGCTCTTTCGACTATCAGTGATATTGAAATGCATGAGGAGAAACCTGTATAACGCCTCAACCTTCAAAGACAGTTTTTTAGAGCATGAAAGTGATATGGTGTCTGTGTGTCTGTGTGTACGAGTTACCACGTTTATGCATGTCCTAAGTAGTCCATGAGTGGTAGCTACCACCTGATTTCAGTCCTGACTGCCACAATTCTGAGTTCTGAATTCTCAAAAACAGGACAGTAGTTCCAGTGGGCCAATGTGTTCTCTCTTTGTATGCTGACCAGTTGTTATGGTATCCCATGATTCCAAGCTGCTGTCAGTTGGGCCTGTCAAGAGCTATTCAGCCGCTGGCAGTCATCCTTTTGATTGTCCTTTGATTTGATGTTGTACTCCGTCCACTTTTTCATTCTCTTTCATGTGAAAATTACCCCCTGCACTCTTTCATGTGGAAGTTACCCGCTGCACAGCTTCTACAGAGGGTTATCCTGAGCAGGTTGATAATGCAATGTCAGCCTATTCTAAAAGGCCTGCTCTGTTCCTCTGACGGTAAACCTGAATGAAGCTTCAACTTAACCGTACAAAACAGGGCACACTCATTAACCTAGTTGCTATTTCCATAGAAACCCAGAGAGCTAAATTAAGCAAACCTATTTACCATAAAATGTCCATGCATACTCTAGGACTGCATTAGGCTAAACTGTTGTATAGATGATTTTTTTTCTTCAGGTTCCATGTTATTGTAAGACAAATTAGCTGGTAAATGTGATTCAGCAGGAAATCCCTCTATGTTAACAGAAAAGCTAAGATGTCACCTGGCGGGCTGAGCTCAGGAGAAACCATGGAGCATGTAGGATTGCGGTGGGCGTTGTGTGCGAGCTGTGTCCTATATAAAGCACTGGGCCTCACAGATTCAGGCAGGGTGTTATGTTGCAAACTAGCTCATGACTCAGCTCTCTGATTCCCACATGATGTAGCTGTGCAACACAGTCCAACACTTTCGTCTTTCATTCCAAATGTGTCTTTTTTTGTGAACAGTAGATCCCCACTACTTATGAAAACATTATATTGAATGACTAGAGGGCCTTCCTGTTGAACAAGCTGTGGATTACATGGCATAAGTGTACTTTCCTTGTTTTGGCATAAAGGTAGGCTATTATCAATCTCTTCCATTCCTTCAAAGAAACAAGGTTACATTTGTAAAAGGACTTTTTTTACCCATCAATTGGGATTAGTTTGATTTGGGGTTATTTTTGAACCACCTAGATGAGCCTGGAGCCTAGTCATAATGTACAGGGCGCAGCAGTTGCAGAAGGTAATGACTTTGACAATGCAAAATGGCTTCAAACACAAAAGCCCTGAGGGCGATGAAGAGACACGAGCACTGAGCACAGAGGAAAGTGTCTGTGAGCTCAAACGAGGAGGACTAGCTCTGTTTGTGTGAGTCTGGCTGTCGACAACGGGGCTTTTGTTGATAATCGCTCAGTCCTTTGAGACTAACTGTCATTTGGCTTTTAATTCTGGTCGTATCCATTTTTGATTTTTTTCTGAGGGTTGTGATTGCCATGTTATGGAGATGTATCTGACTTTCTCTCTGTCTCTCTCAGGTGAAGTGTAATGCTGTTTCCTGTGTTTGTTCTGTCTCCTTCTCTACTCCTCTCCAGGGTTACATAATACTAGTCTCTTCATATACAGTGCCTTCAGAAAGTATTCATACCCCTTGACTAATTCCACATTTTGTTGTGTTAGCGCCTGAATTCAACATGGGTTAAATAGGTGTTTTTTCTCATCTATCTACACACAATACCCCATGATGACAAAGAGGAAACATGTTTTTATTTCTTTGAACATTTATTGAAAGTATTCACACCTGAGTCAATACTATGTAGAAGCACCTTTGGCGGCGATTACAGATTTGAGTCGCCTTGGGTATGTCTGTATCAGCTTTGCACGTCTGGATTTTCTCCATTCTTCTTTGCAGATTTTCTCAAGCTCTTAAATTAGATGGGAAGCGGCGGTCAACAGCAATCTTCAAGTCTTTCCACAGATTTTCAATGGGATTCAAGTCTGGGCTTTAGCTGGGGCCACTCAAGGACTTTCACATTCTTGTTCTGCAGCCATTCCAGCGTTGCTTTGGCTGTATGCTTGGGGTCATTGTCCTGTTGGAACGTAAATCTTCGCCCCAGTCTAAGGACGTTTGCACTCTGAAGCAGATTCTCATCAAGGATTTGCCTGCATTTGGTTTCATTCATGGTTTTCTCTAGACATAGCGTTTTGCATTCAGACCAACGAGTAAATTTTTTGTCTTTCATGTGCCTTCTGGCAGGTTCTTCCATCTCAGCCAAGGAACTCTGTAGTTCTGTCAGAGTAGTCATTGAGTTTTTGGTTACCTCTCTGAACAAGGTCCTTCTTGCCAGGTTGCTCAGTTTGGTCAGATGGTCAGCTCTAGGCAGAGTCTAGGTAGTTCCATATTTTTTTCAATTTCCCAATGATGAGAACACTGTGCTCTTGGAAACTTTCAATACTCAAAAAAAATGTATACCCTTCCACAAATACAGTATATGCCTCCTCACAATTCGATCTTGATCTACGAACAGTTCCTTGGACTTCATGGTATAGTTTCTGCTCTGACATGTACTGTCAACTGTGGGACCTTAAATAGACAAGTGTGTTTCTTTCTAAATCATGTCCAAACAATTTAATTGGCCACACACGGACTCCAATCAAGTTGTAGTGACATCTCAAGGATGATCAAAGGAAATTGAATGCACCTGAGCTCAATTTGGAGTGTCATAGCAAAGGGGTGTAAATACTTACACAACCGTTCAAAAGTTTGGGGTCACTTAGAAATGTCTTTGTTTTTGAAAGAAAAGCATTTTTTGACCATTTTAAAATAACATCAAATTGATCAGAAATACAGTGTAGACATTGTTAATGTTGTAAATGATTATTGTAACTGGAAACGGCAGATTTTTTTAATGGGAATATCTACATAGGCGTACAGAGGCCCATTATCAGCAACCATCACTCCTGTGTTCCAATGGCACGTTGTGTTAGCTAATCCAGGTTTATCATTTTAAAAGGCTAATTGATCATTAGAAAACCCTTTTGCAATTATGTTAGCACAGCTGAAAACTGTTGTGCTGATTATAGAAGCAATAAAACGTGCCTTCTTTAGACTAGTTGAGTATCTGGAGCATCAGCATTTGTGGGTTCGATCACAGGCTCAAAATGGCCAGAAACAAAGAACTTTCTTCTGAAACTCGTCATTCTATTCTTGTTCTGAGAAATGAAGGCTATTCCATGCGAGAAATTGCCAAGAAACTGAAGATCTCGTACAACGCTGTGTACTACTCCCTTCACAGAACAGCGCACACTGGCTCTAACCAGAATAGAAAGAGGAGTGGGAGGCCCCGGTGCACTACTGAGCAAGAGGACAAGTACATTAGAGTGTCTAGTTTGAGAAACAGACGCTTCACAAATCCTCAATTGGCTGCTTCATTAAATAGTACCCGCAAAACACCAGTCTCAACGTCAACAGTGAAGAGTCGACTCCGGGATGCTGGCCTTCTAGGCAGAGTTGCAAAGAAAATCTCAGACTGGCCAATAAAAATATAAGATTAAGATGGGTAAAAGAACACAGACACTTAATAGAGGAACTCTGCCTAGAAGGCCAGCATTCTGGAGTCGCCTCTTCACAGATGCCATATAGAAATGGAATAAATTGGCACGATTAATAAGTAATTAGAAAAAAAAATGAACATTTTGCCGGGTCTGTTTTATAGAACTGATAATGCCCTCAAGGCCATGCTATATTATAAACATTGTCATGGCTAATCCATGGGTTTCTGTACAAATATTCAACTCCCTCAAGCCGAATATCCATAATATGCTACGGCCTTGAGTGTGTTACCATTTTTGTTGTTATTGTAAATAAATGTTATTGTTGTAAATACCAAACTTGATGGTCAGTAGTTGGTATTTTAGTAAGATACGAATAGGGGAATAACCTATGTGTAAATGTAATCTGTTGCTGTATTTTTGTGTGTTATCTGTGATCGTTTTGTTTGTCTTGTTTAGTTTTTTAATCATTGTACCTAAACTGTATGTGTAAACATGTATACGCAGGGCCCAGCTGTAAAAGACCTTGGTCTCAGTCTGTGTTCCTTGTTGAAATAATGGTATAAACAAAACGATTTGATTAGATAAAGTACAACAGATTGGCAACCTTAAAACATTAATTAGGCTAGATGTTTATCTCGTTACATTCTTCATTTTACAGTGGTCTCACTGTTATCTGGTTTTTATTTTGGGGTTAAAGCCTTTTCATGCCATTTGCTTTTCAACAAGGGGGTGTGGTTTATCATATCACCACTGATATCAATCACATAGTGTCCCAGCGGTTCCATGGCTAGCTGAGATGTCTGTCTGTCTGTCTGTCTGTCTGTCTGTCTGTCTGTCTGTCTGTCTGTCTGTCTGTCTGTNCATTTTGAGCCTGTAATCGAACCCACAAATGCTGATGCTCCAGATACTCTAAAGAAGACTAGTTTTATTGCTTCTTTAATCAGTACAACAGTTTTCAGCTGTGCTAACATAATTGCAAAAGGGTTTTCTAATGATCAATTAGCCTTTTAAAATGATCAACTTGGATTAGCTAACAAACGTGCCATTGGAACACAGGAGTGATGGTTGCTGATAAAGGGCCTCGGTATGCATATGTAAATATTCCTTTAAAAATCAGCCGTTTCCAGCTACAATAGTCATTTACAACATTAACAATGTCTACACTGTATTTCTGATCAATTTCATGTTATTTTAATGGACAAAAAAAACAAGGACATTTCTAAGTGACCCCAAACTTTTGAGCGGTAGTGTATGTAAATGAGATATTTTTGTATTTCATTTTCAATAAATTTACAAACATAACATTTTTTTTTTTTACTTAGTCATTATGGGGTATTGTGTGTCAATTTAATTTTAAATAACATTTTCAGTCACACTTTAGTTGCACAAATACCATATAGAAATTGAATAAATTGGCACGATTAATAAGTAATTAGAAGAAAAAAAAGAAAAATGTTGGTGGGTCGGTTTTATAGGCCATGCTATATTATAAATATTGTCATGGCTAATCCATGGGTTTCTGTGCCAATATTCAACTCCCTCAAGCCGAATATCCATAATATGCCACGGCCTTGAGTGTGTTACCATTTTTGTTGTTATTGTAAATAAATGTGATTGTTGTAAATACCAAACCTGATGCTTGATGGTCAGTAGTTGGTATTTTAATAAGATACGTTAATAATTGATTAGATACAGTACAACAGATTGGCAACCTTAAAACATTAATTATGCTAGATGTTTATCCTGTTACATCCTTCATTTTAGATTCATTATTTGTTTCTGTCCTGTGCATAGCCCAGTGGTCTCACTGTTATTTGGTTTCTATTTTGGGGTTAAAGCCTTTTCATGTCATTTGCTTTTCTACAAGGGGGTGTGGTTTATCGTATCACCACTTATATCAATCACATAGTGTCCCAGCGGTTCCATGGCTAGCTGAGACGTCTGTTTGTCTGTCTGCTTGTCTGTCTCTCTGTTTGTCTGTGTCCTAGGCAGGAACACATTGATTCCTGCCCTCCTTCACCTCATTGATATTCCACAGCTGCCGCAATTGCACACCAAGGACCCGATTCATGATTGTTTAAAAAGTTGGGCCTGACAGATCCTGATTGTGAATCAAATATTTATCGTAGCACTGAGCTTTACATCTGTCTACTGTAGTACATGTCTTTGCAGGCAGGAGGTTGAATATGTGGCACTTTGGGCTTTTTACTTTTCTCCAGCACAGGTCTGAGGGCCTCTGTGCACAAAATGTCCTGAAATGTCATCCTCCAGACAGCAGATTAGTCATGGAGCCCTAATGTTCTCTCTACACTTCCCTCCCTGGTCCGTCCACCTGTGATGTGAGTTCTGGGCCGGTTTCCCTGGCTCGGACAGAAGCAGGCGCTGGGAACATGACATGAAAGAAAAAACAAGTCTACTGAGAGGATCCAAACTGTCCTCATCGCTCACACCTTATGTTAGACCTTGTCTTTWAAAAAATGCATGGGATACTCTATMTACGGCTTGAAACAGGTGTTCAGGGACCTCTCTAAACAGATTTGCAAAATGAGATAAAACCAAARGTACCAAGACTAACGAACTCCACTGCTGGCTAAGTAGATTCCATAGTCATGTTTGGCCGTTTTAAATATGCTTCGTGTGAAATTACAGTAATGGGGGTTAAACCATTGTGAACCCAGATCATTGATTAAATGCCAGAGTTTCTGTAAAAATAATCTAGGATTAGACTGTCTGTATTGAGGATAATTGGGGGGATTTCTGGTGTGTGAGACTGCAGTACAGTGGTGTAAAGTASTAGTTAAGTAGTTATTTGGGGTATCTGTACTTTACTATTAATATGTTTGACAACTTTTACTTCACGACATTCCTAAAGAAAATGATGTACATTTTATTCCATACATTTTCCCTGACACCCAAAAGTGCTCGTCACATTTTGAATGCTTAGCAGGACAGGAAAATTGCCTAATTCACACACTTATCAAGAGAACAACCCTGGTCATTCCTACTGGCCCTGATCTGGCAGACTCACTAAACACATGGAGCATGCCCCTGGCTATCTATCCTTAAGAAAATAAAAAAAAACAAGAAAATGATGCCGTCTGGTTTGCTTTATACACGGAATTTGAAATGATTTATACTTTTACTTTTGATTTAAGTATATTTTAGCAATTACATTTACTTTTGATACTTAAGTATATTTAAAACCATTATACTTTCAGACTTTTACTCAAGTAGTATTTTACTGGGTGTCTTTAACTTGAGTAATTTTTATTAAGGTATCTTTACTATGGCAGCAGTTGATCACTCTGCCCTGGTCTGATACCAGTCATTGTGGGCCTGGGAGAGCACCAACAGGATGACATTACTGGTCGATGACAGCATGGTGTCTGTCTTCACAGTATGATGACAGGGATTTGTCTTTTAAAATCTGACGAAAGAACTGTGTTAATGCAGTGACATTCAAATCATAACAATTAGGTTATTGTTTGGTTAATCTCGGCAACCTGAACCAAATGTTTTCGCCAGTCACAAGAGACTAGTATTGAGTTAGAGGGCTTGGTTCAAAATGTTATTTTGAACCAAGTAATTGAAAGTACCAGTCAGTAATTGAAAGTAGCACTCATGTACGGAAATTAGT
Source organism: Salvelinus sp. IW2-2015 (assembly GCF_002910315.2). Taxonomy (NCBI): domain Eukaryota; kingdom Metazoa; phylum Chordata; class Actinopteri; order Salmoniformes; family Salmonidae; genus Salvelinus; species Salvelinus sp. IW2-2015. The sequence goes on from NC_036860.1 coordinate 74,412,948, forward strand.
CCTCCTTCGCCCACCAAAGGAAGTGAATAATACTGTTGCTTATAGAATTCATTATGTGATTGATACTGATCACTACATTACTGTAGTACTTTTCACATTGCAGTCTAATTAGCACAGTCACCCACGGCTGGATTCTCCTGGAATCCAGGACATATTTGAAGTCTGTCAGTTTCCTGCTCCACTTTATCCAGGTCAGTCCTATCCCCTATCCATTTCATCCAGAGGGCACTGTGAGCTCTCTATCTGTCTGATGAAAAAAGACAGGCCTATCTAGTTCAGTAGCTGCAGGAGGGTTTAGTTTTGCAATGCAGCAATGATCCAGCATTTCATTTACAGTAGCTATTATTTTTGGTCCTCAGCAGAGCTATCATCTTCAGCGGGCTGAGATTATTTGTTTCTCTTATTCCTCCTCGTAGATYTCTCAACTGTTGTCATTATAATGCATGTATTCATAATTAATCATAATTCAGTCTACAAGGATTTCCAGCAGAGTGAAGAACAACCAACGTACACAATAGTTACATTTTTCCTCTTCAATTTAGAGGGCTAAATTCTCCAACAGAAATGGAATTTCAGGCAGCGCAAAGTATATTACCGAGCCTGCGAGTGAATTAAAATAGACATTTCCTTTGTTCCACACAAATGATTTGTAATAACTTTTCATGATTCATATTGCTGACGTACAAAAGTTGAAAAGCGAGAAATGCTTCTTTCTCTCACCCCTCCCCCAACCATACATTCATGAGAAAATAACTAATTTGATTTTAAGTGCATTTTAGCAGTGAATACAAATCTAAAAGTGTGTAGTAAGCGAGGTGTTGGAAGTGGGTGTGTTATTACTCTATCGCCCAGAGCTTGATCTGCTCCAGACTTCTCATAGTCCAGGGGTAATGTACTCCAGGGGAGTATGAGACACAGAATAAATGTGAGTAGAAGCCTAAAATAATTACATTCTGCCTCAGGGATGAACAGACAACTTCGTGAATAGTTTTATTTTCCTGTGCAGAGTTATTGGCACATGCACAAACTGGGCTTTGACAAAGTTAGAGCATCAATCAGAAAAGGGCTCTACATGGAACCAAAAAGGGTTTTGCCCGAAACCAAAAGGGTTCTACCTAGAACCAAAAAGGGTTCTTCAAATGAAACTCCTATGGACACAGCCGAAGAAACCTTTTAGTTTCTGGATAGAAAAAAAGGTGCCAACGGTGTACCCTTACCCAGTGCTCTTGTTTGGCATCCCAGGCTTATCTCCTCTCAGGGCTATCTGTATGGACATGTTGAAACACTCTACTCTTGAGTTTTACCCTCTATTCGTCCTATAACTTCACTATGCATTAATCGCAACTCTTTTACATGCTCATCCAAAAGTTTTCCTGTTAAAGGCGTTTAATCGATTTACTCTCTCATCTTGTACTTGGAACTGGGAGCTGAAAATGGACACCCCTGCCGGGCTCCCGCCTGGGCCTCTGCCATTCCAAAACATGCTTTCTTTTTCAGAGTACAAAGCAGTGGCCCTGTGAAAAAGATAAATCCTGACATTTACCAGTCATTTTCTAATGTTTGCCTTCAACAGAAGAGCAGAAATGAGAGGTTTTAGGCTGTAATGTACAAGCAGATATATTCCACTGTGAGTGAGCAGTCTTCTGTGCTTTAGCCACAGACATTAAACATGGCGGGTTCCCTGGGTCTTTCATCCCAGCTCTGTTTCGACTAAACTGCAGTCCCAATCCACACCTTTGGAACATTATGCAAACAATGAATAATGCAGCTTTTCCTGCATGTTGTGCCGCACAGTACATTGCATACACAATGTGTTCTATATCCAACATATGGGCACCAAACAGATCACATAACTGTTGATAAGTAAATGCTTTTCCTAATCACACACACAAAGAGACACATGGGCCGTCACATAATTCTATTGGCTTGTAATATTTTATTTTATTTAACAGTACAGTATACGGTAGCACTTGTTGTCGTGTGTGTGTGTGTGTGTGTGTGTGGTCTCTGGCTATATGCTCCTGCATGTGTGCAGTCTGGTTATAGTGGGGATTAGATTGCTCCGCTGTGCCAGAGAGGTTAATAAGCTTGGCAGTAGCAGAGCCTGGGCTGCAGCCTGTGAAATAGACTTGTTACTAGCAATGAGGAAGGTAAAGGAAGGTAATTCAATCTCACACAGAGTTTAAAGGCAACCCTATTACACCAGACCTAGCTGCTGGCACTGTGGAAATGACTACTACCTATGCTTGCTCCATACCAGATGAGATATCGCTGGAGGGAGACCACATTCTAGCTCTGCTTCAGCTCATCTTTTTGGGGTGTATTTTTGACTGTGTGCCATGAAGCATTTGCAGAGGAACAAACGCATGGACTTACTACATTACCAAAGACAGGACTTAAAGTAATACTCTTCTAATATAATAATGGCTCTATCTCAGAACACCAGGCTCTAAGCGAAGTTGAAAGAAGAGAAGAGAGTGTCATTTTCTGTTTTTATGGGACATCACACAGTCACATCAGACTCATTTTGATTCACATAAGAGGATATATTTTTGGGTTTCCATGTCTTTGACCTAGTTCTACCTCTGGTGTATATTTAACCGTGGTACTCTCTGAATTATACATGGTTTTCTAGGTGTTCCATTCCTAGAATGCCAGGCACAGATGGATACTTGTTTCTGATTACTATTGAGCCATGCTGATTATTGTGGGTTTCAGGGGAAATGCCTGGATAGCCTGCCACTCACTCTAGTTTCTCTTGCTTTGTCTTTTGGTTTTGGTTTTGGTTTTTGGTTTTTACCAATATGCTTTCTTTTAATCAAATATTTTTCTCAACATGTAAGAACACTCTAAATGGATTCAAATAATGAGAACACACAACATTAAAGTACTATAATAAGATATCCAGTATTGGACAACTTCGTTTTTCTTGTTATTGCATTTAGGAGTAAGGTGGAGTGCAGTGTTCATTGGGGAGGCATAGGGGACACGGCTGGTGATTGAGACAGCTTGGCGGGTCTGGCTGTAGGCCTGGAGATTATGGAAGTGTCATGGGGAGAGGGTTGTGAATCCTTGTGCCTCTCTGGTGGATTGGAGATCAAAGCCCTCAGAGTCACGTCTGATCGACTAGAGTGGAGTAACTGAGTGTCACCCTCTGTCACTGTCCATGTCAGCTGCATCGGCCACCTTGGTGAAGAATGCAGTCAGGTGCAATTTCCAATAGACAATTGCCATTTCTACACAATATGTATAACGGTATGTTTGAGGAATAGCATTGGAATTAGAATAGGTCTATCATTAGTTCTCCAAATGTATCTCAATAACCAGTGTAATATACTGCGTAGAAACGTCTAAAGTGGCTTGTCAGACCAGTTTTTCATGGGAGATCTGCACGTGCCATGACAAATTCAATGGCTGTGGCAACTGTGTAAATCTGCTTTGAGARCATGACAAAAGGATTTCTTAACAGTCAATATACTGTATATGGAGAGCTGGAGTTATAATGAGGGATGAATCCCGATGGAAACTACAACAACAGCACTGCTTCTAAACAGTGTCTATGGTGCGTGAAGTGATACTGCACATCCGGAATTCTGATCCAATTATTTCAGTTTCCTCCACTACGATATTTCTCCAGCAGTAGTGGAGTAGTGATGATAGGAGCGAGAGAAAGAGGGAAGAGGGAGCGAGATGAAGAAGGAGGAGACACTTATCTCTTCAAATGAAACAATAATTTTGTTCCACTCGCTTCTCTGCCTAGCCTATGGATTAAAAAAGTAAGGGCAAATATTGGTGAAAAAGACCAAAGCACAATTGGGAGGATCACTCTCTCTCTCTGTCTGTCTGTCTGTCTCTCTTTCTCTCTCTCTCTCTCTCTCTCTCTCTCGCTCTCTCTCTCTCTGAGACGAATATATTAAGCCATGTGTAATGATCCTTTCTTTGAGGACAATAGGATGTTAGAACAGTAGGCTACATGCTGGTGCAGTATGTGCTATAACAGACAGATAATAGGGATTAGAATAGAAAACATGAAGATTATCCTTAATCCAGAGACTGCATTCCATTTCATTTTGTGCTGAGCAAAAAAATGCATGTCTTTCACAAATATATTGTGGTAATCCTTAGCAAATCCCTGGATACTTGTGCTCTTCCCTTACAATACCCCTTTTTCTCTCAGCGCTTCGTAAAACTTTCTTACCTTTCTGTATTTCTAATCTGTTTGCTATTTACCACTGCTCTCCTTGTGCGCTGTCAGCAGACAATCATATAGTAAGACTGGGAGGGAGAATAAGTGCAATGCTTGGAACAGATCAACAATTCTGAGGTGTTCCCAAGAATACCCACTCTAGCTCTTGGAGGAAAGAGAGAATTTTGACCAGCATATCAATATACAGGTAAAGACAGATTGGAGAAACTGCGCATGGTAACTGTCAACCTTTATTTTTCCATTTTGAGTCATGGTATAGCATGAAATACAATGTTTTAAGCAATCTTCTTTGTAAGAGAATGTTTATTAGTAATTCAACATATAGTTTGCCAATACCACCACCAACGTGTAGGTTAACTGTGACACTGATTGGGATATGTAGGTAAAGGAACTGGGTAAATGATATTGTAGTGCCTGTGGGAGGAAAATAGCTTTTTTCAAATCCAGAAGGAACTGGACTATTTAAAATATGAATCACCTGGGCCTTTTTAAATTATTTAACTCCTATTCTCACTAGAATAGAACATTTCCTTCAATAAATTACTGTGACTCTACACTCTGAATTTGCTGGACATTATGGAATGTGTGCGACCTACATATACATAGCCTTATGTCAATAGGAGGGTGACTGATAAGGGGTCATATAGCTATGACACCTTTACAGTTGTTTAACAATGTATCAATTATCTATGATACCTCTTTAACTCGCAATTGAGTAGAACACATTTTGATGGCCAAAACCTTTTGCATCCAATGCAAACGAATCGTGTACACTTTTATGACTGTTCAATCTGCCCAGGTGTGGAATGGTTTTAGATTGAGACAGACTGCGTTAGGGACAATTTCCACCTCCCGATCTGCTCAGTCATGATCATATCAATAGGAACACAGGTAGCCTTGAGGTTAGAACGTTGGGCCAGTAACCGAAAGGTCGCTGGGTAGTGCGTACGGCCCAGTACATCACTGTAAGGTCTACACCTGCTGCATTCGGCGCATGTTACAAATACAATTTGATTTGATTTGACAATGGTAACCCTGGCTGTGGATATGGTGACCCTGGTCAGGACCCCACTCCCTGCAGGTGTCTCAGGGGCAGTTGGGATATGGTGACCCTGGCTGTGACCCCACTCCCTGCAGGTGTCTCAGGGGGAGTTGGGATATGGTGACCCTGGCTGTGACCCCACTCCCTGCAGGTGTCTCAGGGGAGTTGGATATGGTGACCCTGGCTGGACCCCACTCCCTGCAGGTGTCTCAGGGGGAGTTGGGATATGGTGACCCTGCTGCTTGACCCCACTTCCTGCAGGTGTCTCAGGGGGAGTTGGGATATGGTGACCCTGGCTGTGAACCCACTCCCTGCAGGTGTCTCAGGGGAGTTGGGATATGGTGACCCGGCTGTGACCCACTCCTGCAGGTGTCTCAGGGGAGTTGGGATATGGTGGCCCTGGCTGTGACCCCACCCCTGCAGGTGTCTCAGGGGGAGTTGGATATTGGTGACCCTGTGCTGTGAACCCACTCCCTGCAGGTGTCTCAGGGGGAGTTGAAATATGCAAGAATCACATTTCCATTACACAAGTGGGTAACAGGGAAAATAGATTCAGGCCATATGGAGGTACGTGAGCTCAGGCAGGTGCCTCCTCTTCCTTCATCTGAAGTACCAGGATGCAGCAGGAAGGAGGAAGTGAAGCCTCACAAAGTGGACCCTTGCTGGGATGAAATGGAACATTGGATCCAGCCTATCCTTACAAACTCTAATTTTAGATCTGTGACACTTCAAGGGGATATGATTAAATGTGTTCTCCAGCTCTCCAAGCTAAGGAGACGTTTGAGGAGGTCCCTTAGTGAACAGTTGCACGCATCAGTTCCTTCAACCCACATGGCAAACACACGCTGTTTCTGTTCCCGCTGGCTGGGCCCGTTTGTTGCAGTACACGACAGAGGAAAGGCTTTGTCAAAGCCAAAACAAACAATGTTTGCATTGTGAGATGGACAAATGCAGTGCACAGTAGTCGTTTATAGAGAACCTCGCCTCATTACTAGATCCCAGTTTTAGGTCTGCCCTAGTCAGACTCTGGGAAAATCCAGGAGAAATCATACTAGTGTAGATGCAGCAGTAGAAAGTTTGGAGGACTTGCTTAGTGATTTTACTCGCTCACTCACACACCCACTCACACACACTCAGTAGAAATGGAGGTATGAATTATGAAATAGGCTCACAGTACTTCTGCTGCCACAATACTCATCGTCCTCCTCATCATCATGTTAGATCAGGCTGCATGGGCCCTACAGTAGCTGTCTCTSTCTSRCTCCCTCCCMCTCTCTCTCTCTGCWTTTCAAACAGTGGGCAACAGCTCTGCTTGTCCCCTGGAGAGTTGCAGGCCCCTTTCATTACATCTGATTTCTCTGGGCAGAATTCGCCCACAGCTTTGGGTCGACCCTGTCTCTCATTGGAACTCTAATGAGGGTGGTTTACTGTAGCTCACTGTGGTGAGACTTGGGTTGCTGCTGACAGGGACTCATTGTGCAGCAGGCCTGCCTGGTAACCTCCTCTCACAGCCCATTTGCTGAACCACTGATAAACAGCAGCTGGAAACTACTGGAGTTCTCTTTGGCTTCTCTGAGATTTTACATGATACATTTGAAGGTGTATTTTGATGCTCTTAGAATGTCTATGATCATTAGGTACATTAACATACATTATACAGCTGGAAACAACTACTCAGCAGCGTCATGAGGGAGATCACTTTACTGGCACTGAAGGATTGGATGGTAAGAGCATTCGTTATGCCCCCCCCTTCTCTCTCTCCCTCCAGCTTCTGGCCATGTTAAATATAACGACACCTCATGAGTCTTCACCACACAGAATGTATGGGCAACTTCACAGTGCAAACACACTGTACTGACAGTAATTAGGCTTACAAATCATCCAATTAGTCCTACTTCCTACTCACAGTCCTCGAGTCATTTCACTTTCTATAGGAGGGAATACATTGGTTGTGATGGCAGCGGGAAAGTACCATGTCTCAGTGGAATTCCCTTTTAAGGAATCACACGGTTATCCAGCTGAAATGATGTTTCTGTAGATGTCAGACTAATGTCTTCCCATGTTGATGTCCTTCTGAATGCTCTAGTTTGGTAGTGTTTTACTGGGCCAGAGGTGAGCCTGTGGAGCTCTGTTCTAAAAAACGATATTTACTTGTCTAATATAGGTCAGCGTCTAGTGATGTGACTTTGGTGTGGAGTGTGTGTGTGCGTGCGCAAGCGTGTGTGTCCCTGATCCAGGAACAGTGCTGATTGTTGAGGGGCCCCATTCACACGCTGGTCTTCTCTAAGAGTCTGGCAAAGCAAAGGTGAGGGGCCACTGGTGGAGAGGGAGTGAAAGAAACTGAAAGAAGGATTTCCGCACCATGTGTGAAAGCTTGGGCACAGAAAGACCGGTATGTCTCCCTCTTGAATCATTATGTCCAGTCATTCTGCAGGCACCCCCTAGAAATGAACATGGAAATGACATTAATAAAGCAGGATGAATAGATGTTGTACTGCTCTTAAGCGAGCAATATATTCGCTGAGAAGTCTCATATTTCTATTGGTTTATTTTGGAAGGAGAGCTGTTTTGCCCTCTGGGACGGCTGTGGTTTACACAACCAGGATTAGAAATTCATATTTCCCACATTTTAAGACAAGATAAATAAATGTGTTGGCAATGTGGATCATGCTTTTCTAACGGACTCAATAGAACAGAAACAAAAGCCAATTACTGTAAAAAAATAAAAAAATAAATGAATAGAGAGACGTTGGAGCATAGACAGGGTGATGCTGTCTGATGGTGGTTCTAATCTACAGACAGCTGTCGTGCTTAGAAGTAGGAATCAGTCATAATTAAAAAGATGTATCATGTTATTCCACGCCTCGCAATCTAATCTTCACTGGTTATTTACATGTAGCTGTTGACTTGGGGGGTGGGGGGGGGGATTACTTTTGCACGGATTACTTTGGCACTGGGCAAAGGATGGCTGTTCTTGTCAATGTCAGATGCAATCGCTTTACCATTTTTATAGAAATCCTGCAATTTTATTAGGCATATTGTAAATCCACTTTATTTGTCCTCTCCATCTATTTGAAATGGCCTAAAACATGATGAAAGAGTCTCAAAATGTACTCATATTACATGTCAACTGCCTTTGAAAGGGCATTAACACAACTTTGCTTCATTGACTGTAAAATAGGCCTAGCTTCTGTTTGCCATTGTTGATATTAGCATTCTGGATCTTTTTTGTCGCATCTCTAAGAAAATCCTCATGTCAGTAAAGGGTCTCAGCTGCTCTCTAAGGCCACATTCATTAGATGATATGTTTTTTGTCAGCCTGACTATTGGTTGTCATTCCACCAGGTTCCTGTTGTTGCCATGGAAGGTGACTTTCCAGTCTACTGTTGATTTAAGTTAGAGACTCATTAACCCCCAGTTGATGTCGTATTTCACCAGCTGGCCACCTCCCCTTGTACTGTCACGTTCCTTGATTAGCGTGTGGACACCATATGCCTAACACAGTTCACAGAGTCTGCTTCAAACACCTGTTCCACATTTCTCAATCTTATCCTGATCATAGCACAAAGTATTCCGTGCCATCATGAAAGAGGCTTGGTGGAGAAAATTGCTTTTTTCTATCTCACAGCCATCTTTGATTGAAATTACCTCTGTAACTTTGACAATTACAGTATTTCAATATCCGCACATTACTGTAATAGCTTGAAGCTTGAGCATTCYTACTGTATTATGTATTATTAATATTCACTTTTGTGAATATATTCTAGTCTATGTTATGTAATAGGGCTGGGAATTGCCAGTGATCTCATGATACGATTTCATCACGATACTTAGCCTAGGTGCCGATACGATGTGTATTGTGATTCTCTATATTTTATATGTATTGTGATTCGCTACTGCGATTTTATTGATATGTATTGGGATTCAATGCTGCGATTATTATTGCGATTCGATGTTCCAAACATATTGCCATGTCTGCTGCAGAGGTACAAGATTATTAATCATATTTTCATATAAAAATGTAATAAAAAATACATATTATTTTCCCACCATCTGTCACGTTCTGGCCCTAGTTCTTTGGTGTTTTCTTTGTTTAAGTGTTGGTCAGGACGTGAGCTGAGTGGGCATTCTATGTTGTGTGTCTAGTTTTTCCGTTTCTATGTTTGGCCTGATATGGTTCTCAATCAGAGGCAGGTGTTAGTCATTGTCTCTGATTGGGAACCATATTTAGGTAGCCTGTTTTGTGTTGGGTTTTGTGGGTGGTTGTTTTCTGTCTTTGTGTCTATGCACCAGATAGGACTGTTTCCGTTTTTCACATTTGTTGTTTTTGTATTTTGTAGTGTTCACGTTTATTGTCGTTATTAAACATGATGAACACTAACCACGCTGCGCTTTGGTCTTCTCCTTCGTCCACAGAAGAAAGCCGTTACACCATCACCATTATGTAATGAAACCAGAAATATTATTTCATATCTCCACCAGCATATGCACACTTGAATGCACACACACACATATCACAGTTTAGCACAGCCTAACTGCAGCTGGTCGGAATGGATGTCTTTTCCAGTTGAACAGCCCTAGAGAGTGACTCCTCTGTGGAAATGGTCCAATCAGGTAACTTAACAGTCATACTGATCCCTCCTCTTTGTCAAGATTCCTCACTGTTCAGATTCCCAGCATGGCGTCTGTATGTCCCCAGCCTGCAGTCTCTGATGGACTGAGGGACCTGTTCCATTGTAGCTGTGCTGAAGTCAGACAGTCAGGCATACAACCTAATTGGAAACTTAATCACGTCTGCTGATGGCTGCTGGTGGTGGGAACTAAAGCCCCATAGGAGGAGAGAGTCAGGAAATATCATTGGTACAGTAGGCTAGGCTGCTGGCCTAGATACGTACGTACCAGATGCATTCAAACTAGTGCTTTGTGACGTTTATCATAAGGCTTCATTCYATGCTAGATTTTTGATTCACAATTATAGGTCACTCATCAGATACCACATAAATAATATTCAAACTAACAACAGACAAATTAAATAATCAGCCTTCGTATCCCAACGAAGGAACGAAAGCTCATAACTGAAAACATCAAGAGAGGTATTTCAAATGAGTCTCATGCTTTCAAGGGCATATGAAGATTGGCGGGACTGGTCCAGGTTGGCTTTCTTTGCCACTGTTCTGTAAGTGCTACATGCTCTACAAACCAGGCTGCCTGTGCCAGCAGCAGCTGAGAGGGAGACATCCGCTGTCACGCTGTGAGGAGATATGACCTAAAAAGTAAGACCACCTCATACAGCATGCTGAACAGCGGGAAACTTTTAGACAGTGACATTGAATCCATTACCCCTCACTCTCTCCCTCCCTCCTTCCTTCTCTCTCTCTTTCTCAATCTCTCCCTCCCTGTCATTCTTTTTTTCACTTATACACACGGATTGAGAAAGAGGCATATGAAAAAAGATTCCTTTATGTGACTTTTCTGGCAACCAGAGAACCTTCAACCTACAGTCCCTGTGGAACTCTAACATTTATTTCCCTCTATTCCAGAAATGTGTCATTTGGTTTCTCCATACTCAGAAAACGTGGGCTAGAATGAAACATGAAGTCAAACGTATTACAAATGGAGAAATRTGGACAGAATAAAAATCTGCATGGTGAGATGGGAACATAATGTGTGGCTGATAGATTGGTAGGGAAATTAAATGCCTTGACTTATTGTGAAGCCAGTATTCCCATAATGGGAGAGCTACAGAAGGGGGAGAAATGAACTGTTCTGGACAGTGAAGGGCATTTTCAAGAAGCCACATGGGTAAAGAGAAAATGGCACAGACAGAGGTAAAGTCTTCATTTACTCTGCAGCACAATGACCTTTCTGTGCCATGACTGTGAAGGTCTTTCATGACACAAAGAAACAAATCCCACTGAAATAGTCCAAGTATCATTGATACCAGACCAAATAGATATGGTGGAGCTCACAGAGTAGCTAACAAGCTTACACAGCAGCTGTCTGTGCATCCCACACTATATKGTTTAATGGTATTGATACCAAAACCAAGGCATGTTTGTAAATGTAATATTCAGGGTTTATCAGTACTGGTAAATCCATAACAAGGACTTGTGCTAACCACTCTCACAGAGCAGAAGCAGAACTAGTCTGGTGATTGTCTCACTACACCTGTGGGGATTTGACCCCTTTGAGAAAGCGACTTTACATTGATTATACCYCTGTGAAGATCATCGCAGTCGCACAGATCGTAAACCAGTCAAACCATCTAGATATCCAAAAGCCAGACCGAGACCCTCTTTTCTCTGCCTCAAGCCTCTTTGATTTCCCCAGCCTTTGTCTGTGTGAGACGATAGGAGGGTTCTCTCTCTCTAAAGAGCTCTGCATCAGCAGTAATCCATATGTGCCTGTACGTGTTCAGATCTCCACAGATTTTGGTCCAGGCTGCTGTGTCTTGCTATGGCTTGCTGRTGTGCTGGGCTGGGCACACTGTGCTGGGCTGTGTCTTTTGTCCACTGGCATGGGGATTTGGTGCATTCAGAGCCTGCTTTGCAGGCACCGATTTGGCCCTGTCTGTGTCTTGCTAACCGAATGTCAATTGCTCCCTCTTCCATTGCATACGTTTGACAGCCATCCACTTGACTGGCTACAGCGTAACTGTGTGATGTTTTCTGCGGGCTCCGCTTCCCGACTGAAACGCCAAGCCCTTTGTTTATGTAGGGGTGACAGCCAAACACATTTAGCATGTTTGTGAAGAATACTGATGATTCAAGGACTTGTCTTGCATTTGCTATTTTGTATGCACGAATTTTGTATTAATTTGTTGTATAAGCATAGACATTGTTGGGGATATACAATGGGTAGGCTATGGTATATTTTGATAACCTAGAATTAGGTATTTTACTAATATTCTACCAAAAACGACATATTTGCCCCAAGTATTTAAATCAATCGTTTTTTTATTATCAAATAAACATAGTGAATTAAATCTAACCTATCGTGTGCTTCCTCTTTTAATATGCACTTCTTTAAAAATCTATCTTAAAGAACATCTTAACTGCATTCAGTGCTGATGCTGGTGTTACCACGGCAACCCTAAATCCATGAACTCCCCTGCACAGTTTTCTCCTGGCAGAGTGGTGCCATTTTCCCTTCTCCCCTCCTCTCCAAGACATTCACGATGCAACATTACTGCTGTTTCTTTAATAGGCAGCAGCACATGACAGGGGGTTTGCCTCCTTCATAACCACTGCTTTCACAAGTGCATATTTTTCATGTCAGAAGGACTTAAATCTAATCAAAGACAACCTTTCATTGGAAAGTGTCTACTGTGAAAAACACGTTTTATTTCTTTCTCTGAATCTTATCAACAATGCTTTTATGAAGTTATATGAATACAGTATGTGAATGTAGAATATAAATAACAAACAGTTGATCAGTTTGAATAAATTGCCATATCAGACTGAGATGCAAGAGGAAAGTGACCATGCATTCCTCTTRCATTAATGTTTAATGCAGTACGGACATAAAACTGAAAAATCCTAAGCCTCAAAATTACCACTACTGAACAAACACCCCATGGAAATCCCTGGTCAACCGCTCTGCACAATTTCAGGACCCTGGACAGCAGCCACTCTGAAACTATACCTGGCATCGCACTTCACTGCTAGTCTTGCAGGGCCCTACAGGGTGTGAAGCCATCTGTAGTTTGACTCTTAAGATGTTCAGACTTGAAAAGTGTGGAAAAACTGACAGTTTCATCCCCTCCCGGATCTGTATTGAGGAATACCACAAACAAATAACCCATGTACTTCACTGTGCTACGTGGTCTGACTGCATTGGCCAGAGTGATTGATGATTAGACACATAGTGCAGAACTCAATCAAGAACCAGGGACTCAGCTCAACACCATACCACCACTTTAAAGTGTTCTGATACGTATAGAATCGACAGGAAGAAACACTTAATCTGCTTCTCCACAGCACATTGACATGTATCACCCACCCCCCCCCCCCACCCCCCAGACCAGAGGGACCAGGGACTTGGTAGGCTGTGGAGATTGATATCAGTGTAATCTAACCTCTCTAGTTCCATTAAAGGAACTTTCTGGGAGCCTTAACAGACTAATCCTTCCAAGGAGCTGGGATATGGCGATGGATGGGACCTGTATCTAGAATCAGTCTGCATGTCCACCTCCTCTGTGGCATTATATACCCCCTCTAACTCTTCAGTCTCCATCTGATTTCTACTTTATTTTGGCCTCCCCCACAGATATTGGGCCAGCCAAACATAAGATTGCTACACTAGTCTGTACCTGTGAAATCCTCTTAGAGAAGACACTGTGGATGGATGATGGGTTGTGGACTGGGAGTGGGGATAAAGAAAGGGTTTCACCTGACAGAAGGTCACTACTCACTCAATATGCCAAGCTTGACATGAAGTGTCCTCGACTCCGCTCGCGTGGTAAAGATGGGAGGTGAGATGTGGACCTCAGAAGTGTCAAAGGAGCGCAAATGTCCTTTGAAAATGTTGAAGTATTTATAAGCTGGTTCCGTTGGAATCTTTGTGACAAATGCAACACATAGAAACAGCTTTCTTATGTAGATTTCCTGGCAGAGAAGTGTGCTATGTATACAGATTCATTTCTGATCTAGGAGGAATCATAACCCAGATGCTGTATCACTCCCTATAACGCTGTCTCATCAAAGTGTGCCTCTATACAGGTCCCAGACCTAGGTCGTGTATGCAGTAAGAGTTCTGCATTACAGTGCAAATGATTTCCTCATGAGCTTCCTCTTGGGAAATCAACGTCATTAAAAGGTTCTCCCTTCTTCGTAGCTGTAATTAGTGCGACAAGTTCTGGAGAGTGAGACTCGCATCCGATGACAGAGAACCGACCACTTCCTGACACAGTATTAAGACTGACGCTGCTCATCATTCAAACACAAAAGGCTTTTAGCACTTTTTTTAAAAATTTGAATAAGCAGTTCTCTATATTAGCAAGTGTTGTTTTGCCTATTAATTAGCACTATATTATTCATCAACTGATTGACACATTGAAGATCATAGCCTATAAGCAAGTTAATTTCCTAATGTATATGTGTGCTGTTCAATTAATACATATTAATGTGCATGTACACCGTGGCCCATCTACTGTTGCTAGCCCCAATTCTGATTTGTGCTCTGATATCTGCTTCACTGATTTCTGCTCTCGTAAAAGCCTGGGTTTTCTGCAAGTTAACACTAAAAACGTATTACCTACAATTGATCAATTGAAAGTGTGGGTTCACAGCTCCAATCCAGATGTGTTGGTCATTACTGAGACGTGGTTAAGAAAGAGTGTTTTGAACGCGGATGTTAACCTTTCTGGTTATATCCTTTTTCTGAAGACAGATCTTCCAAAGGTGGTGGGAGTGGAAATCTTTACCAAGGAACACCTTCAGTGCTCAGTTGTCTCCACCATGTTTTTTTATTTATTTATTTTATTTAACCTTTATTTAACCAGGTAGGCAAATTGAGAACACGTTCTCATTTACAATTGCGACCTGGCCAAGATAAAGCAAAGCAGTTCGACACATACAACAACACATAGTTACACATGGAGTAAAACAAACATATAGTCAATAATACAGTGAAAAAAAAATAAGTCTATATACAATGTGAGCAAGTGAGGTGAGATAAGGGAGGTGAAGGCAACAAATATATGTATAATAATATAAAATATAAAAGGCCATGGAGGCGAAGTGAGTACAACACAGCAAGTAAAATAAAAACAAAAAAAACACTGGAATGGTTGGTTTGCAGTGGAAGAAAGTGCAAAGTAGAGACAGAATAATGGGGTGCAAAGGAGCAAAATAAATTATAAATAATACAGTAGGTAAAGAGGTAGTTGTTTGGGCTAAATTGTGATGGGTTATGTACAGGTGCAGTAATCTATGAGCTGCTCTGACAGCTGGTGCTTAAAGCTAGTGAGGGAGATAGGTGTTTCCAGTTTCAGAGATTTTTGTAGTTCGTTCCAGTCATTGGCAGCTGAGAACTGGAAGAGAGGCGTCCAAAGGAAGAATTGGTTTTGGGGGTGACTAGAGAGATTACCTGCTGGAGCGCGTGCTACAGGTAGGTGCTGCTATGGTGACCAGCGAGCTGAGATAAGGGGGGACTTTACCTAGCAGGGTCTTGTAGATGACCTGGAACCAGTGGGTTTGGCGACGAGTATGAAGCGAGGGCCAGCAACGAGAGTGTCACAGGTCGCAGTGGTGGGTAGTATATGGGGCTTTGGTGACAAAACGGATGGCACTGTGATAGACTGCATCCAATTTATTGAGTAGGGTTTTGGAGGCTATTTTGTAAATGACATCACCGAAGTCGAGGATTGGTAGGATGGTCAGTTTTACAAGGGTATGTTTGGCAGCATGAGTAAAGGATGCTTTGTTGCGGAATAGGAAGCAATTCTAGATTTGACTTTGGATTGGAGATGTTTGATGTGGTCTGGAAGGAGAGTTTACAGTCTAACCAGACACCTAGGTATTTGTAGTTGTCCACATATTCTAAGTCAGAGCCGTCCAAAGTAGTGATGTTGGACAGGCGGGCAGGAGCAGGCAGCGATCGGTTGAAGAGCATGCATTGGTTTATATGTATTTAAGAGCAGTTGGAGGCCACGGAAGGAGAGTTGTATGGCATTGAAGCTCGCCTGGAGGGTTGTTAACACAGTGTCAAAAGAAGGGCCAGAAGTATACAGAATAGTGTCGTCTGCGTAGAGGTGGATCAGAGAATCACCAGCAGCAAGAGCGACATCATTGATGTAAAGGAAGAGAGTCGGTCCAAGAATTGAACCCTGTGGCACCCCCATAGAGACTGCCAGAGGCCCGAACAACAGACCCTCCGATTTGACACCACTGAACTCGATCAGAGAAGTAGTTGGGAACCAGGCGAGGCAATCATTAGAGAAACCAAGGCTGTCGGTCTGCCAATGAGGATGTGGTGATTGACAGAGTCAAAAGCCTTGGCCAGGTCAATGAATACGGCTGCACAGTATTGTTTCCTATCGATGGCGGTTACGATATCGTTTATGACCTTGAGCGTGGCTGAGGTGCACCCATGACCAGCTCTGAAACCAGATTGCATAGCGGAGAAGGTGTGGTGTGATTCGAAATGGTCGGTAATCTGTTTGTTGACTTGGCTTTCGAAGACCTTAGAAAGGCAGGGTAAGAGATAATATAGGTCTGTAGCAGTTAGGGTCAAGGGTGTCCCCCCTTTGAAGAGGGGGATAACCGCAGCTGCTTTCCAATTTTTGGGAATTCAAGACGACACGAAAGAGAGGTTGAGAGGCTAGTAATAGGGGTGCAACAATTTCAGCAGATGTTTTAGAAAGAAAGGGTCCAATTATCTAGCCCGGCTGATTTGTAAGGGTCCCGATTTTGCAGCTCTTTAGAACATACAGCTGACTGACAGCCC
>NC_036860.1:74429669-74442371 GCF_002910315.2 Salvelinus sp. IW2-2015
TTTTAGCCTCATTGGTCGTCTGCTACACATGATAAATGTATACTCAGTACATCTAGGCTTGATGTTGGATTTGGACACGCATCCACAGGGGCGGATGCGCAGCACAAAAAAAAGGGAAAAAGGGATTCTGAGCAGTTGTGTACACATGAAGCAGTTTTGTATAAGCTCCTACCTCAACTCTCTGGGCTTGTGTTTTAACAAGAGAGTGCAACTCTCTACATGATGGCTGGGTTATTATGGTTGCCTGTCTTTTTCAGAATACAAAACCTGTGCAACAGACGCGCCTATGGGTTCGCCTGCATTTTTGACAAACATGTTCTAATAGATATAAAAGGTGTTAGAGGGCTACTGTATTCCAATCATGTTTCAAGAAAGGAGTGGTTATATATGTCTAGGCCTTGGGAAGTGGTTTTTTATTTATTGCGCCAACTGTTGGAAGGCTGTAATTTATGAAGTTTTTAATTTAGCATGAGGTGTGTCTTCGAGAGTTTGAAAGAAATTACAGTGGTCACTCTTAGAGACAGGCTTAACGATGAGTACAAATGTATCCGAGCAAGGAGAGGAGGTCTTTGGCTACAGTAGGCCAGCACTATTGGAGCCTGGACGCGGTTTACGAGTTACGCAAACACTCTGGGTGGCTGTCTTGATCCTGGCATTTCCTTTCGTTGACGTAATACAGTGTCATGGTATGATGAAGAGTATATGCTAACGGAGGCACTTTCAGTATTAAATTTATTTCACTGATTGATATGGTGGTGTGAGACACTCAGGGAAAAGAGTAGAAAATCAAAAATTCTTAGTTCACATGTGTCTGTAGAATGTTAGTTTGGTATAGTCCCGAAGGTTTGTATGAGGTTGTTGTGGCTTCTTAAAGATGTCTTCCACATGGGATAAAATTTAACGTCACATGGAGCGAAATGCAACAGATAGTCAGCGATTATGCTTTTTTTTTTTTAATGGAACAATTGTCAGCTGTTCTACATTCTGACGATTTGCGTTTGCATCAGAGTATAAGTGAGATGATGAATTAGTGTGTTCTGTATTGCTAAGAGACAGTAGCCATTCATTTTTAAGTAGGATGGTCTAGGCATTCTCATTTTCAGCACTTAATTAGAGAGGACAGAGAAGATTTCAATTAAACTCGTCAAATAAACCAGAATGACGACATTCTATCGTAGATCTATGACATTTCCCGCCGGTCAGTCGTGGGTCTTTGGTAATATCCTCAACTATTCAGATCGACAAATATGTTTTACCTGATTACTGAGATTGTTTCAACGCCCGGTGTTTGAGGCTAGTAATATATAAAGTTAAAGGTTATTTAAATTAGGCATTTTTAATTAATACAGCTGCATACACATTCATTGCTTTGAATCATATTGGTTCATCCACACCTGCAAACATGGCATATGGTCTCAGTGAATAAACTTAAATGTGAAGATTAGCTATATGGGGAAAAAAAATTATCAAAACTAACAAAGAGCCTTAGGAAGAGTGAGTAACAGAATCTGTAAGCAAGATAAGGTTTGGAGGGGTGAAATGAAGACGTTTTTGTAACCATGCAAAGTTAACGAAACTTAAACGGCAAATTATGCTTCAAGTCTCTTATCAACCTAAAATTAGATTGAATTTGGTAATGTTGATAAACATAATTGCATTTTTCGTTTAACCCATAATGCAGGAAGAAGATGTTTGGGGTAATTGAGACTTCTCAGCCCTGGGGGAGAGGAAAATCTCTACTTGTCAAACGACTGTGGATCTCACTGAAGATGCACTTGGCGGATAATCCAAGCATCAAAACACTTCTGGAAATGAACCCGATAACTTAGTTTAATATGGAGATATTAGTATCAGGAAATGGAGGCAATCAAAGTAAAGGCATAATGGTCGCACTATGATTTGAAAAAAAGTGAAAATGATATTTTTAGTCCCGTCTTAAATGAGATGTGAAAGCTTGTAAAGGCTTTACGAAATGAGCTTCTATGAACGTAAGACATTAGGAAATGTGTTTACAGAGATCTAATAATTGTAATGCTTTATAAAGGCGCATCATTAAAGCGTACGATGTCGAAATTGGACATTAAAATTTGTGCTTTATAAGGTGGATAAGCACTGCTAGTATAAAGAGCGAGTATACAAATCATATTAAATATTGGAGGCCTTTCACAAGCGTTTATATACAGAGTGCATTGCCTGTCTCGGGTAGACACAAATTGTGGATGATGTTGGTAGGATAGCGACAAACATATTGGTGTCTAAGTAGGAGGTTTATTTTTAAAGCTCCCAGTTGTTGTGTGGATCCCACGGTCAATGAACTACAATTCTTGGTTTTCCCAGTTTTGTTGTCTAGACCACTTTAATTTTAAATTAAAATAAAAAAATGATTTTCTGTTGATTCACAGAATGCATTAATACTACGTATTAGTGGGATGACTTTTTAAGGTCTGGGGGAAAAATATAGAAATTTTGGATTTTGAGTGTAGTGTGACCGTTTTTAAATTTCAGTGCGCATTGCCTGGCAAATGTTTGGTTAGCTGGGTTTTCAGAGTAGTCAGTAAGCACACGAGATGATTATGTATTTCCATATACAGTGATTAGCATTGTGGCCGTAATCAATGGATTGGTATTGTGAGTAAAAGGCAAAGCAACACCCGTATTGTTCAGGAGCACCTTGAATTGTGAAACGCATCTACGTATATACATCTACAAAGCCGTACTTGGAGGGTATTGCTCGCGCATACAATATTTTACTGCGGGCATGCAAGAAACGGTGTTTGGAGGATAAATTGGCACGGGTCTGTCATGTTAGAACAGCTACTGAAACAAGGATGTCCCGGGACCGAAAGTCGAGGGAATGACGCACGTAGTATTAAGGGTTTACCGATGATTAGTGTTCGAATGATTTTATTAATTATTCTGAATTAAAAATTTAATTTTTTAGTAGAATTTGTGTGTACTATTTAATCTCCTCAACAAGATATAGTCCGTGACACAAATCTAGGGTTGATACCAAGCGGCTGGTCAGTCTTTTTGAAATAAATAATCCGGGTGTGTCAACATGTATGGAAGTATTACGGTTTATTACTGCTGAATTAATGGGCTATTGCTACTCGAATGTACTTCATCGGCAGCAGGATAATGGGAGAGAAGTGTAAGTAAGTGTACTTTTTGTCTCTGTGATTGAGGTTTGGGGAAGGTATTGGGGAAAACTTAAGCTAGCGTGATTATAATATTTTTCTAGAGGCTAATAGTAGCAGTTAGGACGTCAATTAGTTAGCAGGTGTCGTAGCAGCTTTATTGAATGACACAACTGAGATGACATGACATGATAATTGAAAATGATAATGATGGCAAAGTTGATTCCTAAACCATTTCGCTCTACTTTATAATGTCATCATATTTCAGGTCAACTAATATAGGGGTATAATATGAGTTGAGAGTGAGACAAGTCTAGTATCCGAGCATAGTTGCTTTCCAATACTTATCTACGAGTCTTTTGGGGACTACGAGTGGTATGCCTGCCGCAGAAACGACAGACGGGCGTGCTGTTGAAATAATAGGGTATGAAGATGTAATGTGTGGAGTATTGCAGGACGCGCTCTCTCATGTACTCGCACAGCATACTCTACTTATTTGTAGCCGTGGAAGGTGAGATATTCCACGCACGAGCAAAAATTTAAACTAACTAATTTGGCAATGACGTTGACACCGTGCAAGCCTAATGAATAGCAACTATTTGTTTTTGAAAATGTCTATTTTGCGTAGTGGATGTATATATCTCGTACTGTTTCTTGTCTAAGGAAAGGATAAGGTGTCTGGGTTCTCGATTGGTGTGCACAGATGTTGGATTGGGAGAACGTGGCGGTGGCTATTTGCTGGGGAAAAGTCTGTCGGACAGCATCATCCATGGCATGCATCATTGATAGTTTCTGGTACAGCTGATAAATTAGTAGGTATTCGATAGTTTATTTAATTATTTGTTATAAATTAAGCATAATACAGATAATAGGGCAAACTTTCCAAATGTTTTGGTATATTAGTATTATTACGTAAATCAGCTGAATGTACGTGATGTTACATTGTAATAAATAGGGATTTACCGTACAGAAAAGAAGTAATTACACGGTAGGAGATAACAAAAGAATAGCTTGGGTGCTGGTGTCATTGAAATGTTTCACGCTTCCTTGTGGGATCAGAGGGAGAGCCCGGAGTACGCGCTCACGTTTGCTCTGGTTGTCACAGAGAGGAAGGGGGGTGGGGGAGTTGGGCCGGTTGATGAGTGACTTAACAACCGGTTTTCGTAAACTTTTCTCCTCTCTTGCCTTTGGCAGTATTGAGACTGCATATTGTCTGTGTTACAACAGAGAGAGCTTTGCAGTACTTTAACATCAAAGATTTAACAGCATTTTCTAAACATAAATCGATGTTGGGAAATGGTTGGTGGGGAGTGCCAACAATAATATGTTCGAATAGTTGTTGTTTTGGTGATATCATTAAGGATGGTATAGACTAATTTTAACTGGTAGCTTACAAATGTAATGCATCCGTTAATTAGATTTCATTAAAGTGTTTGTGAAACTTATATGATTAAATATGAACTATTGTGAGAATAATGTGATTTTTAGTGCTTCCTAAATAGGTAATTGGTTTTTATATAGAAACTTTTTCCAAGTTAGTAACCACGCCCATGTGAGTGCAGATAATTGTGTCAATGTGATGGAACTACCTCCAAGGCGGTTGTCATAAAGGAATGCTAACGAGGATTGGAATTAAGACAGTACGTTTGCTAGGTTCGCTACTGGGTGTAAATGGTTTATAACTACTAGAGTAAATATGTTGCGCACGAGCTGAATACGGTCACAAATGGTTAAACTCCATAGACAGAGGCGGACGGTGTGAAGCCGGAATCACATGGTTGACTCTACGCAGACCAGAAAGGGTGGAGCGGTGGCTACACGTTGAAATGGTTGAATTAAATACAGTACAGCATGACGCAAACAGTGTAAGCTGAATGTTACGAAATGAAAACTGCTGAACTCGACGAGTGAAAGAATGCGAAGACCATACAAACTTTCAGTCTGCCAGTGGGTAATGTAGTAAGTCTCGACAAAGAGTGGTCTTTGACGCAAAGACACGAGGAGATCTTATAAAAACTCTTATTGGAAGTCTTGATTGGTGGGTAGTTAACGACATGCAAGAGACAAAGAAACTACAACTGAGGGCTTGTGACGCTTGGTGCAGCATGGTCTCCCATTCTTTATAGGTTGGTCAGCTGGACCCACGTCATAACGTCTTGGTCTAGTTAGGTGAATCAAGAGCTTCAACCAGGCCGGGCTGGCTTTGGTTCAGGTGGGTTTACAGTTCAATCCCTTTGGCTTCGTGACCACATCAGTTATCTACTTAGTGGGCTTCAAATTCTTCTTGAGGCATGATATTTTTCTAATGAAATGTTATCTTTGTTCGGGATGACTTTACAACAGTGAATGATTAGGCTGCTCGGGACAGTTTTCAGGACTGTAAGGGGGACTTGTTGACTGAGAGGAAGTTTAAGACAGTTATTTTTTTGGAAGATAATTATGTTTCTATATTAAGTTCTTAGGGGTTCATCTAATCTGACCTGACGTGTGCCTTTCAAATAGATACATTTTGGTTTTCCAATCGTGCGGGAGACTATGAGAAGGGAGTGGGCCACCTGACTAATGCATTGCTCGTGTGTGGTAACTCCAGCAGCTCTCTCGGTGATTCCAGTCAGACCTCCTGTCGTTTAGATCTCGTGAACGGTCCACTATCAGGGCAGGTTGGGATGGTCTTCCATGGAAGGAAGGGCTGTTGTGGCAGCAAAAATAGTGAATGTTGCCTGGGGTAGCGCCTCCTTTTCTCAGAAAAGTTTCAATTTAACCTGAAAATATTACTGGACGTGAAGACTGTTTTTAAGGCATGCAAATTTTTCCTGTATCCAGAATCTGTACTAAGTTAGGATCGTCCTATTTTCCCTTTGGGTATGCTTATTAAAGTTTTGTTAGTTCTGGAACTCTCTACATTATTTGTAATTTGGTCATACATCATCATGCAATGCGTTTAATTTTATGTGGCTCTGTATTCCCTTCCGAAAGCCAGAAAACCTCTTCAAATACAATCCCTACTTTGGTTTTAGTGTGTTTTATGCCAGTGTGGAAAGCATGGCAGCCGTAGAAAATGCTTATTGAAATTCCTAATTATAGTGGATTTGTCGGTGGTGACAGTGTTTCCTATCTTCAGAGCGGTTGGAAGCTGTCTGTCCCTAACAATTTGATTTGCTGGTTTTACGCATTATCATTTCAAATAATCTTTGTGTTGACTGTTAACCTGTTGTTATCGGCACCATCAACACAGCCTGTACCTACCTGCTCTTTCATGGCCCCTTCACTAAGTCTGAATTGTTCCTGCTAGTGACCTAACCTGGGACATGCTTTAACCACCTGACCAAGTCCTGCTAAAGCAATGGGACTCCCTAAATCTTTCTCAGATTATTACCAATCCCACAAGGCATGACTCCAAACACCCAGAAAAGGCTACTCTCCTTGATGTTATCCTCACAAATAATCCTGATATGTATCTGTCTGGTATTTTCTGTTATTCTGTTGTTCTTATTTTTTGATATTTTCAGTGGTATTGTTAACAAATACGCACCCATAAAGAAAATGAGAATTTAAAACAGGTTCAGCCCTGGTTCGACCGTGATCTGGCAGAGTTATTCCACCTCAAGAATTCCATTTAGCAATTTGCGCCGCACACGCGTACTCAGGCTGACTGGCTCTTGTTCAGGCAAATTAGAAATAAGTCCACTCAGGCTATCCATAAGGCCAAAGTTAGTTACTTTAAGGAGCAGTTCTCTCTCTGTGAGTCTATCCCCAAGAAGTTCTGGAAAATGATTAAATTACCTGGAGAATAAACCCTCCTCTTCACAGCTGCCCATTTCCTAAACGATATCATAACCGCCATTGATAAAAGACAGTACTGTTCAGCCGTATTCATCGACCTGGCCAAGGCTTTCGACTCTGTCAATCACCACATTCTTATCGGCAGACTCAATAGCCTTGGTTGCTCAAATGACTGCCTCGCCTGGTTCACCAACTACTTATCAGACAGAGTTCAGTGTGTCAAATCGGAGGGCCTGTTGTCCGGACCTCTGGCAGTCTCTACGGGGGTGCCACAGGGTTCAATTCTCGTGCTGACTCTTTTCTCTGTATACATCAATGATGTCGCTCTTGCTGCTGGTGATTCTCTGATCCACCTCTACGCAGACGACACCATTCTGTATATTTCTGGCCCTTCTTTGGACACTGTGTTAACTAACCTCCAGACAAGCTTCAATGCCATACAACACTCCTTCCGTGGCCTCCAACTGCTCTTAAATGCTCGTAAAACTAAATGCATGCTCTTCAACCGATCGCTGCCCGCACCTGCCCGCACGTCCACGTCCAGCATCACTACTCTGGACGGTTCTGACTTAGAATATGTGGACATCTACAAATACCTAGGTGTCTGGTAAGACTGTAAACTCTCCTTCCAGACTCACATTAAGCATCTCCAATCCAAAATTAAATCTAGAATCGGCTTCCTATTTCGCAACAAAGCCTCCTTCACTCATGCTGCCAAACATACCTTCGTAAAACTGACTATCCTACCGATCCTTGACTTCGGCGATGTCATTTACAAAATAGTCTCCAACACTCTACTCAGCAAATTGGATGCAGTCTATCACAGTGCCATCCGTTCTGTCACCAAAGTCCCATAATTCTACCCACCACTGTATGCTCTCGTTGGCTGGCCCTCGCTTCATATTCGTCACCAAACCCACTGGCTCCAGGTCATCTATAAGTCTTTTGCTAGGTAAAGCCCCGCCTTATCTCAGCTCACTGGTCACCATAGCAGCACCCACCCGTAGCACGCGCTCCAGCAGGTATATTTCCAGCTGGTCACCCCCCAAAGCCAATTCCTCCTTTGGCCGACTTTCCTTCCAGTTTCTCTGCTGCCAAATGACTGGAACAAATTGCAAAATCACTGAAGCTGGAGACTCATATCTTCCTCACATAACTTTAAGCATCACTGTCAGAGCAGCTCACAGATCATATGCACCTGTACATAACCCACTGTAAAATTAGCCCATCCAACTACCTCATCCCCATATTGTTATATATATTTTATTGCTCCTTTGACCCCAGTATCTCTACTTGCACATTCATCTTCTGCACATCTTTCACTCAGTGTTAATTGCTAAATTGTAATTACTTCGCCACTACCGGCCTATTTATTGCCTTACCTTCCTAATCTTACCTCATTTGCACACCACTTTCTATTGTGTATTGAGTGTAATTTGTTTATTCCATGTGTAACTCTGTGTTGTTGTTTGTGTTGCCACTGCTTTGCTTTATCTTGGCCAGGTCGCAGTTGTAAATGAGAACTTGTTCTCAACTGGCCTACCTGGTTAAATAAAGGTGAAATTAAATAAAAAATAAAAAACAGCTGCCCATGTCCCTTAATGTTGATGATGTGGTTGTTACTGACAAGGAGCACATGGCTGTGCACTTTAATCACCACTTCATTAAGTCAGGATTCCTATTTGACTCTGCCATGCCTCCTTGTCGTACAAAATTTCCTTATCTCCCACCCCTTCTAATGTGATGCTCCTCCCTTTTTTTCCCATTCCCCGCTACACAGTTTCCGAGTCCAAGGTGCTAATGGAGCTCCTTAAACTTGACCACCAAAAAACCATCTGGTTCAGATGGTTTAAACCCTTTCTTCTTAAAGGTTTCTGCCCCTATCATCACCAAGCCTATATCTGACCTTTTTAACCTGTCTCTCCTCTCTGGGGAGGTTCCCTTTGCTTGGAAGGCAGCCACGGTGCGTCCTTTATTAAAGGGGGAGATCAAGCTGATCCTAACTGTTATAGGCCAATTTCTATTTTTCTCTGTTCATCAAAAGTGTTGGAAAAACTTGTCAATAATCAACTGACTGGCTTTCTTGATGTCTATAGTATTCTCTCCGGTATGCAATCTCGTTTCCTCAGGTTATGGATGTGTCACTGCAACCTTAAAGATTCTAAATTATGTTACCATTGCCCTTGATTCTAAGCAATGTTGTGCTGCTATTGTTATTGACTTGGTCAAAGCTATTGATATGGTAGACCATTCCATTCTTGTGGGCCAGCAAAGGACTATTGGTGTCTCTGAGGGGTCTTTGGCCTATTTTGCTAACTACCTCTCTCAAAGAGTGCAGTGTATAAAGCCAGAGCATCTGTTGTCTCAGCCACTGCCTCCTTAGGGAGTACCCTAAGGCTCGATCCTAGGCCCCACGCTCCTAGCCCCGTCGATGTTAATGGGGGCCTGTTCGGCTCGCCTTTTAGTCCACGATCAGCTCCTTTGTCTTGCTCACAGAAATGGTAAGAAAATCTGCATACCCCCCAACTCTAATTAATTTGAAAAGAAGCTTGACATTAACTGAAATTCAATAACATGTCTTATTTGTTACAACTGAAAGGCAATACATTGATTTATGATAATATTACCTGGCCGTTAAAGGGGTACGCACAATGCCGTCAGAGGTATGCCAAATAAAAATGTGATTCACATTTTTATATATATATAATTACAATTAAATTACATTTAAATTAAATTAAAATCTTCACATTTTCAAACAGTACATTTATATTTTCAAACAGGGCTATACATTTGGGTGAGGTTTTTTTCTCACCTGAGTAGCCTTGTTTCACTGCCAAAAATGAAATTAAACCATCTAGTGTTCAGCGAAATAACAACACAATGTTAAATACAGGTAGCCTAGTCAAATAATTAACATCCAATCACATTAACCGTTACTTTCTCGCGGGAAACCTTTACTCTTGCACAGACATTTAAAAACTAAACATGACCATTTGAAAAATAAGCCACGGGAGTTTTTTGAGCGAGAATAAAGACGACTTTCGAGTAATAAGACATGTATAAAAGCAACAGATACCATTAATAAGAAGGGGCTAGAAGCGTCTTATATGGTGAACTACCGAGTGCCTAGGACAGGCAAGCCCCATACTATTGTGAAGGACTTAATTCTTCCTGCTGCCGCGGATATGGCTGGGACAATGCTGGGGGAAAAGGCCAAAAAAACTATACATACAATGTCATCATCAAACAACACTGTTTCACGGCGCATCAGTGACATGGCAGGAGATGTTTTGAATCAATTACTGCTTCGCATGCAAGCCAGTGAATTATATGCGTTACAGCTGGATGAGTCAACAGACGTGGCGAGCCTGGCACAGCTCCTGGTATATGTCCGTTATGTTTATGGGGGAGTCAATTAAGGAAGACATCCTCTTCTGCAAACCTTCTGGAAACCAGGACAACATGAGAGGATATTTTTAAAGTACTGGACAGTTTTGTGAAATCAAATGTACTTTGGTGGTCAAGATGTGTTGGTATCTGTACTGATGGCGCAAAAGCCATGACAGGGTGACATATTGGAGTGGATACGCGTGTGCAAGCAGTTGCTCCCTATGCTACTTGGGTACACTGCAGCATCCACCGAGAGGATCTCGCTGCCAAGGGAATGCCTGACAGCTTGAAAGACATTTTGGACACTACAGTGAACATGGTTAACTTTGTTACAACAAGGGCCCTGAACCCTTGTGTATTTTCTGCATTATGCAATGATATGGGCAGTGACCATGTAAAGCTTTTACAACATACAGAAGTGCGCTGGTTATCAAGGGGCAAAGTTTTGACACTTTTTTTAAATTGAGAAATGAGCTTAAAGTTTTCTTTACTGACCATCATTTTCACTTGTCTGACTGCTTGCATGATGACGAGTTTCTCACACGACTGGCCTATCTGGGTGATGTTTTTTCTCGCCTGAATGATCTGAATCTAGGATTACAGAGACTCTCCGCAACTATATTCAATGTGCGGGACAAAATTGAGGCTATGATTAAGAAGTTGGAGGTTGGACAACACACAGGTCTTTCCATCATTGTATGATTTTTTTGTGTGCAAATGAACTCAAGCTTACGGACAATGTCAAATGTGATATAGCGAAGCACCTGAGTGAGCTGGGTGCGCAATTACAGAGGTACTTTCCCGAAACGGACGACACAAACAACTGGATTCGTTATCCCTTTCATGCCCTGCCTCCAGTCCACTTACCGATATCTGAACAAGAGAGCCTCATCGAAATTGCAACAAGCGGTTCTGTGAAAATTGAATTTAATCAGAAGCCACTGCCAGATTTCTGGATAGGGCTGCGCTCAGAGTTTCTTGCCATGGCAAATCGCGCTGTTAAGACACTGATGCCCTTTGCAACCCAATACCTATGTGAGAGTGGATTCTCGGCCCTCACTAGCATGAAAACTAAATACAGGCAAAGACTGTGTGTGGAAAATGATTTAATACTGAGACTCTCTCCAATACAACCCAACATTGCAGAGTTATGTGCATCCTTTCAAGCACACCCTTCTCATTAACCTGTGGTGAGTTATTCACCATCTTTGATGAACAAATAAGGTTTTATATGTAAGATGGCTAAATAAGGAGCAAAATTATTGATTATTATTATATTATTATTTGTGCCCTGGTCTTATAAGAGCGCTTTGTCACTTCCCACAAGCCGGGTTGTGACAAAAACTCACACTCATTCTTATGTTCTTATGCAGGCTTACAATGATGGCAAAAAACAAAATTTGAGAGTGCGCTGACCCTGGTGCTAGAGGGGATACACAGCGGCAGGTTGAATGTTTGAAGGGGTACGGGACTAAAAAAAGTTTGGGAACCACTGGCCTAAACCATTCACCTGTCATCGCCACTTTACTCCACGTTTTAACATACAGAAAACACATTGGTAATTCATCCATATGCATTCCCATGTGACTCAGTCTATAGTTGTGTATTTACAAATCTTTGCATTGGTTCCACAAACCAAATCTTACATAGTGAGACAGTTGTCCCTGTTTGAGTAAATCTTTAGGCTTAAGTTCCTTGAGGGTTGTAGGCAGCAGAAAGTGTGGGAGCTTTAGATCGGACGATAGATGTCAGTCAGGGATGCCAATTACAGGAGTGTGGATCCTCAGCATATGTGCTAAATGGAGCAGAACGTTCATCCCCTGAGTGCACCACGGCAGAGCCGATGAGCCATGTGGACGCCAGGGAGAGATTGGCCACTTGGGACCCAGCTAAAGACCCACCCATCCCATAGCTAATCTCTGTCTCTCAGTGTCACTCTGTGTCTCTTAGTGTCTCTCTGTGTCACTCATATAAGTATGTAGGCCTACCATACCCATCTCTGAGGGACACAGATAGGAAATGGGTTTAGGGTGTGAAACTCATTGCGAGGTTCCGACACTACTGCATCATCCAAACACTGGGATCACTGAACAACTTGTATCCCACATTAAACTAAGATATGAGGATGTATTTATCTTCAATTACCTCATAATATGTCTGTGCCAGAGAAGGTCAGTAATGCAATGAGTAGTTTCATAGTAAAATATTCTATAAAAAGAAACCAGCAGAGAAACCCAGACTCTTCAAGCAGAGTAACCCAGACTCTTCCAGCAGAGTAACCCAGAGTCCTCCACTACAGAAACCCAGAGTCCTCCACTAGAGAAACCCAGAGTCCTCCACTAGAGAAACCCAGAGTCCTCCACTAGAGAAACCCAGAGTCCTCCACTAGAGA
>NC_036860.1:74443136-74533228 GCF_002910315.2 Salvelinus sp. IW2-2015
AACACAGAGTCCTCCACTAGAGAAACCCAGAGTCCTCCACTAGAGTAACCCAGAGTCCTCCACTAGAGAAACCCAGAGTCCTCCACTAGAGAAACACAGACTCCTCTCAATCCGTTGTCTCATTTACATTTTCGTCTCACTAGAGCTCTATCAATTCCACCTCTTCATGTGACACGGGGATAATGGGTGTCTGGTGCAGGCTGTGGCCAGGTACGCCTCTATAACTACCCAGGCAGAGATAGGAGCTAGCGATGCTATCTGTGGACCACATTAAAAACAAAAGGGTGTTGTAAAGACGCCCAGTGGGAAGTGACATGAACTTGACATGAAGTGGTCTCATCTGATGCAGCCTACAGTCTCCTGTGGATTCTCAAGACAGGCCTGTGAGACAGTGAAAAATGTTCATCGCTACTCTCCAGCCTGGAGTCTACAAATGTAATTCTACTACAGCAGTGATATCAGCCCAGATGCACTCGTTTTTTTGGTCATTCATCAATCAAATGCCAAGCAGAAAAATCATCCAGAGACAGTACACTTGAGAAATCTGGCGCTTAGCAATATACAGGACTTGACTGCAAATACCATAATATTTGTGATTTATTCAAAAATGCATTAATGATGCTTCTTCTGAATATGCCATTCTGTCAGTGATATGATTTATCATACACAGTGGGGGCATGGTCATTTACTAAAGTATGACAGAATTAGGTTATTGAGCTGATTTAATTTCCAGAGGGAACCACCCCCAGTGGAAAAAAACATGATTTGCCAATTAACAATAATCTCTCCTGTCCTTTTCAGGGACATTACAATAACTGCAATAGCTTTTTAAAGCTAGAAGTTTAAATTAAGGCACAAAGCATGTCCATAATCATGAGTAAACTCTGTGGAAATTTCAGAAAGTTAGTTGTTATATGCTCATTAGTTTCTCCAGTGTAGTGTTTATGTACAGCTACTGTCTATTTGATAAAGACCACACTAGGTTAACCTTGTCACGCCCTGGCCATAGAGAGGCTTTTATTCTCTATTTTGGTTAGGCTAGGGTGTGACTAGGGTGGGCATTCTAGTTTCTTTATTTCTATGTTTTCTATTTCTATGTTTTGGCCGAGTATAGTTCTCAATCAGGGACAGCTGTCTATCGTTGTCTCTGATTGGGAATCATACTTAGGCAGCCTGTTTTTCCACCTTAGTTGTGGGTAGTTGTCTGTGTTAGTGGCCTGTATAGCCCTAGTCAGCTTCACGGTTGTTTCTTGTTTTTGTTGGTGACATTCATAATAAAAAGTAATGTACACTTACCACGCTGCACCTTGGTCCGGTCATTTCCACCCTGACGACGATCGTGACAAACCTGTACATACAGTACTTTATGATAAATCACACTAATATGATCAGTTCATAATTTCAATGAAACAGACAAACGAGGATATTACAATAATCAGAATAAGCACTATTTGCTTTGACATCAACCGAATACAGAATATAAGGGAAATGATGATAATGAATTATTGAACTATCAAGTGCATAAAGTGGGCCGTCATTGGAAATAAGAATTTATTCTTAACCGACTTGCCTAGTTAAATAAAGGTTAAATTTAAATATTTAACCCAATAAAAAATAAAAATAAACGTCTGTATTTAATGCAGAACAGGATGGTAAACAAAGTACATTATTTCCCGGCTGTCAGTAGCGCTAATGATGTGCCATTCAAACCCCTGCAACACAGTGAGGATGCTCTGACAAGTGGAAAATCAGAAAGATGACAAGTAATCTATAAAAATACTTACACTGAAGATAATTAGTCATCTCTGCATATAACCATGAGTGGAATACCAAGTAGCTAGGCCGATAGCAAAATATATTTGAACATCAATTTTATGTGTATATTTTTGTAGTTTGGGGTCATCTTGAAATGGGGGGCCATTTTAATCAGGCAAGGGGAAACTGCTGAGAAAAATATGGTTTGGATTTTGAATGGAGAGCTAATGTATTTTGCTGACACATCTGCCTGGCTCCATCACAGAACTTATGATCTGCAGGTCCCAGCTGTATGCCAGCACAGAGTTCATGCTTTAGTGTGTTAGTGTGAAATAGTTGTGTGTTTGTGTGTGTGTGCGTGCGTGCGTGCATGCTCGCATATGTAAATGTGTGTGTATGTGTTTCTTTAAGAGAGAGTAAAACCAAATTGTGTATGTTTTACATGGTTGGGACGTGGGAAATGTGAGGGGGACTTGTGCTTTCATAGCTCCAGTCTTGTCTTGTACATCTCAGTTTTTCAATTGCCTTCTGTTGCTGTAGCAGGGCCCAGAGGGCAGGAAGGTGGATTTGACCTAATCAATGTTCTGAAGAACAACATACAGTACCAGTCAAAAGTTTGGACACACCTACTCATTCAAGGGTTTTTCTTTATTTTTACTATTTTCTACATTGTAGAATAATAGTGAAAACATCAAAACTAAGAAATAACACATTTGGAATCATGCAGTAACCAAAAAAGTGTTAAACAAATCACCATATATTTTATATTTGAGATTCTTCAAAGTAGCCACCCTTCGCCTTGATGACAGCTTTGCACACTCTTGGCATTCTCTCAACCAGCTTCACCTGGAATGCTTTTCCAACAGTCTTCAAGGAGTCCCCACATGTGCTGAGCACTTTTTTTACTGCTTTTCTTTCACTTTGCGGTCCAACTAATCCCAAACCATCTCAATTGGGTTGAAGTCTGGTGATTTGAAGCCAGCTCATCTGATGCAGCATTCCATCACTCTCCTTTGACATTTTCTTAAAGTGCAGTCACAAAAAAACATGAAGTGCTATGATGAAACTGGCTCTCATGAAGATAGCCACAGGAAAGGAAGACTCAGAGTTACCTCTGCTACAGAGGATAAGTTCATTAGACTAAACTGCACCTCAGATTGCAGCACAAATATATGCTTCACAGAGTTCAAGTAACGGACACATCCCAACATCAACTGTTCAGAGGAGACTGCTTGAATCAGGCCTTCATGGTCGAATTGCTGCAAAGAAACCACTACTATAGGACACCAATAAGAAGAAGAGACTTGCATGGCCAAGAAACACAAGCAATGGACATTAGACTGGTGGAAATCTGTCCTTTGGTCTGATGAGTCCAGATTTGAGATTTTTGGTTCCAAACCGCCATGCCTTTGTGAGACGTAGAGTAGGTGAATGGATAATCTCCTCATGTGTGGTGGTTCCCACTGTGAAGCATGGAGGAGGAGGCGTGATGGTGTGGGGCTGCTTTGCTGGTGACAGTCTGTGATCTCTTTAGAATTGAAGGCACACTTAACCAGCATGGCTACCACAGCGTGAAGGAAAAGCAGCCAACAATTGCTCAGCATATGTTGGGACTCCTTAAAAACTGTTGGAAAAGCATTCCAGGTGAAGCTGGTTAAGAGAATTCCAAGAGTGTGCAAAGCTGTCATCATGGCGAAGGGTGGCTACTTTGAAGAATCTCAAATATAAAACATACTCTGATTTGTTTAACACTTTTTTGGTTACTACGTGATTCCATATGTGTTGTTTCATAGTTTTGATGTCTTCACTATTATTCTACAATGTAGAAAATAGTAAAAATAAAGAAAAATCCTGGAATGATTGGCTGTGTCCAAACTTTTGACTGGTACTGTACAAAGCGAAAAACTTTGTTATAATGTTACAAGCTGTATAGCTGAATTTCCCATTCACTTGAAGGGAAAGATTTGTAATACCTCCATATATGATGTACCCATACATGTGTTATTCATATAGTGAGCTTCATTTTCTCTCAGTTAATTGAAAATGCTGTGCTAATTTTTGAATGGTATTCCTCAAGAACATCTGACTACTGCAGAGACTGCTGATCAAATAGCCAAGGACATTTTGGTTATTTGTACAGCATGTTAGGCAACAGCAAAGAGCATTACAGATTGAAAGGCTTTTGTGAAAGTTCATTTAGGAGCCTTGACCAGTGAAATAGCTGTTTCTCTTCCTTTTTTCTGCAACAGTCATTTCTGAGACTCACGTTGTTCTGTACCTGGACAGAAAGTGCTTATTTCAGGCAGAAAGCCTATTATGTTCTTCGTATTCAACATCCTGATACGGTCTCCTACTGTCAGTGATGGCTTTATCCCGTTCCCCCAAAAGCACATTACCATATGTATATGTTCAATGGAAAATAGAGAGAGTCATTCTATTTGCACAGTCTACCTTGTTGGCGTCATTGCTATTGTCCAATCTTTAACTGAGCAAAAAAAAAATCATGGATCTTGAATTATGTCGTTTTACACTTTTGGGGGGAACTTTAACTATTTCTTCTTTCTGGATGTTAGTAAAACCTGTGACTTTCCTAAATAATGTTGCAGCACTCGTTGCATGTCTTTGATAAAGTGGAAGATTTATATTACATCTGACGAATGCGATGCTGAAGTGACCAGCCCTTGTCAATACTGTTTACATGTCTGGACATGCATTCCTCTAATAAAACTGAACATATTCTCTCTGTTTTGTATTTTTTGAAGTTGTATTGTGCTATCTATTGTTCTGTGACAATATGACCATGGACCAAATCTCCATGGTGACTACCCTTAAATTCACCTGCAGTTGATTTAGTAAAGCAAGGGCTTCGTGTTGTACTATTCCTGATGTGCAGTTTAGCTCCCTTTCACTGACCTGCTGTCCCGTGTCTGAGAGGACTGGTGAAATGCTGAGTGGTCTGATTGAAGGTCCAGAGAGACCCCCCTGCCCAGATGGAATGAGCTAGCCTGTAATGAATAGGGTGTGGGGAGAAAGGTTACTGCCTCCCTTGGGGGGGGTCAATTAATAATAAGGACTTTGAAAGAATATTCTGACTCCCAGCCTTGCCACGTCTTAAATTTTTTTCACATGTTGTCACCCCATTAGGTAGCAGTAATTTTGGATTTCACAGGGTCTTGCACTGTTATGCATTGGATAACCCCCACCCCCCCATGTTTGTGCTTGCTTTGGCACATAACTAATTCTAATTTGACTGTATTACACTGTCTTTTAGTGGGCAAAGACAAAGTATATTTATATTGCAGTGTTAGAAGGGTCACTACATATCCAGGTTCGATACCGGGCTGTGTTGCAGCCGGCCGCGACCAGGAGACCCATGAGGCGGCGAACAATTTGCCCAGCGCCGTCCGGGATAGGAGGGGGTTTGGCCGGCCGGGATTTCCGTGTTCCATCGCGCTCTAGTGACTACTGTGGCTTTCGGGCGCATGCAGGTGGATACGGTTGCCAGGTGTATGGTGTTTCCTCCGACACATTGGTGCGGCTGGCTTCTGGATTAAGCGAGCAGTGTGTCAAGAAGCAGTGTGGCATGGCGGGTCGTGTTTCAGAGAACGCATGGCTCTTCACCTCTTCCGAGTCCGTACGGGATTTGCAGCTATGCTACAAGACTGTAACTACCAATTGGAGAGAAAAATGGGTAACAAAATATATACTGTATACATATATACAGTTGAAGTCAGATGTTTACATACACCTTAGCCAAATACATTTAAACTCAGTTTTTCACAATTCCTGACATTAAATCCTAGTAATGATTCCGTCTTAGGTCAGTTAGGATCACTACTTTATTTTAGGAATGTGAAATGCCAGAATAATAGTAGAGAGAATGATTTATTTCAGCTTTTATTTCTTTCATCACATTCCCAGTGGGTCAGAAGTTTACATACACTCAATTAGTGTTTGGTAGCATAGCCTTTAAATTGTGTAACTTGGGTCAAACGTTTTGGGTAGCCTTCCACAAGTTTCCCACAATAAGCTGGGTGAATGTTTGCCCATTCCTCCTGACAGAGCTGATGTAACCGAGTCAGGTTTGTCGGCCTTCTTGCTCGCACACACTTTTTTAGTTCTGTCCACAAATTTTCTATAGGATTGAGGTCAGGGCTATGTGATGGCCACTCCAATACCTTGACTTTGTTGTCCTTAAGCCATTTTCCCTAATGTACACACACATTTTGCCACAACTTTGGAAGTATGCTTGGGGTCATTGTCCATTTGGAAGACCCATTTGCGAGCAAGCTTTAACTTCCTGACTGATGTGTTGAGATGTTGCTTCAATATATCCACATAATATTCCTTCCTCATGATGCCATCTATTTTGTGAAGTGCACCAGTCCCTCCTGCAGCAAAGCACCCCCACAACATGATGCTGACACCCCCGTGCTTCACGGTTGGGATGGTGTTCTTTCAGCTTGCAAGCATCCCCCTTTTTCCTCCAAACATAACGATGGTCATTATGGCCAAACAGTTTTATTTTTGTTTCATCAGACCAGAGGACTTTTATCCAAAAAGTACGATCTTTGTCCCCATGTGCAGTTGCAAACTGTAGTCTGGCTTTTGTATGGCGGCTTTGGAGCAGTGGCTTCTTCCTTGCTAAGCAGCCTTTCAGGTTATGTCGATATAGGACTCGTTTTACTGTGGATGTAGATACTTTGTATCTGTTTCCTCCAGCATCTTCACAAGGTCCTTTGCTGTTGTTCTGGGATTGATTTGCACTTTTCGCACCAAAGTACGTTCATCTCTAGGAGACAGAATGCGTCTCCTTCCTGAGCAGTATGATGGCTGCGTGGTCCCATGGTGTTTATACTTGCGTACTATTGTTTGTACAGATGAACGTGGTACCTTCAGGCGTTTGGAAATTGCTCCAAAGGATGAACCAGACTTGTGGAGGTCTACACATTTTTTTCTGAGTTTATGGCTGATTTCTTTTGATTTTCCCATGATGTCAAGCAAAGAGACACTGAGTTTGAAGGTAGGCCTTGGAATACATCCACAGGTACACCTCCAATTGACTCAAATGATGTCAATTAGCCTATCAGAGTCTTCTAAAGCCATGACATCATTTTCTGGAATTTTCCAAGCTGTTTAAATGCACAGTCAACTTAGTGTATGTAAACTTCTGACCCACTGGAATTGTGATACAGTGACTTATAAGTGAAATAATCTGTCTGTAAACAATTGTTGGAAACATTAATTGTGTTATGCACGAAGTAGATGTCCTAACCGACTTGCCAAAACTATAGTTTGTTAACAAGAAATTTGTGGAGTGGTTGAAAAACGAGTTTTAATGACTCCAACCTAAATGTATGTAAACTTCCGTTTTCAACTGTATGTATATATATATACTGTATATAAAATAACATATGATGGAAAGTGACTTACGGAAATGTTTCACATTTTAGCAGACACTCTTATCCAGAGCGACATACAGTAGCAATTCAGGGTTAAGTGCCTTGCTCAAGAGCACATGGACAGGATTTTCACCTAATCGGCTTGGGGATTCGAACCAGCAACCTTTCGGTTACTGGCCCAACTCTTAACCACTAGGCTACCTGCTGTGTGCGTTCACCTTAAGCAATTCTAGCCAATAAAATAAAATATACATGATGACACGTCACACTCAAACACATACACACACAGCTGCACCTGGGCGATAAATGGATATTTAAAGGGCTTTGGGTTACGCAAAGCTACTACTATATGTGACCCTATATAACAACACATTTCACTGCACCTATCCAGTGTATGTGACACTAAAACATATTTTTTTAGTTTTTTTGTATAAAGTGCTGGTCATTTGTGAAATGTGTTTCTGCATGGCTGGGTAGTCAGTGGGCCTGAAAAATGAACAGTGTTCACACTGATGATAGCGCCATTATGGGAACTCCTTGGAGAGGGACAACAAACTCAGGTCTTCCTTGCTGGCTGCAGCTATCTATTACACTCCATCTAAATGGCTCTCTGGGGGAAGAGGATGATGAAGAGTACTAGAGGGGGAAGCAAATATTAAAATACAATACATAAGACTTGTGGGTAGACGTAACAGTTCAGGCAACCTCAACTTGGGATGCCTCAATGAGAGCATTAACGGGATGGTCTCATCTCAAGTCCATACAGGAATACCTGAAATGACTGTGATCAAATGTCTGTTATGTCTGTTATTATAATGTCCTATTRAATCATACCGCTCTCTCCACCACCAATCMTTAATGAGAAKATGGAGCTTATATTCCCCAAAAGTTCTTCAGTCGARGATGAAACTATTTTTCCTAGTAATGGGGGTGWATCCTGAATCCAGAATGTCCAGTCAACAAGTTTKCAAAATAAATGMGAGCCTAGCAAAACATGGCTAAAGGGCTGAGAGCACATTTTTAATTCATTTAACCCAGAAGTAGCAGCTTGTCCTCCCACCCTGCCATCTGTGTGCTGGCCACCGGCCCGCTCCTCCAGGRAGACAGCAGGACCAGGTCGACCAGGCAGGTCCACAACACTACACTGTGTTCCTTCTCACAGAAACACTAGCTTTACATTGACGTGAGAGATGAGTGTCATACTGTTCTCTTGATGTCACTGTACAAACAGGCACTCTATGGTGGTGGTGAATTCCCAATGGGTCCTAACTGAGGATGAGGAAACTGTTGCTCCAAGCATTTTTTCAAAATAGATATATATTTTTAATTGAATATTAAAACATACAATCTAACTGCTCAACATTTACATTACATTCAGTCATCTAGCAGACACTCCCATCCAGAGCGACCCACCTCCCAGCTGCCCACTGCACTGAGGCTAGGTAACACGGTCACCACTGATAAATCCATGATAATCGAAAATTTCAATAAGCATTTCTCCATGCCTTCCTCCTGGCTACTCCAACCCCTGCCAACAGCTCCGCCTCCCCCGCAGCTACTCGTCCGAGCCTCCCCAGCTTCTCCTTCACCCAAATCCAGACAGCAGATGTTCTGAAAGAGCTGCAAAACCTGGACCCGTACAAATCAGCTGGGCTAGACAATCTGGACACTTGGATTACAATGGATACTTTCCTATTTATGCTATTTCTGTTCCTCTGACAGTTTTGGTCCTTTATATTGGGCAGACAGACCAGTTTTCTACCTCCTCCCGCTGCCACCTGCCTCCTCCATTTTTGGGGTAATGCTGTAATCAATTGGTTGTAATATTGGATTGAGTAGACCTTCCCATGCAATTCCAAAAGCACCATAAAGGACAAAACTTTACCATTCCAATTTACAATATAATTTAAAAAGAAAATGCCCTTTTATTTGACATAAATACTGGTCTTTTATCAACCAGCACATTTGAGTTCAACCATAATATTTGTTGTAATATATTTTCTGGGGGATGAAATTGCAATTGTAACCAGCTCTGCAATGCTTGTTTGAAAAAGACTAAAAATTAACTGAAAATGAGACATGGAAATCTGCACAAATGAAAAAATGACATTTTTAACAAGGGATGATCTTTTCTTAGTAATCTATTTGAGAACCATTTTGGGTTCAAGTAAAACTTTTTTATTCGTGAAGCTTTTAGAGAGAGGTTTAGTGCTTTGATATTTAATAATCTCAGTCAAACCAGTTCATATTCATTAAATAGATAGCCACGCTTTATCTTGTCTGGTTTAGCATCCCAGATAAAGCAAAATGTTTCTAGTTTTCTATTGGAATTCATTGTGGAGAGCTCATTTATATCTTTTGTGATATGAATACCAAGTATGTCTACTTCACCCTCAGCCCATTTTATAGGTAAACTGCAGGGTAATGTAAAAGTTGTGTTTTTTTAAAGATATATTCGTCATATGGTACACTTATCATATTTTATGTTTTAGTCGAGAGACATTGCATGGATCTAGAGTGCCGACTTAATATAAAACTTGAGTCATTGGCATACATGTACGTGTACTTTGTTTTTAAGCCTTGGATTTGTAATCCTCTAATGTTGTTATTTGATCAAATTTTAATAGCTAGCATTTCGATGGCCATTACGAATAGATATGGTGACAGCGGATACCTTTGTTTAACTCCTCTTGACAGTTCAAAACTCTCTGAGAAGTAGCCGCTATTTACTATTTTACACCTGGGGTTGCTATACATTACTTTTTGCCATTGAATAAGAGACTCATCAAAATTGATTTTTATAAAAAATCCAGTCACTGTATCAAAGGCCTTTTCAAAATCCGCTATGAATAACAGGCCTGGCTTCTTAGATGTTTTGTGTTGTTCTATTCTGTCTGTTTCCGAGTTGTGTTGTAAAGTTTTGACTAACTTAAGAGCAATCAGATCAGAACCAGAATATCAGTTGAATCCAGTGTGTATCGTAACTTCCATTCTTTTGGACAGACTTTCTGTTACTAACTATAACTTTCAAAACATTCCCAACTAAATGTACAAGAGTATAGTTACTCATCTAATGTGTGGCTGAGACATCTTACAAAATGAGAGGGAAAAAATCTTGTCAATAATATATGCGTGGGCCTCCCCGGTGGCGCAGTGGTCTAAGGCACTGCATCGCAGCTCTGTCGCAGCTGGCCGTGATCGGGAGGCGCCAAATTGGCCCAGCGTCGTCTGGGTTAGGGAGGGTTTGGCCGGCAGGGATATCCTTGTCTCATCGCGCACTAGCAACTCCTGTGGCGGGCTGGGTGCAGTGCACGCTGACCAGGTCGCTAGGTGTACGGTGTTTCCTCCGACACATTGGTGCGGCTGGCTTCCGGGTTGGATGTGTCAAGAAGCAGTGCGGCTTGGTTGTGTTGTGTTTCGGAAGACGCATGGCCCTCGACCTTCGCCTCTCCCTAGTCCATATGGGGGTTGCAGCGATGAGACAATACTCTAACTACTACCAATTGGGGAGCAAAAAGGGGTTAAAATAAGTTAAAAAAATATATACTGTATATATAATAATGCATGCGTACTGACATTTCATGAAGGTGCACTTGTATAACGTAAGGTCAGCAAATCCAAGCCCTGATGATCTTTGGTAGGAAACCAATTCCATTGATCCTGAGGTTCAAACTCCACCCACCCTGGAACATTAATGGGTCAATCAAGTGCACCTACACATACAATAAGCATTTTGAAGTCACTCAGGTTTAAATTAAAGCACCTGCTGTCAGAGCATTTAGCTTGTGAACACATTGTCCAATGTTAACATAGCAGATATAACTACAACCGCTGCCTCATGCTGACAGACAGACGGCTCACACTCTGATGTTCACTAAGTCCAAAGCACCATTCATTCTCAGTGTACATGATTGGACAGAACTAGCTTGCCAGGGGGATCACGCTCTTGATCTGAAAGCAACTCTCCATATAACCTGACCTGCAATCTCCCTCAGAATACCTGTTTGTTCCTCTCAGATACAGTACATCTTCCATTTTACTTCATTAGTCTGGATTTAGCTCTAATTGTGCAACTGCAGAAAATATTGGTTTAAAAATAGACGAATGAAAAGCTGGCTTTCGGAAGGCAGGAAACTGCCAATTTTAGTCAATTTCAGTCATCTACATTATAGCACACATCAAATCAAATTGTATTTTTCACATGCGCCGTATACAACAGGTGTAGATCTTACAGTGAAATGCTTACTTACAAGTCCTTAACCAACAATGCAGTTTTAAGAAAATACATTAAAAAAGTAGGAGATAAGAATAACAAATAATTACAGAACAGCAGTAAATAACAATAGCGGGGCTATATAAAGGGGGTGCCAGTACAGAGTCAATGTGCGGGGGCACCAGTGTCGAGGTAATTGAGGTAATATGTACATGTATGTAGAGTTATTAAAGTGACTATGCATAGATTATAACAGAGAGTAGCAGCATCTTAGAAGAGGGGGGGGCAATGCATATAGTCTGGGTAGCCATTTGATTAGATGTTCAGGAGTCTTATGGCTTGGGGCTAGAAGCTGTTTAGAAGCCTCTTGGACCAAGACTTGGCGCTCTGGTACCGCTTGCCGTGTGGTAGCAGAGAGAACACTCTATGACTAGGGTGGCTGGAGTCTTTGACCATTATTAGGGCCTTCCTCTGACAACGCCTGGTATGGAGGTCCTGGATGGCAGGAAGCTTGGCCCCTGTGATGTACTGGGCCGTACGCACTACCCTCTGTAGTGCCTTGCGGTCAGAGGCCGAGCAGTTGCCATGCCAAATCTTTTCAGTCTCCTGAGGGCAATAGGCTTTGTCGTGCCCTCTTCACTACTGTCTTGGTGTGCTTGAACTATTGTAGTTTGTTGGTGATGTGGACGCCAAGGAACTTGAAACTCTCAACCTGCTCCACTACAGCCCCGTCGATGAAAATGGGGGCTTGCTCGGTCCTCCTTTTCCTGTAGTCCACAATTATATACTTTGTCTTGATCACGTTGAGAGAGAAGTTGTTGTCCTTGCACCACACGGTCAGGTCTCTGACCTCCTCCCTGTAGGCTGTCTCATCGTTGTCGTTGATCAGGCCTACCACTGTTGTGTCATCGGCAAACTTAATGATGGTCTTGGAGTTGTGCCTGGCCGTGCAGTCATGAGTGAACAGGGAGTACAGGAGGGGACTGAGCACGCACCACTGAGGGGCCCCCGTGTGGAGGTTCAGCGTGGCGGATGTGTTGTTACCTACCCTTACCACCTGGGGGCGGCCCGTCAGGAAGTCCAGGATCCAGTTGCAGAGGGAGGTGTTTAGTCCCAGGGTCCTTAGCTTAGTGTTGAGCTTTGAGGGCACTATGGTGTTGAACGCTGAGCTGTATTCAATGAATAGCATTATCACATATGTGTTCCTTTTGTCCAGGTGTGAAAGTGCAGTGTGGAGTGCAATAGAGATTGCATCATCTGTGGATCTGTTGGGGTGGTATGCAAATTGGAGTGGGTCTAGGGTTTCTGGGACAATGATGTTGATGTGAGCCATGACCAGCCTTTCAAAGCATTTTTTATGGCTATAGACGTGAGTGCTACGAGTTGGGCAGGTTACCTTAGTGTTCTTGGGCACAGGGACTATGGTGGTCTGCTTGAAACATGTTGGTATTATAGACGCAGACAGGGAGATATTGAAAATGTCAGTGAAGACACTTGCCAGTTGGTCAGCGCATGCTCGGAGTACACGTCCTGGTAATCTGTCTGGGGTGAATGGCCTTGTGAATGTTGACCTTTTAAAGGTCTTACTCACATTCTCTGTGGAGAGCGTGATCACACAGTTGTCCGGAGCAGCTGATGCTCTCATGTATGTTTCAGTGTTGCTTGCCTCGAAGCGAGCACAGAAGTTATTTAGCTCGTCTGGTAGGCTCATGTCACTGGGCAGCTCTCAGCTGTTCTTCCCTTTGTAGTCTGTAATAGTTTGCAAGTCCTGCCACGTCCGACAAGTGTCGGAACCGGTGTAGTAGTCCTGTATTGATGCTTTTCCTGTTTGATGGTTCGTCGGAGGGCATAGCGGGATTTCTTATAAGCTTCCGGGCGTGAGTCCCACTCCTTGAAAGCGGCAGCTCTACCCTTTAGCTCAGTGTGAATGTTGCCTGTAAACCATGGCTTCTGGTTGGGGTATGTATGTACAGTCACTGTGGGGACAACGTCATTGATGCACTTATTGATGAAGCCAATGACTGATGTAGTGTACTCCACAATGCCATCGGAATAATCCCGGAACATATTCCTGTCTGTGCAAGCAAAACAGTCCTGTAGTTTAGCATCTGCTTCATCTGACCACTTTTTTATAGACCGAGTCACACTGGTGCTTCCTGCTTTAATTTTTGCTTGTAAGCAGGAATCAGGACGATAGAATTATGGTCAGATTTGCCAAATGGAGAGCGAGGGAGAGCTTTGTTCGCATCTCTGTGTGTGGAGTAAAGGTAGTCTAGAGTGTTTGGTAGGTAAAACTGACTTTAGTTTCCCTGCATTAAAGTCCCCAGCCACTAGGAGAGCCGCCTCTGGTTGAGCATTTTCCTGTTTGCTTATGGCGGTATACAGCTCCTTGAGTGTGGTTTTCGTGCCAGCATCGGTCTGTGGTGGTATATAGACAGCTACGAAAACTACAGATGAAAACTCTATAGGTAGATAGTGTGGTCTACAACTTATCATGAGATACTCTAACCTCTGGCGAGCAAAACCTCGAGACTTCCTTCGATATCGTGCACCAGCTGTTGTTTACAAATATACATAGGCCCCCGCCCCGTGTCTTACCAGAGGCTGTTGTTCTATCCTGCCAAAATAGTGTATAACCCGCCAGCTGTATGTTATTAATGTCGTCGTTCAGCCACGACTCGGTGAAACATAAGATATTACAGTTTTTAATGTCCTGTTGATAAGATATACGTGCTTTCAGTTTGTCCCATTTCTTTTCCAGCTATTGAACATTAGCTAACAGTACGGATGGCACAGGGAGATTAGGCACTCGCCTGATCCTCACAAGGCACCCCGATCTCTTTCCGCCAAATCTCAGTTTCTTTCTCCAGTGAATGACGGGGATGAGGGCCTGTTCGTGTGTTTGGAGTGTATCCTTCCCGTCTGACTCATTAAAGAAAAATTCTTTGTCCAATTCAAGGTAAGTAATCGCTGTTCTGATGTCCAGAAGCTCTTTTCGGTCATAAGAGACGGTAGCAGTAACTTTATGTACAAAATAAGTTACAAACAACGCAAAAAAACGAACAAAATAGCACGGTTGGTTAAGAACCAATAAAACGGCAGACATCCTCTCCGGCTCCATCTTTGTAAGAGCAAACAGGGACTTGAATTTGAAGTCTGTAATCTTAAAACGACTCATGATGGAGAATGAGTTGCAGTGTAGCATCCACTTGGAATTTCCCTCTGAGGGCTGGCCAAGTTCTATTTGTACTTTTTGCCATACAAAGGAAATTATGTTAAATGTTGGAAAGTGGAGTAAATTGCTTTTCTTTGACAGCCTCCTGGGAGTGCAAACCTTAGGCCGTTAGCTGTTATGAATTACATTGGCCTATTTAAATGAACTTTCTGTTGAATCCATCAGAACTTAGGTGCTTTTGATTGAACAGTTTTCCGTCCAAAATAGTGATTGGTCCATTTCCTCTCACTTAAAGGTTGTCGTTTTATTAGACTGGACGTTCGGATCTGGAATGCTGCTTAGGCCTACATACAGTACATTCAAGCACACACACACACACACATACACGTTTGTGCTGGGTCGCTATATGATTTCAAGAATAGTTTTTCTATTTTCTATCTATACAGAGCCCTTAGTTGCCCAAAAGCCCTGTCCACCTCCACTGACCACTGCAGATGCACAGGACCCCCCTTC
Organism: Salvelinus sp. IW2-2015; assembly: GCF_002910315.2. Taxonomy (NCBI): domain Eukaryota; kingdom Metazoa; phylum Chordata; class Actinopteri; order Salmoniformes; family Salmonidae; genus Salvelinus; species Salvelinus sp. IW2-2015. The sequence continues at coordinate 74,458,195 of NC_036860.1, forward strand.
AGCAGTGAGGTAATGGGAGCAGCCACCCTACCAAAACCCCGGATGAATCTCCGGTAGTAATTGGCAAACCCTAAAAAATCGCTGCACCTCCTTTACCGTGGTGGGAGTCGGCCAATTACGCATGGCTGAAATGCGGTCACTCTCCATCTCCACCCCTGACGACGAAATGCGATACCCTAGGAAGGAGACGGCTTGCTGAAAGAACAGGCATTTCTCAGCCTTGGCGTACAGGTCATGCTCCAACAGTCGTCCGAGTACCTTGCGCACCAAAGACAAATGCTCGGCGTGTGTAGCGGAGTATACCAGAATGTCATCGATATACACCACTACACCCTGCCCGTGCAAGTCCCTGAAAATCTCGTCGACAAAGGATTGGAAGACTGATGGAGCATTCATCAACCCATACGGCATGACGAGGTACTCATAATGCCCTGAGGTTGTACTAAACGCCGTCTTCCACTCGTCTCCCTCTCGGATACGCACCAGGTGGTATGCGCTCCTGAGATCCAGTTTTGTGAAGAAGCGCACCCCGTGCATTGACTCAATCGCCATGGCGATAAGAGGTAGCGGGTAACTGTACCTCACTGTAATTTGATTGAGACCTCGATAATCAATGCACGGGCGCAAACCTCCATCCTTCTTCTTCACAAAAAATAAACTTGAGGAGACGGGTGAAGTGGATGACTGAATGTACCCCTGACGCGGGGATTCGGAGACATATGTCTCCATAGCCACCGTCTCCGCTTGCGACAGGGGATACACGTGACTCCTGGGAAGTGCAGCGTCTACCAGGAGATTTATCGCACAATCCCCCCGTCGATGGGGTAATTGAGTCGCCTTCTTCTTACAGAAGGCGAGAGACAAATCAGCATATTCTGGAGGGATGCGCACGGTGAAGACCTGGTCTGGACTTTCCACCGTGGTAGCACCAACGTAAACCCCTACACCTCCCCGAGCACTCTCGTGACCACCCCATGAGAGCCCTCTGTTCCCATGAAATAGAGGGGTTATGATGAGCTAACCAGGGAAGGCCCAATACCACGGGAAGTGCAGGAGAGTCAATGAGAAAGAGACTGATTCTCTCCTCGTGACTCCCCTGCGTCACCATGGCCAGGGAGATAGTGGCTTCCCTGATTAGCCCGGACACCAATGGTCAACTATCCAGAGCATGAACTGGGAAAGGTCTAGCCACAGGGATAATGGGGATCATAAGACTACGAGCGAGCGCTCTGTCAATAAAATTCCCAGCTGCGCCTGAATCGACTAGCGCCTTATGCTGGGAATGCGGGGAAATATCAGGAAAACAAACAGGTACAAACAGTTGGACAACAGAGGACTCTGGATGAGAGTGGTGCAGACTCACCTGGGGTGACGCCAGAGTGCCCTGCCTGCTGCCTCGACTCCCAGAGGGACCAACCCGGCACCGACCGGCAGTGTGTCCTCTGCGGCCACAGATGGTGCACGAACTGGAACCGCCTCTGGTCTTCCTACACACCGCCCCTTCCAGCTCCATAGGTTCAGGAGAGGGGGTGCGAGGGGATGGAACCACCAGACCCCGATCTGAACGTCCGCGGGTAGCCAGCAGGTTGTCCAGCCGGATGGACAAGTCCACCAGCTGATCCAACGTGAGGGTGGTCTCTCTGCAGGCCAACTCCCGACGGACGTCCTCGCGCAGACTGCAACGGTAGTGGTCGATCAGGGCCCTGTCGTTCCATCCCGCGCCGGCAGCCAGGGTCCTAAACTCTAGGGCAAACTCCTGGGCGCTCCTCGTCTCCTGCCTCAGCTGGAAGAGGCGCTCACCCGCCGCTCTACCCTCGGGCGGGTGGTTGAATAACTCATTGAAGTCCTCCAACGCCGTTTCTCCTTCTCCCCACATGGCGTTGGCCCACTCCAGAGCTCTCCCTGTGAGGCACGAGATGAGGGCGGACACCCTCTCCCTTCCCGAGGGAGCTGGGTAAACGGTGCCTAGGTATAGGTCCAGCTGTAACAGGAAACCCTGGCACCATGCCGCATTCCCATCATACTCCCTGGGAAGGGCGGGACGCATCCCACTTGGACCAGTTGCAGAAAGAGTGAGAAGTGGAGGTTCAGGTTGCGTTGTTGAACGCGCTGGTGGACCTCCCCGTCTCTCCCAACGGTCCAGGGTCTGGATAACTTGATCCATGATGGCGCCGAGATGGTGGATTATGTTCGCTTGCTCCTGGATGCGCTCCTCGATCCCTATACCAGGGGCACCTGCTCCTGCTGACTCCATAGTCGGTCGGGAATTCTGTCAGGGGTGCGTAACTGGTGGCATGGAAGTTAAACGCAGGAGCGCAGAACTTGGTAAATAGCCGGAGCCGTTTAATGTACATAACTACCGGCATACAAAAATAACAAAACACCTGGGCACAACAACACGTATCGCGCCAGTCACATAAAGCACACGTACTTACAATAAACAATTCCCAACAAGGACATGGGGGAAACAGAGGGAACATATACAATATGTAATTAGGGAATTGAAACCAGGTGAGTGCGACAACCAGACAAAACAAATGGAACATGAAAAATGGATCGGCGATGGCTAGAAGACCGGTGACGTCGACCGCCGAACACTGCCCGAACAAGGAGAGGAACCGACTTCGGCAGAAGTCGTGACAGTCATTGTCGTTAAAGAGGGTTCGTTTAAAAATGATAACAGGCTGTCACACTGTTGATATACAATGTCTTACTGGGTTTCTAGGTTAATACTCAAGTGTTCTGCAAAATGAAACGAAAATAGCATGGCTTTAGGACAAAAATATCCTTTCCATATTGAAAACCATATTTGAGGATAGAGAGACATCCAGTTCTGTTTCATTTGCTTAGCTTTTGAGCGAGGTCGGTTCGTTGAATGTAGTTCATTCACCTAATAAGAATCAATGACACAGCCTCATTACCCTTTATTACCCTTAACACCTCTCAGCGAATTACACCTGACCTTAGAGTGACGTTTGTCAGCAGCAGACATTTAAACTAAAAGGGATGACAAACAAATGTGCCAAACTCAAAAATTGAGCATAGATGTATGGACATGAGTCACGGATGCCAAAGTAGTTCTGTGAACAGTGAAGTTTCATTGCGACATGATTAATCAGATGAGCAGTCTGTATTAGTCTGAGTCGGGTCTCTGTTGGCAGCATCTGTGGTCTTGCCTGGACCAGATAATGCTTCTTGAGCAGATGTCCTTGTTTCATAAGCACAGATAGCAAAACAAGGTATTCCAGATGGTCTCGGAACACAACCACTCATAGCATTAGAATGACTGTGCAACCACTTGCTAGTCTCAGCGAGCCTCTTCCAACATATGGGTGTTAAAGGGATATTCCAGCCAAATTATGACATTTCATATTTGTTTCCTTACTTTGAAAGCAGTCTACGGACAAAGAGGGACTGCAAACGAATCCACGCTATGGGTTTGTTTACCTAGCCACTGCCACCAACTGCTAATAGTTACTGGGAGTCCTGTCCTGCACAATTGTATCCCATTAAAGATAAGAGATGGAAAGATGTTCTTTGACTAATTTGACTAATTGCTGTCCAGGTGCCGACTACTCAAGTCTGAAGTTCTCTTGCGCTAGTCAGTCACACTCGGATCCAGTCATTTAAACAACTACATCGTGACATCCACAGGCTCATTGTCTGCTGGGAGCCACAGGAATGATTCCAGTTCTATATTTATCCAAGCTGAAGCAGGAGATTAGCTCGTACTGACCACTTCACATGAGCGTGACATAGGCACTTCAACAGCTGCCATCTCCATCTGTAATAAGACCGCAGGCTAATCTCCTATACGACTGGCTGGAAGGTGGAGAATTTAAGAGGCTCCGACAGTTTTAGCCAAAATGGTAATGACTCAGTTTTGAAAATCATCAGTTAAAAGTCTCAAAATGTTGCTCACTGTCTTAGAAATTTAAAAAAAAATCAAAACTTTACTCAAACTTATTGTAAAAAGTCTTAATTTAATCTGATTAGCTAGATAAATTGGGCTAAAATCGGAAGAAGAAAAAAAAAATTCTGCATCTAAACTTACCCCACTCAATGGCCAAATGTAAGATTGAAAAGAATGAAGCTAAGTGTCCCAATAGTACCTCTAAAGTACCTGTAAAGACCTTCTGTTTGAGCAAACATGTAATGTGGCGCTGACACCGTAGCCTTGCTGCTGATGGATGGTGTCGAGGGAGAACAATCGCCATAGAAAGGTCAGCAGAGTTGTGTGTTAATAAAAACGTCCAGGGACAGATTGGGCTTTAATGAAGAGCCATCTCAACATGAAGAGAAAGGCAGGGCTCTTCTCCTGCTGATAGATGAGCTAACAGGGCTGCTAAATGATCACGCTAGACAGCCAGGTTAACTCTCATTACAGGGAACAAGGCGTGGCGTAGGACGACTGGGGTTTTATTAGCTAAGTTGAATGCATGGGAACACAATCAGTCTACACTGAATGGCTGCAAGTGGATGGTGTTCAAAGGAATTTCTGCAAGTTTACGATGATCTATGCAGTATGTTCACTAGAAACGTTAACTGGATGAATGACCCATTGGGTTCTAACCTGGGTCTCCTTTGCGTCGTGTGACACAAGTGTTAGCCCTCTAAGCTTAAGCCTAATCATAGTAAGATCAAGAGAAATGCAACATTCAAATAATGCAACCATGGATATACTGTACCTCACCACAAAAATCTTGAGAAGAAACAGATTTATTGTAAATATGATTTTAGATGTGTACAATACAATGGAGTTTCCACTTCCCAACTTGCACATACAGTGGGGAGAACAAGTATTTGATACACTGCCGATTTTGCAGGTTTTCCTACTTACAAAGCATGTAGAGGTCTGTAATTTTTATCATAGGTACACTTCAACTGTGAGAGACGAATCTAAAACAAAAATCCTGAAAATCACATTGTATGATTTTTAACTAATTAATTTGCATTTTATTGCATGACATAAGTATTTGATCACCTACCAACCAGTAAGAATTCCGTCTCTCACAGACCTGTTAGTTTTTCTTTAAGAAGCCCTCCTGTTCTCCACTCATTACCTGTATTAACTGCACCTGTTTGAACTCGTTACCTGTATAAAAGACACCTGTCCACACACTCAATCAACAGACTCCAACCTCTCCACAATGGCCAGACCAGAGAGCTGGTGAAGGACATCAGGGATAAAATTGTAGACCTGCACAGGCTGGGATGGGCTACAGGACAATAGGCAAGCAGCTTGGGGAGAAGGCAACAACTGTTGGCGCAATATTTAGAAAATGGAAGAAGTTGAAGATGACGGTCAATCACCCTCGGTCTGGGGCTCCATGCAAGATCTCACCTCGTGGGGCATCAATGATCATGAGGAAGGTGAGGGATCAGCCCAGAACTACCCGGCAGGACCTGGTCAATGACCTGAAGAGAGCTGGGGGACCACAGTCTCAAAGAAAACCATTAGTAACACACTACGCCGTCATGGATTAAAATCCTGCAGTGTACACAAGGTCCCCTGCTCAAGTCAGGCGCATGTCCAGGCCCGTCTGAAGTTTGCCAATGACCATCTGGATGATCCAGAGGAGGAATGGGAGAAGGTCATGTGGTCTGATGAGACAAAAATAGAGCTTTTTGGTCTAAACTCCACTCGCCGTGTTTGGAGAAGAAAGAAGGATGAGTACAACCCCAAGAACACCATCCCAACCGTGAAGCATTGAGGTGGAAACATCATCTTTGGGGATGCTTTTCTGCAAGGGGACAGGACGACTGACCGTATTGAGGGGAGGATGGATGGGGCCATGTATCGCGAGAATCTTGGCCAACAACCTCCTTCCCTCAGTAAGAGCATTGAAGATGGGTCGTAGCTGGGTCTTCCAGCATGACAACGACCCGAAACACACAGCCAGGGCAACTAAGGAGTGGCTCCGTAAGAAGCATCTCAAGGTCCTGGAGTGGCTAGCCAGTCTCCAGATCTGAACCCAATAGAAAATCTTTGGAGGGAGCGTGAAGTCCGTATTGCCCAGCGACAGCCCCGAAACCTGAAGGATCTGGAGGAGGTCTGTATGGAGGAGTGGGCCAAAATCCCTGCTGCAGTGTGTGCAAACCTGGTCAAGAACTACAGGAAACGTATGATCTCTGTAATTGCAAACAAAGGTTTCTGTACCAAATATTAAGTTCTGCTTTTCTGATGTATCAAATACTTATGTCATGCAATAAAATCACCATTTAATACTTAAAAATCATACAATGTGATTTTCTGGATTTTTGTTTTAGATTCCGTCTCTCACAGTTGAAGTGTACCTATGATCAAAATTACAGACCTCTACATGCTTTGTAAGTAGGAAAACCTGCAAAATCGGCAGTGTATCAAATACTTGTTCTCCCCACTGTATATATATGACAAGTAATATTTCATTTTGTTAGAATACAAAATCAGTTGTGCTTCACGAATAACATGATCCACTGACAAAGAGCACCATCGTCTTCCCACTCCTAAAGGTTGGAACCAAGACCACTAGCTGCATCATGAATGCAATTCAGCCTCAGCCAGGGGCACAATTTAGTTCAATGAGGATTAGGTAGAGAATGTTTTTATTTAGATTGAGAAATGAGCAAAGTTTGGACGTAAATAGTTAAATAATTTCATAGGACATGATTTAGAATCAATGGCCATTGTGTTATTACTTTACATTATGCCATTATGTAGCATGATGACCAGTCAGCTGGAATGTTAATCTACACGTCATGTACATGTTATGCTATTATATCAGTGGAAGCTATTTTAGTGCGGGAGTTATACTTCACTACTACACATAGAAGTGTTAATGTAGGTTCCCTCCATGACTGAAACAGTATAATAGGTGCACTCTATCTACAATCAATGGAGCTGTGGACTTTTGCACATGTTTTAACACTGAGAAACCAGATACATTTTCTGGTGATTATAGTTTTAAAAAATGAACTCTTGTTGGATATGATATTGTATATCATGCTATACGGTATAATATTATGCATCAATCTGTTCATAGACCAGTCAGTATTTGGACAATTAAATCAGGTGCACATTTCATTTGGACACAAGGCACAGACTTATTCTATGGCCCTACCAAAACATCACCTTAACTATGTACTGTACAGCCATACTAAATATGTCTCTATATTTATGACCTAAGGAATCAGCCCTTTTGCAGTCAATGCAAATTTGCAGTACTTTTCCTTACCATTTTCATTGTRGGACATTGTTTTGTATAGACAAATGTAATACACAAATACGTATACCTTTTTTTGCGTCACATCATTGGAATTCTGAAGTCTTCTGTCTTATTGGTGCAAATATTGAACTGATATGCGTTGCATATATGCCAAAAACTGCATATATGACTAGTCTAGTCTAGAAAATTCTACATACAAGTGGCTTGTGTGATGAAACAACAATACAACGTGTTGCAGTTTGTGTGACTGTGAGTTACGTCATGCAATAGCAAAATGAAGATTTGAACATATTCATTATGAGAAATGTAAGATGGTGCCTTGGTTGTTAGCATATAGCAGCAATCTATAGTATCGGTGCATTACGTTTCACTGACAATGTGATAACACACTCAAAACATATAGTTGTGTGTCTGACTATACAATACATATCTGGTTCAAATGTGGTTAAAAATACAAGCACTTATTGTATAGTAGGCCTTAGCAAATCASTATTGATGATTGTTCCCTTAGTCTAATCCAAAAATGTCGACTTGTGTTTTTTCATACTGTACCAACCACAAATTAAATACTTTTTGTCCACCTCTAATGCTTTCCAAAGTTCTAAGAGTAGGGAATGTGACTCACGGCTATTCTTACCAGATCTCATGTGGTGAGTAAGAGAATGAATGACAAGCTGCTGGCTTTCACTCCTCCAGCCATTAGAGTCACTTTGTCACTGGTAGACAGACAAATGGACAGCGGAAAGCCATGGAAAGTTGAGAGGCATGATTAAGACATACGGACAAAGTGTGGGCTGCTCTTGAATCAGTGGGCAGTGACAAACGCAACACATGGCAAATTGCATCAGAAGCCCTTTATTAAAAAGCTTTTTTTGGTAAGTGTGGCATGCTAATGCACTGTGCTGCTCATGTGGGCTCCCAAGAATGGAGTGTTGGGAGAAAAATGTACTATTTTTCATCTGATGACGCACAACTAGCCCAATGGAAAAGACAGGCACATCTTGACCTGTGTGTTTGTACATGGGTATTCTCAGATGTTTTAGTAGGCAACTCCAGATTTCCAAAAATAACACATTTTATTTGTAAGTGTATATCTTATAAAGTTGATGAAAATGTAGATTTTCTTTTTTAAATAATAATAATAAAAATAATAAAAAAATAATACTTTGTTATGAATAATTAGTACATAACGTATTGCAATTTCTCTTTTACAGATAGTTAAAGTTTGATTCGTGCATGCAATGACATCAGCTCATGGTGATTTCAGAGGACCTTCTCTGTCTTAATCCAGGGCTTGATCTCATACTAAATMAAATCCATCCACTCTATTTACCCAGGCTGTACCTTTTATGGCTGTTTCAGGAACATCCAKTACCCTTTAACATCTCTCTGGGTAGCCGTAAAGGAGCCCTCAGTAGTTTTCTACTGCCACAACAGTCTGAGCTGGGGGCTCTAGGCCATGTAAAGATGTGGTAGTATTGATGGAGGRGGGTGAGAAACAGGCACCCCTGCACAACACGAATCCCATACTAATCAATTTTGGAATTATCATAAATATATAGGCAATATGTTCACTCATTTATTGYCAGTGACGTTACATGTATGGAAAGGACACAATTCCTTCTGTGTTTTCTCTYTCATTGTTCTAAGGTACCAAGGTAAACACACACACACACAATGCATTGTCGAATGGAAACAGAAATAAAGAATGTTAAGTGATAGATGTAACTCACCGTTTTCAACTGACAGTTGTGGACCTGTTTGCAAGATGAAGACATTTAAGTAAATTCCACACCTTAGACAATGGTTTATAAGACGAGCTCTTTGATTTGAACAGTTTTCTCAGAGAAAGGCACAGCCCTAACACCAGAGAGAGCAGAGTAGGGTGTGTATAACGRTGTGGCTACAGAACTGGTTTGGTGCAGTCTCATCCACCTCATGCTCTGTAGGCTCTGAATGAGAATATACAGTCCATATCTGAAATTGTTACTGTTTCCCTATAGATGCAATCATGAGCCCGAGGTTCCGAGCATGAGCATTACCAACAAGTTCCCCCACAGTATATACAGTACACAACATCTGAGGAAATGTCAATCAATGTTGAGGAGAACAATGTATCCCTTTGCTGCTCCACTCCTCTGCTCCACTGCGTCTAGTTCAAACCTACTGGCTTATCCGAGGCGGATTCAATGGAAACTACATGAGATGATACACATTTTCAGGCCCTTTGAGATCTCAGTTAATACTGACAATAGGAAAAGTCTATTGCCACTGGGCTTTTGTACAGTTCCAGTCTCTTCCACCGCTGCATGGCTCCAGACTCATCCTGGCTAATCTGTCCATCAGAGGTCAATCATTGCTATGCTCTGCTCGTTGATGTTATTAGTCTGACTTGCAGTATATGATTTGTTTGTATTAGTTGCAATATAATCATCAATACAGTGATGACCGAAACCTTGGAGGTTGGAGTATGTTGTTGTGGTACACTCTCCCCCCACATGCCTGTCACATGCACAGTCAGCCACACGCATTAGTTGACACATAGCACCCCTAGAGAGGGGCACTCAATCCAGGACCGCTGTTCTACTTCAGCCCGTACAGCAACCTTCTGATCTCTCTCTCTCTCCTCTCTCTCTCTCTCTCTCTCTCTCTCTCTCTCTCTCTCTCTCTCTCTCTCCTCTCTCTCTCTCTCTCTCTCTCTCTCTCTCTCGCAGCTGGGGTTATAGTGGTTATGGTGGTGGAGTGGGCTCTCAGATCAGACAGTCACTTCTGTCTTGCTGTTGCTGACAAAGTAGGGCTGCGGGGGCATGTAGTGCTGGCTGCGCGAGGTGCTGTGCATCTCGTTCACCTGCTCTATGGTGCAGTGTTTCTTAGTGCCGTGGCTCTGCCGGCGGCCCACCGTCTCTGAGCCGTCCCAGTTCTTCTGCATCCCCGGGTTGGCGATTGTGTTGGAGCCATAGGCCAGGGTATGGGAGCTGCTGCTGTGGCTGCTGTGGCCCTTGGTGCTTTTGGACTTGTGTCCGTTCTGCTTTAGGGAAGGCTGTAAGGGAGGGCTGTAGGGGTTGCTGGGCTCCTGCTCTATGCGATGCATCGGGTGCATAGGGAGACTGCCCTTGGCTGCCATCTCTGCCATGTGCCGCCGGTTGGTGTAGAAGTTGTCATTAACCTTCTCCGCTGGAAACAGACGTACACACATACACAAGAGCAAAAAAACATAAATGAAAAAATATTGGAATGACAGCCATTTTGTTAATGTCATGCACAGACAATAGCAAATGTTCAGGTCTTTGCTTTGGTGAGATTTATTTAGATTATGTCACGTTCCTGACCTGTTTTCCCTTGTTTTGTATTTATTTAGTATGGTCAGGGCGTGAGTTGGGTGGGTTGTCTATGTGTTGTTTTCTATGTTGGGGTTTTGTGTGTTCGGCCTGGTATGATTCTCAATCAGAGGCAGCTGTCAATCGTTGTCCCTGATTGAGAATCATACTTAGGCAGCCGGGGTTTCACGTGTGTTTTGTGGGTGTTTGTTCCTTGTTAGTGTTTCGCCACACGGGACTGTCACGGTAGTTTCATTTTGTTATTTTGTATCGCATATTTGTTTTCGTGTTATTAAATTACCATGGAAACCAACCACTCTGCATATTGGTCCGATCCTTCTCGCCTCCCCTCGTCCGAGGAGGAGGACGATATAGACTATCGTTACAGATTAGTTGAGATATTGAAGTATTTGAGGATTTTGGACTGTTTCCAAATCTATATTTATGTACATGCCATAATAATCCTAAACTGGGGTAGATTACATATTGTCATGTGGGGTGAGGAACAGTTGAGAAAATGGTAGCTAAAGGTTTTTTAAAGGATACCGAGGTGAATAATACATTTTGCCTGAGCCGTGTTGAATGTTGTTGATATGTCCTGTATATCATCATGCCATTTGAATATAAATGTAAATGATTTTCCCAACAATGCCATTATCATCTGGAAACATGCAGGCTTTAGCTAATAGTAAACAACCCCCTCCAGACTGGTTGGGGAGTTTGCTCTTTTCTAAGCTGGCTGTGTGCACAGTTGTATTGTAATATGCAAATGAATATGTCCCTGAGCATTCTGGAATGTTTACTTGATTTCTATAGTATATTTTATGCTATGTGTTCAATATATCCTTTAACTATCGGACATCATTTGCCCATAAAAGCCACTGACATTGTTACATGGTGTCATTTGACATGTCCAATCTGGTGCAGACCTGTTCTGAAAACATGATCCCCTCACTAATTGTGGAGCAACGCCATACTCTACAGCGTTAGTCATTTCCCTGTGTGACATTTCAGACTTTCTAATTAAATGTCCTGCCGGTGACCTTTAATCTGTTATGATACCCTGGTGGGCGGAGGGAGAGGCAGACGGCCTCAGCCTCAATGTTCTGGATCGGACACCGCCATATTAGAGTGAGACTCTAGCAGTGAGACTCTAGCAGTGCAGAGCTCCCTCTGAACAAAATGCTTTCATAGCGTACACATCAATGGCCCACAGCTTAATACACATCAGAGAATCAGAGAGGAGGGAGAGAACCACATTGGTTCATATAGACTCAACCCAAACAGTTAAATAAGTGTCTCCACTGGCACTCATCCCTCTGTTCTCCCTCCTATCCCCTAGTCACCGGACAGCTCTCATTAGATACACTACCGTTCAAAAGTTTGGGGTCACTTAGAAATGTCCTTGTTTTTGAAAGAAAAGCACATTTTCTGTCCATTAAAATAACATCAAATAGATCAGAAATACAGTGTAGACATTGCTAATGTTGTAAATGACTATTGTAGCTGGAAACGGCAGATTTTTTATGGAATATCTACATAGGTATACCGAGGCCCATTATCAGCAACCATCACTCCTGTGTTCCAATGGCACGTTGTGTTAGCTAATCCAAGTTTATCATTTTAAAAGGCGAATTGATCATCAGGAAACCCTTTTGCAATTATGATTAAAGAAGCAATAAAACTGGCCTTATTTAGACTAGGTGAGTATCTGGAGCATCAGCATTTGTGGGTTCGATTACAGGCTCAAAATGGCCAGAAACAAAGAACTTTCTTCTGAAACTCGCCAGTCTATTCTTGTTCTAAGAAATGAAGGCTATTCCATGCGAGAAATTGCCAAGAAACTGAAGATCTCGTACAACGCTGTGTACTACTCCCTTCACAGAACAGAGCACACTGGCCCTAACCAGAATAGAAAGAGGAGTGGGAGGCCCCGGTGCACAACTGAGCAAGAGGACAAGTACATTCGAGTGTATAGTTTGAGAAACAGACGCCTTACAAATCCTCAACTGGTAGCTTCATTAAATAGTACCCGCAAAACACCAGTTTCAACGTCAACAGTGAAGAGGTGACTCCGGGATCCTGGCCTTCTAGGCAGAGTTCCTCTGTGCAGTGTCTATGTTCTTTTGCCCATCTTAATCTTTTATTTTCAGCCAGTCTGAGATATGGCTTTTTCTTTGCTACTCTGCCTAGAAGGCCAGCATCTCGGAGTCGCCTCTTCACTGTTGACGTTGAGACTGGTGTTTTGCGGGTACTATTTAATGATGCTGCCATTTTGAGCCTGTAATCGAACTCACAGATATACTCAACTAGTCTAAAGAAGGCCAGTTTTATTGCTTATTTAATCAGGACAACAGTTTTCAGCTGTGCTAACATAATTGCAAAAGGGTTTCCTAATGACCAATTATGTGCTTTTCTTTCAAGAACAAGGACATTTCTAAGTGACCCCAAACTTTTGAACGGTAGTGTACGTTTCACCACAGTCTTTATATCCCCTAATGATCCGTCTGCAGCTTGACGCCTCTTCACTAGATTAGCAGCAGTCAGATAAGTTTCATCTGATTGTCTATGATGTCACAGAGAGAATCTGGTGAATGTTCCACATGCCTGCCGCCACATCATCCTCTGTGGGATTGTGCCTCTGCAACTCTGACAGCTGCCATCTCATCCAGCCCCATTTATGGTGAGGGGCTTTGACGTTCCTTTAGTTGAATCGGGCAGAATCCATAAAGAGACCCCTGTTAAATTAGGGTGATAAACACTATCAAATATGTCTCCATCACTTCTTTTAATTCCCCATCAGAAGCAGAGCTGGTTTCTGATGCCTGTCTCTCTGGTTTATTAATCAGAGCGTTTATCAGCTCTGCTAGCTCACTCGCCTGTTTCTCTTATTGGTCTATGGAGAAAACGAATGACTGTTTGAGCATCAATCAGTGTAAAAGAAAAAACTCAGAGATAAAGTCAACATGCTTAGTCATTGCTTTCCTGTGAGCCTAAGTAATCATTCCCTTTTTCAAAATTTCAGAGGCATTAGTTCAGCACCATGGCATTTTGCTTCAAATGGAGAGGCAAAGATAACAGGGAAAGTCTCTGACATAACTACATGACGAGGAAATCAACAATATCCCCTGGCACATGACAGCCATACATAAATTAGAATCCCAATCTAATTCACTGTCTATGGCATACACACAATACTGAACTTGCAGAGATCTTCATGTAGACTGGTATCCTAAATGAATGCATCAAAGAGAAGGCTGCTTGCAGAATTGTCATGTTCAACTCAATTATAATTACAGCTTTTTGGAGAATGGCATGAGAAATAATTAGCCTAGTGTTTACAGCCAGAAGAGCGGCAGGCAGATCCAAAATGTCTTCAGACACCTCCCTGATGGGGCTCCCGCTCTTTTATAAGTTAGCCAGTTCAGATTGTAAATGTCTGTGAGAAATCCAATTCTGTGACCTTACAAAATCACTGGGGGGACAGCGGGAGAGAATAATTGATTGCAAGATTTTGGTTGATCATTTCCCAAACCTTGGATTTAGCACTCAGGGAATTTAGAGGTGAGGTTGCAGTAAATCATGCTTTCCCCTAGTGCAGGGGGTGGGTCAAGCTGTGATGTTTAATTTATTATACTTGCCCTCTCAAAATGTTATAAAAAAATCGATTTTCCAATATAATGTTGAAGGATAACTGAAGAGACATGGTTTCATGATCCTAATATCAGTTCTGTGGTCAATAAGATTTGACTCTCAATGTAGACCTTCACTAGTTGATTTTGGTACTGTAACAGTGACTGTCCAACATTTCACAGGGTTCTTCATATATGATGTGCAGCAGCAAAACTATAGGTGATATAGAAAATGTTATTTACGCTTATCATTGGCGCCTAAGAGCAACAAAGGCAAAACAATGGATAGCCTTGAGACATGAAATTTGAAAGACAAATCAATGACATTCATTTTCCTAAAAGCTAGGCTATTTTCCTCCCTTTCTGAAAGGCTAAATTCTACGTCTGTTATCCTGTCTAATTTGAAATAAACCGTTTACACAGTGTAAATATTTTTGTTGAGAGCCTCTCTTTCTTTGAGGTTTTTCTTTAAACGGAAAGTGTCACATAAACATAGTGTCTCTCAGTAAGTAACCATACAGCATGCTAGGATGGAGACGGAGACCAGGCTAACTGATAATTACAGCAGGCAGCAGAACATATCTACACTAGCTGCTTGGTGTTTTTGCTCATCATTCGAGATCTCCATTGTGTTAATTAGCCCACATTTAATCATGTCATTTGAGTGTGATTACATGGAAGTTCGACACTTCAGAGGCGTATGCTCATTTGCGATCTCGGCTGATATTCTAATCATCACGTCTTCTTTTATGAGAAGAGATGCCTTCAATTTAACAGATGGCCAAATAAATACAAATAATACCATTCCCATCCATTTCAGTGGAATGGTTTCCCTTTCTCACATGCTATAGGTATGCATGGCATGTGCAGTACCAGTTAGAAGTTTGGACACACCTATTCATTCAAGGGTTTTTCTTTATTTTTACTATTTTCTACATTGTAGAATAATAGTGAAGACATCAAAACTATGAAATAACATACATGGAATCATGTAGTAACCAAAAAATAAGAATGGCGCCGGAGAGGATGGCTGTCGTTTGATTGGCTCTTAACCAACCGTGCTATTTTGTTTGTTTTTAAGCATTTCACTTGTGACAAATAAAATTAATTCGATTTGATTTGAAAAGTGTCAAACAAATCAAAATAGATTGTAGATTTTAGATTCTTCAAAGTAACCACCCTTTGCCTTGATGACAGCTTTGCACACTCTTGGCATTCTCTCAACCAGCTTCATGAGGAATGCTTTTCCAACCGTCTTGAAGAAGTTCCCACATATGCTGAGCACTTGCTCTCTGCTTTTCCTTCACTCTGCGGTCCAAGTCATCCCAAACCGTATAAATTGGGTTGAGGTCGGGTGATTGTGGAGGCCAGGTCATCTGATGCAGCACTCCATCACTCTCCTTGGTCAAATAGCCCTTACACAGCCTGGAGGTCTGTTTTGGGTCATTGTCCTGTTGAAAAACTAATGATAGTCCCACTAAGCGCAAACCAGATGGGATGGCGTATCGCTGCCGAATCCTGTGGTAGCCATGCTGGTTAAGTGTGCCTTGAATTTTTTATTAATCACTGACAGTGTCACCAGCAAAGCACCCCACACCATCACACCTCCTCCTCCATGCTTCACGGTGGGAACCACACAGGCGGAGATCATCACCTACTCTGCGTCTCACAAAGACATGGCGGTTGGAACCAAAAATCTCACATTTTGGACTCATCAGACCAAAGGACAGATTTCCACTTGTCTAATGTCCATTGCTCGTGTTTCTTGGCCCAAGCAAGTCTCTTCTTCTTATTGGTGTCCTTTAGTAGTGGTTTCTTTGCAACAATTCGACCATGAAGGCCTGATTCACGCAGTCTCCTCTGAACAGTTGATGTTGAGACATGTCTGTTACTTGAACTCTGTGAAGCATTTATTTGGGCTGCAATCTGAGGTGCAGTTAAGTCTAATGAACTTATGCTCTGCAGCAGAGGTAACTCTGGGTCTTCCTTTCCTGTGGCGGTCCTCATGAGAGCCAGTTTCATCATACCGCTTGATGGTTTTTGCGACTGCACTTGAAGAAACTTTCAAAGTTCTTGAAATTTTCCGGATTGACTTAACTTCATGTCTTAAAAAGTAATGATGGACTGTCATTTAGAAGGAAAGAAATTCCACAAATGAACTTTTAACAAGGCAAACCTGTTAATTGAAATGTATTCCAGGTGACTACCTCATGAAGCTGGTTGAGAGAATGTCAAGAGTGTGAAAAGCTGTCATCAAGGCAAATGGTGACTACTTTGAAGAATCTCAAATATAAAATATAAAATGTGTTACTTCCTAGTTTTGATAATATAGAAAATAGTACAAATAAAGAAAAATCCTTAAATCAGTAGGTGTCTCCAAACTTTTGACTGGTACTTATATTGTACTGTGAAATATATGCATTTCGTTAGATTTGAAATTATGATTAAATTATATATTACCCCTTTTGATTAGCTGATGAAATCTGATTAGCTATTTTGATTATGAAGTTAATCAGAGAAGCTGCTCAGCGCTTATTCCTGTATCCCCATATCCGCAGATCTTAGAATGAGCAATAAGGGTCTCTTACCGACAGCCTTGAGGGAGGCGTACTTATTGAGCTCTTTCCCAGGTTGCTGTTGCTCATAAGGGCTAGTGATCTGTCCCATGGAAGGGTAAGGGTGGGGAGGAGACCCTAAGCCTGGCATTAGTGATGATCCTGGACCCACACTGTTCATCTGGTTAGCCTCTGMAGGGAGAGAAAGAGAAAGATGGCAGAGAGAGAGGTGTCAGTCTGGCAGAAAAATGTAAAACAAGTCATTAAATATTGATGTTCCATCTGAGTGATTGAGATTATGGGTCCATATAAATGCTACAATGTATTTGCAAGTTAGCAAATTCGATTGTGCACTGTTGTATTGTTTTTCCATTTAAGTGAGGCAATATTTTTTACCTTTTACTGCAGTAGGCTAAAACCAGGGTCACACAGTGTTTCTTGGTAGTCTTAAACATATCTACTTTGAAACCTCACTCACAGGGCAAAAAAAAATAAAACACCTGTACCATGTCAGATATAGTTGAAATGTACTACATTTTGAGTTTCCATCCCAATATTACACTTTACATACATCACGTAAGACCATTTGACATAGAAACACCGGATTTTCGGTGACTTATATAAAAATAAAAAAGGTTTATAGATTTTGAAATTATGAAAAATATTAATAACATTCTATCCACGAGGCCACTAGGTAATTTGGCTGCATGAAAGGGCTATCAGCAGTATTTTGAAATCAGTGTTTCTTCCTTCCTGTCAGTGGTGAGATGTAAGAGCTGGTGTCACCCAGGAAAGCTGTGGAAGTCGAGACCTGATAGACCTCACGTAGGCAGCTTACACTATCTCATTGACCTGCCAACACAATTGTTATAGTCTCTTCATGTTAGCCCCGGGATACAAATCATTAACCGTCCATCGCTCCGAGCTAGATGGCTCCTCTAGCCAGCTCACTGTGCTAATCCTCTTCCAATCGAATCTCTTTGGTTTCCTCCAAACAAGCCTCAGCCAAAACCAACAGCAGCGTAGCTCAGCCCCCAGCTGATATGTCTCTCAATAGGCCTGATAGAAATCAATTTGACGGATGGATAAGAATGGACAGAGGTAATTGTTTCAGATCTTTGGTAACATTGCACCCCGTGCTGGTTGGCCCTCCCTGGGGACTCAGCTGGAGAGAGAGAGAGTGTGATGACTGCTCTTTATAAGATGGTACTAATCCAGCATCCAGCATGCAGACATCTGCTTAATTGAGGAGTGCATGGAACCATGGCAAATTGACTGGCCSCCTGCCTGCTGGCATGGCAGAGCAACCAGATGTTGTGGGCATCATTTTCAACTGGCCCCGCAGGACCCAAAGGAGGTCAGGAGACAGCAGACTGCACCCACYCCCAGGTGMCAGTTTGGYGGACGGTGAATGCCACCTTAATAACMCCAGCKATACTACAGTAGCTATCTYCAGTAYAAWATCAATAAKYTAAAGTTAACTAATAGCTCAATATTGATATTGTGTGTAATAGCAGAGTTSRATAAAATGCATTCCGCCAGTTTGGCTGTAGCAGTTACTGATTGGTCAAGGTAATACTGTACATCCATTCAGCCCATGTTGTTGTTGTATCTGTATTCATGTTGCACATGTAAACATAAGTCTATTCCATTACTGATGTCCACAGCCCACTGTGAGGAACAATACCAGGACCTTGAGAGAGTAGAGTCATTGTAGTAGACATTGTAAGTGCCCATAAACTGCTGCTTGGGCATGTTGAGAACAATAATGAGTTTTCAAAGTACAAGCAATCTGTTGAGCAGCAGATTGAAACTATGGCACGAAATGCTGTTAGTAACAATAGCTTCCTATGTATGACCACATATTCAACAAGTAAAATATAACTGCTTGAAGGTCTGGATTCATTTGAAGGCGACTACAAATTATAAATATCATCTGTTAGAAAAATGGAAAATAATGATCTGACTTCTTATGGGCCCTGTTCTACATTAGATATTCATTCAAGTCTACAATCTTTTTGATTTTCACAGCACCATCAATAAGTAACTGCGTAATATAAAAGCAATATTAAGTAACTGTTTACTATTATTATGATTGGTCAATAGACAAAGGTCATTCAGATATTATTTCTAGTGAACAAGTCTTCATTAAAAAGAGTACATGAAAAGGAGTTACCTTGACTGTACCTTTTTGAGACTGAGATTAAATGAAGAACTATAAACGTCTGCTTTAGAAAATGGAGGTGAGAACCGCCAGTTCATTACTCATCTCACAGATGTGAACGTTCAGTAGTAGAAGACCTGGCAACATTTACTCCAGTGTGAATGCTTTTTGAATATAGAACTGTTGTGTTCTTACTACGACACAAACAGTAATAAATGATACTTGAAACAGAGATAGCGTTGACACGACTTTCTCGTTCAAACTCAAGTTCAAGCACAGTGTGTTCAGGCGCAGGCGCAGTACTCAATTAGTATCAATGCTCTAGGTTCCACAATAACAACATACAGTAGTGCCTATGATAAAAGCTGTATAATAGTATCACATTATATCGTACTTAACAATAATTATGGCCAGAATTCAATCATATCTACAGTGTGACCATCCTCCTTTGCGTCCCCAATCATGATGATCAAAACAGGCTGTCAACTTGTATGTTACACATAATAACTGGCTGTGATTAACGGCATATTTGCGGAGGCACACTGAGGCCAATTAACAACTTAACGACTCTTTTGCAAGTCAACAGGTCAACATGTTCTGAGAGCAGATTTCTCTGGCAAGTTTACACTTCAGTAGATTGCCAAAGGGAGGATAAAAGGTGAAAGGACATACAATCCCCATTACTTATGCCCCAAATCTTACCAAGCAGCTTGCATAATAGGACTCACATCTTGTTTTAACTGTATGCTACTGTACACATACATCTCTCTGCTGCGCTGATGGTATGAGGGGAGAATACAGACATGACGATCACTGAGTGGTCAACATCAATGTTTGTAATGATTGTGATGATAAAATACAGGTTAAGTCAAATAAAATGTCTTATCTGTAAGATCTGTTGCATTATAATACCTCATTTTATTGTTGCCATGCAACATCTAATCAGGCACACACACCACAGTGTGAAAAGCAAAGAGCCTCTTTCGCTCGGTCTCATGTTAGTTAGTCGATAAGGAGGTCAGTGGACGTGGAACCCTGTTTGTCAGTGCTGCAACTAGTACACAATATTCCATTCTAATTAGCTCCACAACTAATGTACTAAATACATTTGCATTTGCACGTTTAGCTGAACACTATCATCTGCTTTGGACAGTGGACAATGAGCCGGGAAAGAAATGGATCAAATCAAATCAAATCTAGGCTAAAATGGTTCTGTCTGGAAAAAGACTGATGCCAAGTGGACTGAAATAGATGTTCTGATTTGAAACCGGGTCTTAGTAGCAATGACCATTCGTCAGGGAAGAGATGTCAGCTATCGCTGAAATGTCACCAGAGCTTTTGTTCTCCTCGTCTTCCCGGCTGGCAGGCGATTTGATTGGATTCTAGTCTATTTTTCCCAGACAGTTACTTAATGAATATGCCAGCTTTAGTTACGCTTCCTGGCTCATGACTCAGCAGCAGCCACTGGAAGGTTTCTCTTCTCCAGATGATGAACACAATCATCGCTGGATCTACAGGTCCGAAAGGCTGAAGGCAGCAGCGAAGTAAGCAAAGATGTCTAGTCTGACTAGTCTGACAGCCGGGCCAAGAGTGCTGTAGCCAACAGCAGGTGCATTAATCCATTTTGGTTGGAGATGAAAGAAAAATATGTTTCATGATAAGAAAAGTTGCCTGATCTTTCAGAAGTTCAGAACCAAAATGTAGGAATGGACGGCATGAAATCAGCGTATCCCCAGAAAAAAACAGCATGAACTGCAAAAAAATTGCTGTTCAAAATCAACTTTTGTTTTCATAAAAATGAATTATGAAGTTGATCCTCTATGTTTATTTCATGCTTATCCACAGGGGAATAAATATGAAGAACGGGAAAAGTTCATAGAAACTACCCTAGCAACTTGCCCACCAGATTTGTACCTAAAGGTTCCCTGAGGGCTACTGACTATGATAATCAGAAACTTTGGAAATTCTTATGAAACACTGCACTGCCTCCTGGAAACATATTCCCCCTGCTGCACAGTGGTCCCAATAGATACGCTCCAACAGGAGACGGTTCAGGAACAACAGGGGAGGAGAGCATTCAACAGAGGTCTGGAGGGACCCCAGCATGAATGAATGATGATTGTTGAAACGTTCCAGTGTTTTCTGTGGAAAAAGACGAGGGTTTAAAGAGGAAGAGACCATTGCACAGAACTACAATATACTTTAAAGAGAGGAGAAAATGCTTTTGAATGAAGAATAGGGAAGGTGTTTATTTTCCTTAGCGAGTCCAATTAATATGAAAGAGGATAGTGTAGCAAGAGCTAAAAAGTGGGAGGAGGGCAGTGGGAGAATAAGGTCAGGGACAGGAGGCGTGAACCAAACATGAAACAACTGTCAGCACCACTTCAAAAGGACTACTGTACTCTCCTCTGCCACTGAAAAATAAAAGATGGTACAAGTTTAACATTCTAACTTTTTTTAACAAGTATCAACTTTTAGAGTCCACTATGCCATGGTGCAGCCTCTCCATGATAATAAAAAATATAATAATAGTGAAATAGGCTAATTAGAAGCTAATTTCCCACCGGTCAAATAGATGTTTCCGTGCTGTGCTAATTACTTTGTAAAGGGCCATGAAATGATCCGTGTTGTCTCATTAAAAGACATATACAGGGAAGCTTTACAACTCTTTCACTACACCTGCTAATAGCTCTGTGACTAGGTGAAAACAATGAGTGGTTTTCAAGAATCATTGTTCTCTGAAATTACCTCACCTCTGGAAATCTGAAGTACAAGCTGTTACTTTGGCATTGAGCTGCTAATTTAAGGAGTAATACATCCGTCCCTCCATTGTCTGTGTACAATGGATAAAATCCCATTTCATCTGCCAGACATTTGTCCTCTTAACACACCGTTTCTTCTAAATTACTGGAGTCCCACTTCAATTCACTTTCCATCTGTCTACCACTGGTTAAAAGTGGTCCATTTGTGAAAACTTTTGTAAGGTTAAAGACTCAAAGGTTGTTGCAGGAGTAAGTGAATCAACACTACAGACACAGATACCTTCCAAGAACTCATAAAAAATGCAAGAGTGTATTTTGGGAGCTGGATGCCCCAAAGGGATGGATGGTACAATGGGAAGGGCACTCTCATTCACAGGTTATTTCCAATTGGGGAGTGAAAGTCTGCAGAAGGATTAGTCCTAAGACCTCCAATAACATGTACTGTATAATTTATTGGCAATACTTCATAATATTTGATGCACGCTTGTAGTTTCATCAGATGATTTGGCATTGCTTTGTTGCATTGAAATATTTCAGATTCAATAAGCATGTACAGAAAATAACCTAATATATGCATACTTCCAATATACCTACTGCAAGGAATGTGATTTCAATACTTTGCACAGTTTGTCAGTATTTGATGTTGATTTTCACAAACTAATTTGTCTAGAATAGTCAGTGTGACATTTAACACTGAGCCTCTCGCAGAAACCTACTTCTGCTAGACGGATTTACAGGGTATTAGACCTGTCTCTTATACACATCTAGATGTGTATAAGAGACAGGTATTAGACAGTGCGCAAGAAGAAAGTCAGTCAGTCACTTTTATTTGCCCTGATGGAAGGAGTCTATATTCCATGTAAACGTGTGTCCAGCCCCTGGCTTTTCTTCTTTATACTCATAAAGGTTGGACAAGCTGAGAGATTAATAGTCAGGCCTTGAAGATTGATGAAAAAAACCTTTGACTCACCGGGTAAATCATGACTTGACAGGTCATTTTATAGGTTGAATTTCCTCAGTTGTAATTTACATAAAATAGGCATATGCAGGGGGGGGGGAATATAACCGATCTGGGTGCAGATGATGGCATAAAAACAGTATCTGAATTCCTGCAGACTGAGGAAAGCCATTGTCTGTGTAATCCAATCTGACAGGTAGAGCTCACTGTGAGATAAAAGCAGCAGAAGAATCAATAACGCCTCCTCTCTTCTCCTCTCTCAGAGCATTGTTCACTCCTTCTCTGTGCTCTACCTGCTTCCATTACCTTAAATTCATACGCATTCATCAGCTCACCTCTGAAATGTAGCCTACGCTTCCAGACTCGGAGTGTTATTGAGGGCGACACTTCACTTTGTAAATGTTGATGTTTATTGGCTCGATTGGCAAACTAGGTGAACAGGTTTCTCTCCAGAGGCAAGTTTGACTACGCCAACTAAGTAATGGAAACTCCAACTTATAATGGCCTGTCTCCATAGTTCATACATTAACCAGTTGGCAACACCCACATGAGCAACAGTTCATACTCCCATTATTTATCTGCTGAGGGAGAACAGGCTCTGCTGCGCTCACAAAAAGCCTGCATGAAATTAACATTTAATGAATTCATATGCTATGTAAATCTAATGTATAAGCTTTGTCTTTTTGTATTACTGAATGAAATTGACGTTCCCCTATGCTAAGAGTATATTGGATGGACAACACAGTTATTTTGTCAAACCTATTCATTACAGTGACACCATTGTATGTGCTTTATGAATGGATAATTCAGTAAACAGTTAGGTAAAAATACAAGCACAGAATAACGATTTGCAAAAGGTACATTAAATATAGATAAAACATATTCACTATTTTGTGCATTAAGATGTGTGTGCTGTGGTCTGGGTGAACTACTTAAAACCATGCATGATGGTGGGTTTGTGTGCACTATTTGTGATAATGGTACTCTCCATGCCATCAGTTGGGTCAAAGGTGTCCGTGCATGGAAGTGTGCGTTTCATTCGTCTATAGTACAGACACAAACGTGACTTCTACAAAATAAATAATATGCCCACAGCAATGCAAAAGCTAATCACTATCTGCTCATCCAAGTGCTTGCATATTGTCATGTGCTACTTATGGTACATTAAATCATTTCGTTTATACAAGAGAGAACATAATTTGTATTCCATTAGTGGGAGTAAACCCTCATCTCACTTTTCAACCTTGTTGTATCAAGCTTCTCTTCTCAGCCTGCGAGCTTGACAAGGTGTTATCATTCATGTCAGGTACCAACAAAGATATAGAACTACAGTATTAGTATGCAGCACCAGTACTTTTAAAGGTTTGGCCCTTAGGCGGAAGCTTAACTAAAGTGTCTCAAAATGATCACAGCATTCTTTTGTCTAGTACCATTCAACAAGGCAGATATAAAAAGGAAGAGGAGATACAAAGTGCCCTGTTAAAAAACAGGCATGTAACTGGAAATAAAGGTGATTATGTGTAACCGTTTTCCATTCATCATTGTAGGTAGTAGTAACCCATTTAAATACAGTTTCCTGTGACACTGTCTTGTGGGGAAAGGGCCTGCCAGACCGCCCGGCCGTGTGTGTTGGCAGCAAGGGAACTTTCTTCTCTTCGGCTGGCTGCCTAGAGAGAAAAGAGGCCAAGTGGCCACAGGTGCCCCTTGCTCACACAGGCAGGCCTGGAGGAGAGGGATAGGACAGTGCGTGTGGCCAAGATGGCCCCAGCAGCACACAGGACAGAAGTGGAGTGTAGCCTAGCCGCCAGCCAGCCACCCACCCAGAGGAGAGGCAACTAGAGGAGAGGAGAGGGAACTAGAACAAAGCCCTGTCTGTCTGAGAGGATTGTGTCATCTGTGACGGCTGACACGTGTGAGAACTCCCTCTGGACCATTTCACTCAGTGCCAACCAGGCACCCACAACCCCTGCCATAGAGGCAGTATCCATCCTAGGGAGGCAGCCCTGGCATGGGTACACTTGACAGTGCCAGACATGGCTAGGGGACGAGGAGGGGAACAGGCGCAGGACTGTGCCCTATAGACACACCACTCTACCCCCTGCCCAGAAGTGAGTCAACGAGACAGAAGCAAAACGCCAGGGAGAAAATAACCATTTTAGTGGAGCTGTTGTGCAGTCAAAACAACAGCAGTCCTCAACACATATGGGAAGGAAGCACAAAGCGTTGTCTCCCGACAATGTATTCTCAAGGCTATAATCTCAGGGATATAGCAGACTATATTCTGTATACAGGGTACAGGATTTTGTCATGTGTTTCTGAAGGCTTTTTCTGTTGATTGGGAGAAAGGACACGTTGTATGCTAACAGGCTTTGTTGATCTATTGTAATATCTGTCCATTGTAGCTAGTTGATCTAATGTTACAAATCCATCTGTGCTGCCCTGTTTTCTTGAATCTCACATACTACTGCAGCCGAACAAGTGGATTAATTTGCTGAACTCTTACCAACCAACTGAAGAGGGCTCAGTCACATAGCTAGTGCTGCTGTTCCTGCCGGTGCAATTATTTACCTCTCATCTCCAGTTGACAAAATTAGATCCTTGTGTCTTTGTTTATCTCGTAACAATATAGTCTGTGTGTGTGTGTGTGTGTGTGTGTGTGTGTGTGTGTGCTGTCTCTTATACACATCTAGATGTGTATAAGAGACAGGTGTGTGTGTGTGTGTGTGTGTGTGTGTGTGTGTGTGTGTGTGTGTGTGTGTGTGTGTGTGTGTGTGTGTGTGCGTGCGTGCGTGCGTGCGTGCGTGCGTGCGTGCGTGCGTGCGTGCGTGCGTGCGTGCGTGCGTGTGTATATGAAAGCCACACCTTGGTGTCCTCAAATACATCAAAACGACAGTGGCGGTGATAGATTTCCCTGTGGTCGAACACAGAGCACAACCCATTTTGTTGCAACCAGATGCAAACCTGGCATGAAAATGTAAATAACATGGGAGGTATGTTGTTGTACAACTGAGGCATTATCTACAAAGAGAGAACTACCAGACCCAGTAGAGATTTAATGCTAGTGTACTACAATGACTGAACGTTGACTGGGTATTACTATGCTGCTCCTGGACTCAAGGTGCTGCTCCTGGACTCAAGGTGCTGCTCCTGAACTCAAGGTGCTGCTCCTGAACTCAAAGTGCTGCTCCTGAACTCAAAGTGCTGCTCCTGAACTCAAAGTGCTGCTCCTGAACTCAAGGTGCTGCTCCTGAACTTAAGGTGCTGCTCCTGAACTCAAAGTGCTGCTCCTGAACTCAAAGTGCTGCTCCTTAACTCAAAGTGCTGCTCCTGAACTCAAAGTGCTGCTCCTGAACTCAAAGTGCTGCTCCTGAACTCAAAGTGCTGCTCCTGAACTCAAAGTGCTGCTCCTGAACTCATGGTCTCCTGGACTAATAAAGTCTGGTGGTTTTGAGGTTGTAAGATGCATGGTTGTGATTGTTTGGGTTTCTATTCTGACAATGACAATTTTTTCCCACCAAAGCATCCATTTGTTACAAGAAAGGTCTGGTCGTCTGTTGACATGAACTACCTCTGTCTTTGCTGACCTAGTAATAATTACAAAAGAGTAATGGAAGAACAGTAATTTTCACAAACACTATGACAAGCATTGTATGGTCAAAAACAGCAATATATTTTTCAGAGGGATGTGTTTCCTATGTTATTGTAGATCGTGGATAGTGTGATGCCAAGGATGCACTAATAATGCTCATGATCTAACATGGGCTGTGCTTCATCTACATTGAAATCTGTTTATAAATGTAGATATTCATCATTTAGCTGGGAGTAAACTTAAACACTTACCACTTAAGAGGGGCTTGCCAACAGTAGCCAACAAAGAAAAGATGACCAAAGAAACCTCTTTAAAGAGTAAGTGAAGAAAGACCCCTTTGAAGCTGTGACCATTCTCAGTGGACATTAATATTACATTACATTAGATGTGTTAGAACCCCCAACAGGCCCTCTGTGTAATTTCCCAATCACCAGCCAGCATGGAGGCAGAGTATCCTGAATAGTGTGAGGATGTTCAGAAGTCTAAGGTATCTGCAGTAACCCCCATGTTATTGAACTACTCAAAAATGCCATTAGGCAGTCGTAAAATAAATCCTTGTCATTGGTCATACATGAGGGTATTGGGTTTTGGGGTCTGATCGGCAGTCTTGTATATGATATACCTACAGCTTACTTTTAAAATACATTGTTGAACATGGTGCGTTGTTTTAATGTACTGTACAGGGAGGGATTCATGTTCATCTTTTTCGGATTACATTTTGCTGTAGGTTTAAATGTAGCTTACTAATAGCTATACTATGACCCATCAGTGAGGCAGCCATAGGCCACAGTGCTGAAGCTCCCATCCCATCGCTAGCTGCTCCTGAGCCCCTGATTTCCACCTACCTGTCAACATGTCGGCTGGCTGGTAATGAACGGATCATTATTCCAGGAGGGGGCACGGAAGAAAAAAAGGGGTCTCTGTTTAAAGAATGATTAATTATTCGCCTGTCGTGGCAGCACCAAGAACGCCTGAATTCATTAAAGTGAATAATAATAATTTCAGCTGTAGGAGAAAACTCATCTCGTAGGCATGCCTTGATGTTCAGGGTACTATATGCCTGTGACAACCAGGCAGCCGTTTCCTGAAAGATACTACCTTGTCCACACATTTCCGTACTCTACTTTGGTGGGCTTCGATATGAAGAGGAGAAAGTGGAAGCATTAACCAAAGAAAATGCTTATTCTACAGTTGATGTGTTGAAAACAAAAAACTAAGCTGCCTATTAGGAGTGTTCATTCATTATTAGTATTTCCCTCAAAGCATGATTATTACGATATTTAAGGGTGCCTCAAATGTCTTTATGTATAGTTTTCCTCAGGGGAATTTCCCTAGATTAGTCTTTTTTTATCAGCTCAGTCTGAAGTTGAAAGGGGCAGAAAGAAATCAGTGTCAGCAATATTGTGTGAGATTGCCATGGATACAGGCATGCACAATCCTATAGGAGTTGACAGTGTAACAGCAAACTGCAAGTGTATAATCAGGTCCTTTTGCCACTGTGGGGAAATTAATTCAAAGTCAGATATAATGTATTCTGCCTCTTAAATTAGTGTAATTCAACAACAATCACTTT
The DNA here is from genome assembly GCF_002910315.2 of Salvelinus sp. IW2-2015. Classification (NCBI taxonomy): domain Eukaryota; kingdom Metazoa; phylum Chordata; class Actinopteri; order Salmoniformes; family Salmonidae; genus Salvelinus; species Salvelinus sp. IW2-2015. Next base: position 74,485,953 of record NC_036860.1, read on the forward strand.
TTTCTGCTCCTATCTATTTTATCTACAACAGCAAAAATCCATGGACAGGCCACTTGGTCGTCATACCTTCGTTTCCATGGAGATGTCATGCATATTGGCACCATATGTATTAGTTCCATCATGTGACATAAGGGAATCCGAATGGAAACCATCTGAGCCATATACAGTGCCTTCAGAAAGCGTTCACACCCCTTGACTTTTTCCACATGTTGTTGTGTTACAGCCTGAATTTAAAATGGATTACATTTATATTTTATTTGATATATTAATTACACTTTGTATGGTGTATCAATACACCCAGTCACTACAAAGATACAGGTGTCCTTCCTAACTCAGTTGACGAAGAGGAAAGAAACCGCTCAGGGATTTCACTATGAAATGTACTTTATGTCCTGAATACAAAGCGTTATGCTTAGGGCAAATCCAACACATCACTGAGTAACACTCTTCATATTTTCAAGCGTGGTGGAGGCTGCATTATGTTATGAGTATGCTTGTAATCGGTAAAGACAAGGGAGTTTTTTGGGATAAAAATAAATAAATCGAATAGAACTAAGCACAGGCAAAGTCCTAGAGGAATACCTGGTTCAGTCTGCTTTCCAAAAGACACTGGGAGACAAATTCACCTTTGAGCAGGACAATAACCTAAAACACAAGGCCAAATATACACTGGAGTTACTTACCAATATGACATTGAATGTTCCTGAGTGGCCTAGTTACAGTTTTGACTTTAATCGGCTTGAAAATCTATGGCAAGACTTGAAGATTGCTGTCTAGCCATGTTCAACAACCAACTCAACAGAGCTTGTAGAATTTAAAAAAGAATCATGTGCAAATATTGTACATTTGCAAAAATGTCTAAAAACATGTTTTCAGTTTGTCATTATGGGGTATTGTATGTAGATGGGTAAGAAAAAATATATTTAATCCATTTTGAATTTAGGCTGTAACACAACAAAATGTGGAATATGTCAAGGGCCATGAATACTTTCTGAAGGCACTGTATGGCATGCATGATCTGAAGCACTGGAAACCACGGACTCTTCTTGTATAAAAGAGAGGACTTTGTATTGTGAATGTCAAAGCCCTTCGAAAAAAATTCATAGCCGTGGTCTAATCATAACACAGTTCTTTCATAATCAATTAAAGGTCTGACAAGGGTTAATGAACATTTCAAAATTGGTCTTTGAAACAAAGGCCTCATTACTTGAATGTACTTGAAGTCTACGGCCATAACAATGGGAGAAAGCTTTCCCACTGGGCACAGACATCAGTGCGACGTCTAATTTTGATTTACATTTGGTTGAGTTATCGACTAACTTGAATTCAACATGAAATAAACCAAAAATGTCATCCTGTCATTGGATTTAGGTTAAAAGTTAAGTGAAAAAAATACTAAATTCCCTTACGTTGATGACTTTTTGCAAATCCAATCAGTTTTCCACGTTGATTCAATGTCATCACATTTGAGTTTTGGGGTTGAAGTGACTTGGAAACAACGTTGAATCAACCTGTTTTTGCTGAGTTGGTTGCTTAAAATCATATTGTACAATTACAAAAAAGCACAATATGCAGATAAAAACGTCAAGAAAAAACATATTATTTTTAATAGATACCTTGATATTGACACAAGTAAGCCTTTCACCATGCTAATGAGTCTCTTTCAATTGAATCGTCAATGCAGCAAGTGTTCAGTGTAATATAACATCAGATTGAAAACCCAGGAGGAGATGTTACTCAAACACATTAACCTAATTACTTGTGCTGCCACCGCTTCAGAGCGCTACTCTCTCACAAGACACAGTTCACACACAGACAGTCCTCTTTGGCAGTCAATGTATGCCATGGGGTGTCATACATGGACATCAGCCTCACTAGATTAGATACCCTGCATAATTCACATCCAGTGGAATAACCTGTCTAAGTGAGAGCTTCTGCTAGCGTAGTGTGCTTGCTTTACATGTGTGATAATGAGATTCATTCACCAGAACAACACTCTTCAGGCGCCTCAGCCCAAAGGGTTTCATTCCATTTCCATTCTATTGATGCTGTATTAGGCAAATTTGAAAATCAATTTGAATTAAACTATTTCCCTTGTTCTGATTGTGTCTTTTCTTTTTTTTACACCACTATAGCAACCCTGATTATGCTCTCTAGTCTCGTGGCTGAGGTTTCTTACTATTCTGGCTGAGGTACCATGCTACCATAAAAAGCCCTGTCAATTTCCTGACTTGATGTCTGTCTACTAAGCTGTACCCAGTGGGTTACCTAACTCCAAACAATCACACACTGTGTTGCTGACTGAGAGTATGTGCCTGCCAGTCAGTCTCAGCACTTGCGGCTTTAAGCACTTTAATGGCATTTCAGACTGGAGAACCTCAGTAATGTAAAGGTTGTTTTAGTCCCAGTGCTCTATGGAATGGCCCTGCTCCCAGCACAGTTACACACCCCACTCTCTGGGTTATTACCCCTCAGCCTGCATGGAGATGGGGTCAGCTCTTTAGCAGCACAACTCCTGGGTGTCTCCCCTCACACACCTCCCTGCGCCTCTCCACATCTTCAACAGGGAGCTCACTGGGTGAGGCTGTTCACACTGATACAACAACCCGTCACATCTTCTCATGAAACAGCAAGACACTGCTCTGCCTGTGAGACTTTTTACAAGAGAACAGTCAGTGTGGGAATGAGTGTGAATACCTGCTCAAAGAAACCTGTGCTGTCATCCCACTTTATTGAATAAGGGTTCCAGTTAGCATAACTAAACAACACTACCTCTATTACAATAGAGCACACACCTTAATAGTGACAAACTGCTCCTTCTGATTCTATAATGCCCACATTATACCAAACCAATAAAAAACAGTGTGTTGAATTCTAGTGGAATCACACACTGCTTTCACCCAATCCCTGGCCTTCTAAGTACACCTGAAAAGCTATGTCACACTAAATTACACATCCCTTTTGTGAGCGGACACAGTGGAGATTGAAGAAGTCCTTGTTGCTTCAACTTGATGTGACGGACTAAGAGAGATAGTGTTGTGCTTGGAGGAGGTGGGAGGGCCATTGACAAAGGAAGAGATTACCCTGAACCCACCTCTCCACTCATCTACACTCTCCAATCCACAGTGCTATTGTGTGAAAACGTATGGATCCTTCCCAATACTGTGAGGAGAGACAATGCCAATGTGTGTCCATGCAGCCCACCTGATTGCAGAACTGGGTCTCCAATCCCTTTGGTAATTCCTACCCAAGGGATGGGAGAAAAATGCCAGCTCTTCACGCGAATACAAGCTACAAGCTTCAATTATCGGTGGAAGCTACACTCAGCTACACTCAAGAATCAAAGTGGAGGCTCTTGACCCAGAGCTGCCTCATCCACTTCAGTTTTTGACAAAAACAAAAAAAACACACTGTTGCCATTTGCTTATGCCGTCAACATAAATCTAGTATTCCCATTATCATTCTCTCCAAGTTGAATTTGTCTGTCACACACAAACAAACAGCTTGTTTTTCATGTCAAACATTGACACTCCTTTTCAGCAGGAAAAATGCACTACCATAAGTAAACATGTCATTTTACTTCTCTCCAACAACAGACAGCATGCATTACAATCACTTCCAAACAAGCAAATGGGGGAAAGTCTGTCCATTGCCATTAGTGACTAAAGCCTAGCCTGTGTGATTGCAACAAGCAGCCTGAGACATGCAATGCATAATAAAATAATACATCCTGCATCATTCATGAGTGTGAGTGAGCGAGTGAGTGAGAGAGTGAGTGAATGAGTGAATTCTTGCTGGTCTGTGTAGATGTGTGCCTGCCTGTTTGAGAGAGACTAAAAAGAGAGGGATGAGAAAGAAAGAGCCAGTTGTAAGAGATGGAGAGCAGCGAAAGCCTTATACTACTATTAGTCAGCGGCGGTTGATGATGATAATTATCCCAGTGTGTTAAATGATTACTGAGGCTGTGAGTAATTGCTTCAGCAGCTCACAGGACTCTCCAAAATGGACTTCTTTCACAACTCTCTTATCTGGAGCAGCTAAATCAGGCGAGCCAGGAAGGCAAAGGGTGGTGGTGAATAAGCCTTTTGAATTTCACAGCTGCCTCACTACAACCACAAAGACCAATCGGAGACTGTTGGGCACTTCAATAGGACTCCAGCATAGAATTGATGAAAATGAAAATGTCAACGTTCTCTTGCGTGATAAGGTTTACTGTTAGTGGCTGTTTTGAAACATTGTGTGTATGTGTGTACAGAGGTAAAGATTGTGCATGATTCGTCTGATCACAGCAGTCAGACCCTCAGGATTCTGCAGATGGCATCCTGTTTATACCATCTCTGTATCTCAATCATGACCATACCCAATGCATTGCAGACCTTCACATAATAGACTATGCATCTTACCATTGGTTGTACTTTCCAATGTGTATCAAACTATTGTTGTAGTGGCTATTCTCTATGAAATGAGACATTGGATGGAAGAGGCCTACTTACGGAGACTGTTAGCAGGTACCCTGTTGGCTTGCATATTGTCATAGTGCTGTCCATGCACTCCAATGTCTTCTGAGTGTTCTCCTGGACCAGGCTGGCGCATCACCTGGGCTAGAGCCCTGACAAAAAACACAAACACCTCAATCAGCTGGTTCACTCAATAATAAAGCATGACATGGAAATCAAAATGGCTATGAAATCGAGCAAATTTACAGTAGCTCAAACGCTGTAAACCTCGATATTTATCTGACATTTATCGGGAATCCTTACAGGTCTTAATGTCTGAATAATGTAGATTAAATCAAATCAATTACTCTCATGCTTGTAGATGAACTACCAATGACCAATTAGCATATGCTCAAAGGGTTTTCATTGATATGCACGGTACCATTTATGCTATATTGGGTTAGTGGGATCACCTTCCTTTGTGCATTGATAATTTAGTTGAGAATTATGACAAATCACAATAGGGATCACAAGGCATGTTGAGACAAAGGCAGCCCACTGAGCACAGACGTCAGTTAAACGTCTAGTTTTGATTTACTTTTGGTTGAGTTGTCAACTAACATAAGTTCAACGTGAAATTAAAGTCATCACATTGAATCTTTTTGTTGAAATGACATGGAAACAACATTGAATCAACCAGTTTTTGGGGGAAGTGAACCTTAAGTTCGCTTCCCCCCAAAAAGAACAACGAATCTAATTAAAATGATGAAATCTAGGGCAGTGAGATAATTAAAAACAATTGCAGGTGTAATGGAGTAAAAAAGTGGCTTTTAATGGCACCATGTTGGTAGATGACATCAAGGGAGATGAGAGCATGGCTCATCACACACTACTACCTCCAGCACATCTGGTTTTACCAGGACATAGTGAGCATGGCTCATCACACACTACTACCTACAGCTCATCTGGTTTTACTAGGACATACGTGAGCATGGCTCATCACACACTACTACCTCCAGCACATCTGGTTTTACTAGGACATAGTGAGCATGGCTCATCACACACTACTACCTCCAGCACATCTGGTTTTACTAGGACATAGTGAGCATGGCTCATCACACACTACTATCTCCAGCACATCTGGTTTTACCAGGACATGGTGAGCATGGCTCATCACACACTACTATCTCCAGCACATCTGGTTTTACCAGGACATAGTGAGCATGGCTCAAGACATCAACGCAATTGGACAGGTATTCACAGTCACTCACAAATAAAATATAGTAGGCTGCATAGGTATTGCCTATGATTGCCAAACAAATTGTGGTCAGTAGAACTGACTGAGCATGTATATTTATTCTATATTTTAACACTTCCCACTAGGCAAAAACTGATTGGATCATGAATCAATGTTGTTTCCATGTGTATGTGACCAATACAATTTGATTTGATTTCAACCAACAAATCTATGTGATGTGGGAAAAATGACTGGATTTGAAAAAGGTCATCAAGGTAAGGAAACTTCGTATTTATTTCACCCAACTTTTAACCCGAAATGTTTTGTTGATTTTTGTTGTTGATTTCAACCAAATGTAAATCGAAACTAGAAATTGAACTGACGTCTGTGTCCAGTGGGTTATCACCTATTTTAACAAAACAGCATCTTTAATGCATCGAAATATTTTAAGGAAACTTCTGACACCCAAATACAAGTTAAATTCCTGCATTTATTTAGGCTATCCAAAGTTGTTACTGCATTGCGCACAGGGACTGCTGATGTTGTTTACTGTTCACACACCTTGACATGTTTTCTCTGTGTGGACGGTGCGCCTTTTCAAGTCCAAGTTTTGTGAAAATCCCAACGAGGGCCATTATGGCAACAACTCCACATATTATATACACAATTAAGTTTGTCTTATCCTTTGTGGGGTCGTGAGTGGGGTCTTTTTTCTTAGGCGGGGGTCTGCCTGTCATCATCCACGGCGGGGTGTCATAGTTTTTGCAGGTMGTCTGGTCCAGCCGCGAGCTTGTAAACTCACAGCAGAATCTGAAGCCACAGGTCCCGCAGCAGTACAGGTAACTGCCCGTCTGGCACACAAACGGCGGATCCCACTGGCCCATCACATCGTAATAACCCCGGCACCTGTCCTCTGTATGCGGACTCTCCGAAACACTATTCTCTCTGTTCAATTTTGACTCGTTGGTACCCGTTGGTACCATAATAAAGCCGTCCAGCTTCTGCCCTGGCTCCCCCTCCGCGTCGCATACAAGAACTTTCACCAAAAAGTAGCCAAGCAACAACCCCGCGCTTCTCATCATGTGCGTCCCTTTGTTACTTTTCTTCTCCACTGTAGACGAAGGAAAGGCGATGACCAGGTATCATTACAAGCTTGTACGCATAATCCAAGAACATGAAACACAGCCATCCGCGATGATTATCATGATTACGCAACGCAACTTCTGCGCGTAATTGTCCGTCAGCGCACGGTGATGTTGTATGGCAATTTGTGTAAATGTTATATCTGTTCCAATTGCTAATAACAAACAAACTGATGAGCTCTTTACACTGATGCGACAACAACTCTTTTACAGTTGCTACATGTATCTTGAATAGGTTTAAATCATTTCTCTGCGCTGCGCCACAGACATCCTCCGTTGACAGTCGGAGCCCTTGTTGGTAGTTCACTCCAGGCAGTGGGAATATTACCGAACCGATTACCGACAGAGTGGGAGAGTGGGGAAGAAAGAGGAGGTGGAGACACTTGTGGTAGGTGGGAGAGAGACAGGCAGAAAGAGAGAGATCTGGTGTATGCAATCTGTTATTTTTATACAGAACAACATACTCATGCTCAGATTTCTTTTTTCCCCCCATAGTAGCCTACTGCAGGCTACAGAAAAAGATATACTGTATTCAGACAATACAATACTGTCCGAATTGTTTTTTCTTTATATGCCTATAAAGTCGCAGGGTGCATTTAAATGGTAGAGTTGCAATGTTGCTGTTGTCTGTCAAGTCAAATGTGATTTCATGCATGTTGTATTTGACTGCTATTTGTGGCCAATATATTGCACCTTATTTCTATCATTATGTATTGTTCAATAGGCCACAGCTATGAAAAGAGCCTATAGCCCAAGCAAACAAGGTGTGATTAGTATTGGATGTGACCGTTGTCATTGCAGTGCTGTAACTGTATTGTCATTTGAGGTGCTAAAATATGCATAATCAATACAATTCGTCTGACTAATGCATTTGATTTGTATACCTGTACATTTTGTAATTCTGAATGTATATCCCTTGATTGCACCACACACAAAAGGGTGTGGTACATATCATTATTTCTGTAAGACTTTTACTGTGGGTGTTGAAACCTCTAACGCTCTAGCGCTTGATTATTGAGGACAACTCCCTAGTCAAAACAAAAAATCCTATAGGATTCCAATAGAAAAATGTAGAACCTATCCTATAGGATTTGATTCCTATAGAATAGGATTTGATTCCTATAGAATAGGATTTGATTCCTATAGAATAGGATTTGATTCCTATAGAATAGGATTTGATTCCTATAGAATCCTATAGGGGTCCATTTGGACTGGTTCCAATAGTTGTTCTTTTATTGGAATCCAATAGGAGTTGTTGACTAGGGAGATGTCCTCAACATTAAAGTGCTTCAGAGGTCTCAACACTCACAGTAAAAGTCCTAAATAAATAATTGCATGATCACGCTATTTTGTGTGTGGTACAATCAGGGGAGACAGTACATTCAGCATTTCAAAATCCAGTGGTGTAAAGTACTTAAGTAAAAATACTTTAAATACTTTCGTTGTTTTTGCTGGTATCTGTACTTTACTTTACTATTTATATTTTGGACAACTTTTACTTTTACTTCACTTCATTCCTAAAGAAAATAATGCACTTTTTACTTCATACATTTTCCCTGACACGCAAAAGTATTTGTTACATTTTGCACGCTTAGCAGGACAGGAAAATGGTCAAATTCACGGACTTATTAAGAGAACTGCCTCTGATCTGGCGAACTCACTAAACACATGCTTCATTTGTAAATGATGTCTGAGTGTTGGAGTGTGCCCCTGGCTATCTGTAAATTGAAAAAAAAATACTAGAAAATGGTGCTGTCTGGTTTGCTTAACTCTTGTGTTGTCTTAAGGGTAAAAAATGACCCGCCACTATGTTTAACAGCAGAGAAAACCCCCTAATGTCACGCCCTGACCGTAGAGAGCTTTTTATGTCTCTATTTTGGTTTGGTCAGGGTGTGATTTGGGTGGGCATTCTATGTTCCTTTTTCTATGATTTCTATTTCTGTGTGTTTGGCCGGGTGTGGTTCTCAATCAGAGGCAGCTGTCTCTGGTTGAGAACCATACTTAGGTAGCTTTTCCCCACCCATGCTTTGTGGGTAGTTGTTTTCTGTTTTGTGTTTCTGCACCTGACAGGACTGTTTCGTTTTCATTCATTCTCTTTGTTATTTTGTTAAGTGTTCAGTTTAAATAAAAATAACATGAACACTTACTTTGGTCCAACTACTCTTCAACAGACGACCGTTACACCTAAAGGATATTTTTTAACTGGAAATTTGATGACTTTTCCTAGAGTGACCCCAACATGAGAAAAAGTGAAACATTGCCTTTGTTCATATTTCCATGAAAGCTGTACACCACCAGGATACAAAGATTGTCTTAGGGTAATTTTTGACCCAGCAGTTATAAAATCATTTACACGCCACAAAAACCACAAACACATACACACACACACACCCATACACACACACACACAATGAGCAATTGAGAGAATGTGTGCTACTGATTGAACTCAGACAAAACTAAAACATTCTTGTGCATGTTCAGCATCTCCCCTCCACGACCCCACACATGACTCAAGTTCACAGACAAAATAAAAACAATTTCAGACAAAATAAAAACACTTTCAGACAAAATAACAATTTCTTCAAAGTGTTGTTAACTAATGGGGAATGCAGTCAGACGCTATAAAGGTGCTGCAGATGACAGTCCCCCCAGTTCTCTCTTTGCTGAAGCCATGAGTGCACGTTTCAGTGCCCAACAGGTCGTAGATCAGATTTTTTCAGTTGTCCAGGAGGAACAAGAGAACATTTATTTAGAAGAGAAGGAGGAGGTATCTGAAGAAGAAGATGGGGAAGAATACAACCCAGAGGACGATGCATCATCTTCAGATGAAAAAGAAATCCCCCAAGCTGAAAGAGACATTTTGTCAAAGAACAGCAAAATAATAGGGTCCTTGTCACCATATGACAAACAGGGCAGGATGGCAGCACAAAATGTCATAAGGATGACCCCAGGGCCCACAAGACATGCAGTTGCCCATGCCCAGCACATCGCCTCAACATTCTACATGTTCATCACACCAGCCATCGAAAAAATCATCCTGGAGATAACAAATTTGGAGGGTTTCCGTAAATATGGAGACAACTGGAAAAGGATAGATGAGATTAACCTGCGTGCCTACACAGGGCTGCTAATCTTAGCGGGTGTGTATAGGTCCCGAGGCGAGGCTACATGTAGTCTCTGGGATGCAGAGAGTGGAAGGGCGATTCTTCGTGCCACGATGCCACTGAAGGTCTTTCACACTTTCTCAAGAATGCTACAATTTGATAACCGTGAGTCAAGACCTGCAAGACATGTGAGAGACAAACTGGCGGCCATAAGAGAGGTCTGGGAGAAGTGGGTGGAGCGTCTGCCATACCTCTACAACCCTGGGCCTGAAGTAACCGTGGATGAGCAACTGGTTCCATTCAGAGGTACATTTTTATTTTCATATCTGTAATATAAGTGATTTTCACTGTTAATTTTATTATGTATTGCTGTAATATCATTGATTTATGAGATTGTTTTCTGTGACACTGATACTAATTACTGATAGTAATGTCTTTTGTCAAAAGGTCGCTTTCCTTTCCGGCAGTATATGCTCAGCAAGCCAGCAAAGTATGGCATCAAGATATGGGTGGCCTGTGATGCACAATCCTGCTACGCTTGGAAGATGCAAGTCTACACAGGGAAGCCAACCAGTGGAGGCCCGGAGAAGAACCAGGGGATGAGGGTTGTGCTTGATGTGACAGATGAACTGAGGGGGCACAATGTCACGTGACAATTTCTTCACCTCTTATGAATTCAGCCAACAGCTCCTAAAGAGGAAGATCACCATGGTTGGCACAGTTAGAAAGAACAAGCCTGAGCTCCCCACTGCACTCCTCGCAACAAGGGGGAGAGAGGCCTTCTCATCAAAGTTTGCATTCACCCCCACCACCACTCTAGTTTCTTACCTCCCAAAGAGGAACAAGAATGTGGTCCTCCTGAGCACACTGCACAAAACAGCTGAGATCAGTGATCGTGAGGACAGGAAGCCAGCCATCATCCTGGACTACAACCACAACATAGGAGGCAAGGACAACCTGGACAAGGTGATTGGAACTTTCAGCTGCAGGAGGATGACTGCCCGCTGGCCCCTGGTCATCTTCCAAAACATCATTGATGTGTCCTCTTACAATGCCTTCGTGATATGGAATAAGATCAATCCTACCTGGATGCCTGATAAGCGGAACAAGAGGAGGGTGTTCCTGGAGCAGCTGGGAATGGCACTTGTAACCCCACATATTCAAAGAAGGGAGCGCCGACCCCGCACAGCAGCCTCTGCAGCGCTTGTGAAAGCTGTTCAGGGGGCTGAATCTTGTCCTGATCCACCTGAGGCTGCAGCTGGGGCAGGCAAGAGGAGGAGATGCCAATTATGTGTTGTAATAAAAATTAGTGGTGTCCACTGATTAAATGCACTTTCTGCATTGTGAAGAGGGAAAACCCAGATATTCACAAAGTTTGTGATGAATGACAGGTTGTTTCTTTATGTAAAATAGATTTGGGGTTTAAAATTCAATCAAGCTGCATTATTTTAGGCGTTTAGTGAAGATTTCAATGTTTTTTTATCTTATAGGATTTCTATTAATTTTATTGATCGCAATTGTATAGATATTTACATTATATTCTAAAGGATTTATCCTCAAATCTTGGCTATACACTATAGTTAACTTCACTGCTTAATATAAGGAGCACCCACCCTCCAAACCTTTTATAAAAGTACATACAGTATGAATGTAGACAGTAACACATGTTATATAATAACATCATAATCAACGAATATTGAACTACCACCATTGCAACTTTAGATGGTGACCTTATAGTGGGGAACCGCCGGTAATGTCCCCTCTACCCAGTAGCTGTCTCGTGCAGCCCCATCCCCCATGGTCCAAGGGACATAACTTGAGTAAACATTTGCATCTGGTGCATCTGCATCACACATTCAAGTTATTGTGCCAACCAGTAACAACAATAGCTGTGAAACCTACTGAGATTGTCTGCAAGGTTCTTTACATTTGTCTCAGAATGGTGTACCTATGTGGGATTACAGCCAAACAGCACAGAACTTGATTAACAATTTGATGTAATCTTAATGTGGCACAGGTCATCATATTTACATTGTTCACAATATCTGGATCAGGTGTGACAAGAGGTCACTAGATTGGAACTGGTAGTTACATCCAGGAGGGAGATAGGGAAGCTATGGAGGGAGCACCTTCTAGGGATGGAGGGAGGATGGGGGGGACAGTTCTGGGGGGAGGGAAGGATGCGGGGAGGGGTACAACCCTGGGAGGAAGGAGTTGGGTGGTCTCATTATCTTCAAGTTTTTCTTTTCCTCTACTTATCCCAACATAAAGAAGGTAAAGGAAACATTCTGTTTTTTGTATGCAAAGCTGACTATTATACATTAAATGACAGAAATGCTATTATCTTTGTGTTACTGTACCTAAAAATGTAATTTCCTTCTAGTTTTTATTTGCATATAAGCACTGTATAGATACTGTGCATTCAGAATGTTGTGTTATTATAACATTGTATGTAGTATTGTATGTTATATTGTAATGTCTAAATCAAAGACAAGAAGTTGCCTGAACAAGAATCAAATCAAATAACTTAAGTTTACCTATAGGACTGCGAGAATCCTACAGGATCCAATAGGATCGCTTTTGATTTCCAATAAGAAAAAGTAGTCCAATAGGATTCCGATGGGATTCTGATAGTTACACTATCATTGTGTAACTGTCAGAATCTAGGACTTTTGGGCGTAACTATCATTACTAGGGCTTTGGGTGTATCATCCTCATAGCAGTTGAACACTAAAGGATATTTTAGGAAGGTTTCATTACTTTGTAATTGATTTGTAAACAACTGCTGTGGAGCTGTGACGTGACTTCCCAAGATAACAGTAGGCTTGTATAGCACCTTATAATTCAGGTTGGATTGAGGGTTGTCATGGGAAATGGCCGGGTCAATGAGACACTTCAAGTGGTACTTGAGAGTCACTATGGGAGATCATTGAGTACATATATTGCCATAGAAACCAGGTGCATAATAAGATAACAATTATTATCTTCCACTCCCATTACCTTAGCAAGAGTTTTTCTCCAGGCTCTCTCCATTACTACATTTTTCTAGCGGGGAACCATGAGGGCCTTCAGGGGTCTAAGGATTTATAATTAAAAATATATATTTTTTGTATTTCTATTTCATCTTTACAATAATTGTTATGTTCTTCTGATTTCGTTTCTTCAGTTTGTGTTGGAAAGAGAAGGGTTAATACTGAAGAGAAAAAAATATCCAATCAGGATTTTCTTTGGTGGTCTTTCAGTAGAAAAATCTAGCTAGTTCAGCCAGCCATTGACTAGGCCTTCAGAAGCTGGAAAGAAGGCCTCTGCCATTCAACACTGACAGCGAAAGATAAAATAATCAGTGGCGCAAGCGGTAGATTTCCTGAGCTAGTAACTTTAGCAAGCTTGTGTTGTAGTAGTGTGACAATGTGAGTTAGCTTGTGTTGTAGTAGTGTAACAGTGGTGATGGCGGCTGCAGCAGCTGTTATCAACTTCAAGGTGGATGCTGTTGCTAATTTGTTAGCATCACCCTTTTCAAGATTAACTTTCAAACTTCTTTCAAATGTAGTTTACAAATGATCATCATCTGGTGAGTGGCACTGTTTTTTGTTGCAGCTCGCTATCCCTTTGAAAGTAATGACTGAAATATTGTTGCATTTAAACGTTAGATCACAGTTTAGTGGAATGAACATTATAAAATATATTTGCAATGGGAAGTCACAGCTGATTTGTTCATTTCATTTTGGACTACTAGAGTGAATGGGCTGCTTATTCTTTGACAGTATTTGATGCTGTGTGTGACTGCTGTTGCCTGTCTATCAGCCCGGTCTATGTGTTTGACCAAAACTCTCTCTCCTTCAGCGCCATGGAGTGCACAGGTTTTACGGTCGTTGTCCTTTCAGCACCATGAGCCTTTGAGGTGACACGGTTGTTGTTGCTATTGGTGTTAATGTGATTCACAGGTTGTTAAAACAGTGTGTTCTTTGTTTTGCTGGTCACACTATTTTATGCTTTGTGTCCATGCTGGTTCTGTCTCTGTGTGCGCGGCAGCCCGAGACATAGCCAGGCCTGTTCGATTCATTCATAATGTCATCAAAAAGCATTGCTCTTTTTTCGCTAGAACTAGAATGGTCCGACTACAGAATATATAATGTGGGACGCATTCAGTGATGTTTTCTGTTATTTTCTTGATACAAGGTATTGGAAGATTTCTGGTTCCTCTGAAGGCCTATTTCCTGTCCTATGGTCACGGTTCACCACTGTATTTTTCTTCAACTTGACGATATGGCTGATGTAAGGTTGTAACACCAAACCTACTAGTTATTGTGAGTTCAATCGTCAATGTACTCTAATTCCCCATTTGTAAAAAGGACATTGATAGAAGATAAGTTGCAAATGTGACAATCTGGGTTCACATCCTGGTCTTTTCCACAATACGCTTTGCTGTTGGGCTTGGGGAGCTAGAACAAGGCTTCAGCTCTCAGGCTCATCTCATGTGTTCACTGAACCATCTGTTGTACAGTCTTGAGCTAATGTAGTAACAGTAGTCAATGTAATTAATGACATGCAAATTTAAACATCAAATAATAATTGAAAAAGCATTTAATAAAATGTTTCATAATGGCTGATAAAAATAACAGGCTTTTAAGATTAGACCATTTCCTGTTGCTAGTTGTTATTTCTATTAATATTTCAAAGTACTACGTTCCAAATTTCAGGTTAAATGAATCTTTCTTATGCAGCATGTTACAAATCCATTATGTTTTGCAACTCATTGAACAACAAGGGCGCAACCTGAACTATGAGTGATCAGGGGCCTCATTTATAAACATTGCGTATGTAGAAAATATACCCCAAATCATGCGTGCGCCACTTTCCCGCAAAAGTTGGCAATTATAAAAACTGAACTTAGAGTGAGAATGTCCTTAGCTCCACGCAAACTTTAGACCATGTGCGCATACATTTTCTAGTGGTTAACGTATTGTATTGCAAGCATTGGCGACTCGTCCATTAGGGTATTAAGGGCAGTGCCCCACTTGAGATTGGTCAAAAAAAGTTTAACATATATTTTTCAACAAAATATATATTATATAATTCAAGGATTATGTTTAAAATATCCATAAAAGTGTGGTTAATTTCTGTACATTTTAATGTTTCAAAAAGATATAGTTCAAAACAAGCTGCTTAGTTACCTACTGCTCCGCTATCAGACAGCAGCTTCGGGCATTTGGCCTTCTGCCAGCGCTTGGACTGCATTGCCCACTACAGTATACATTCCTTGCTATTGGGCGGGAGGGAGGGGGACTGCAGCAATGAGATTGCAGGATTTCATGACATGGTTTTCACAGCACTAAGTAAATGGACCGTCTTGGGTCGTTGAAATGAATGCCCAGGTTCTGGGTCTGTTCTATCAGATACCGAACAGATGGTGCTAAAGAGCAAATTGCAATGAACTTATAAATAAATAATCATGACAGTCATTGGGAGCCTGGGACTTGAACCGGATATCCACATCCATAAACAGTTGAAGGACAGAGGGATACACTATCTATAACCTCCTTGTGGATCTGGTAGGACAAAAAACATGTCTCTTTGGCTGTGCCCAATTCACACCGCTGTTTTTTGTTTCCCCTGCCATTAGATCCTAGTTAGTGGACACTACAGTTGTGGCCAGAAATATTGGCACCCTTGCACTTTTTTCACTTTTTTCAAGTAACTCACAATTTTCCCTAAAAATAAGTTGAAATTGACCTAAGTATTTGGTCTCCATAATTCTTTATTTCACTGTTAATATTACAAAACCTTTGTTTTTGATTTAGAACTTAATATATCCATTTAAATCATAAATGGCATTGAGAAAATTATTGACACCCAAGACTTAATGTTTGGTAGCACAGCCTTTGGTCAAAATAACTGCAATCAAGCGCTTCCTGTAGCCATCGATGAGCTTTGTGCCCCTCGGTACTGGCAGTTTGGCACTCTCCTCTTCTGCAAACTGCTCCAGTCCTCCCATATTTGAAGGGTGCCTTCTCCTAACTGCTGTTTTCAGATCTCTCCACAAGTTTTCTGTCACGTCTGCTCCCGCTCTTCCCCTCCCCCTGGCGCTTGAGGGCGCCAGAATGCCTTGCATCACTCACTCCTGCCATCCATCACGTACACCTGCCTTTCCTTGTCACGCGCATCAGCGTTATTGGACTCACCTGGACTCTCTTATCACCTGTTCATTTCCTCCCCTATATGTGTCAGTTCCCCAGCTCTGTTCCCTGCTTCTGCATTGATTGTTTTTCTGTTTGCTAAGCTGTTTATGTCTCGTTCCATGTCCGTGATTTATTAAATGTTACTCCCCTTACCTGCTTCGTCTCTCCAGCGTCATCCTTGTGATAGATCGTGACAGAATGGCAGAAGCCCTCACACGAAGCATCGGGGAGTACTGGGCGTTCTGGTTGGTATCGTGGCATCGGCTCTGGTCACCACCGATGGAACCGGGGGTGCCTAGCCTGCTCGTCGGGCTTCACGCCCTAGCAGGCTCGAGAGGTTTCCTTGCCCCGGTTGGCTCGGATGGCGCCCCTCCCACGTCGGGCCTCAGCTGGATCGTCAGTTCTTGTCTGCCCAGCCTGTCCAGGAGTTTTTTGTTTGTTTTGTTGTTTGTTTTGTCGGTGACGTCGGGGGTGGATTCTGCCGCCGATGGAACCGGGGGTGCCTAAGCCAGCCCGTCGAGCTTTCATGCCCTGGCTGGCTCGAGAGGTTTCATTGCCTCGGTTGGCTCGGTGGCTTCCCATCCCACGTCACAATCCACGGATCATCGGGTTTCCTTAGCGGGATCGACAGGCGTCTGGACTCAGCCGGATCGTCAGGCTCCCATGCCTCAGCCGGCTCGCCAGGCTCTCACGCTCCAGCCGGTTCGTCGGGCTTCCACGCCTCAACCGGCTTGCCCAGCGCCCATGTCTCGGCCGGTTTGCCCAGGTGGGACGCGGGGTGGCGCCCCTAGTGGGGGGGTACTGTCACGTCTGCTCCCGCTCTTCCCCTCCCCCTGGCGCTTGAGGGCGCCAGAATGCCTTGCATCACTCACTCCTGCCATCCATCCACGTACACCTGCCTTTCCTTGTCACGCGCATCAGCGTTATTGGACTCACACTGGACTCTCTTATCACCTGTTCATTTCCTCCCTATATGTGTCAGTTCCCCAGCTCTGTTCCTGCTTCTGCATTGATTGTTTTTCTGTTTGGCTACCAGTGCTGTTTATGTCTCGTTCCATGTCCGTGATTTATTAAATGTTACTCCCCTTACCTGCTTCGTCTCTCCAGCGTCATCCTTGTGATAGATCGTGACATTTTCAATGGGAGTTAGATCTGGACTCATTGCAGGCCACTTCAGAACAGTCCAGTGTTTTGTCTTGAACCATTCCTGAGTGCTATTTTAAGTGTGTTTTGGGTCGTTGTCCTGCTGAAAGACCCATGACCTTCGACGGAGACCTGGCTTTCTGACACTGGGTCCAGAGGACATTCTCCCAGAAGGATTTTGGCATGTTCAGGTGTGTTTTGGCAAATTGCTGTTAGGCTTTCTTATGTCTCTCTCTCAGCAGTGGCGTCCTCCTGGGTCTCTCACCATTTTACCCCCCTTTCATTGAGTTGGCAACAGATGCTGCGAGTTGAAACCGTCATACCTTGTGTCCGAAGGTCAGCTTGAATCTGTGTAGCAGTTGATCAAGGTTCTTTCTCCACCAACCGAACCATCCTTCTCTGCAATCTTCCATCAAGTTTTCTCTTGCGTCCACGTCCAGTGAGTTTGGCTACAGTGGCACGGGCCTTAAACTTCTTGATAACATTACGTACGGTGGAAACAGGAACATTAAGGTCTCTGGTGATGGACTTGTAGCCTTGAGATTGTCTATGTTTGGCTACAGTCTTGTGTCTGACCTCATATAATTCTCTTGTTTTGTTTATTTTCTCCATGCTCATTGTAGTGACACAAAACAGGAGAATGAGTCCTTTTCGCTATTCAAACTGGTTGAATTAGTAATTGTTATATTGCAGTTACCTTCAACTCACCACAGGTGAGTTCAATTCCAAAGTAAAGGAGAATCACCGGCTCAAAATCTAATTATTTCTAACTGTAACGATGTGCGCTGAGAGTCGGGAAGCAAGTTCAGGGAGTGAATGTTTTAATAAATAAACACAACATAATACAAAACAAGAAACGCGGACAACGCACAGACATGACACAGGAACAGAAACAATGACGACTGGGGAAGAAACCAAAGGGAGTATAAAGGGCAGGTAATCAAGGAGGTGATGGAGCCCAGGTGAGTGTCATCATGCGCAAATGCACGTAATGCTGGTGACAGGTGTGTGCCATAAACGAGCAGCCTGGTGACCTAGAGGCCGGAGAGAGAGGACACATGACAGTAGCCCCTCCCCAGCACGTTCGGCTCCAGCTGCTGGGCGCCATCCACAGGAACAATCCCGGGGATCCGGAGCGGACCGGTCGCCTCCGCTGAAGCGCAGAAACCTGATGAACCGGCTGAGGAGTAAGAGCCTGATGAGCAGGCTGAGACTTCCCCGGTTGCCTTGGCTGATGCACGGGAACCTGTTCATCCAGCTTAGGCATGAGAGCCTATCCAACCCGCTGAGGCATGGGAGCCTACAAACCGGATGAGGCCTCCCAGGTAGCTACGCTCCAACACCCGGACCCGACATCACCCCAACACAAAAAGTTAAATAAAAACTCCCTGATGCTGCCCTTTGTTGAGTCGTCATTCTGTAACAATGTGCGCTGAGAGTCGGGAAGCAAGTTCAGGGAGTGAATGTTTTAATAAATAAACACAACATAATACAAAATAAGACACACGGACAACGCACAGACATGACACCAGAACAGAAACAATGATGACTGGGGAAGAAACCAAAGGGAGTGACATATAAACATACTACCCACCATTGCGAACTGTATGCTTTCGTTGGCTGGTCCTCGCTACATATTTGTCGCCAAACCCATTGGCTCCAGGTCATCTATAAGTCTTTGTAAGGTAAAGCTCCGCCTTATCTCAGCTTACTGGTCACCATAGCAACACCCACCCATAGCACGCGCTCCAGCAGTTATATTTCACTGGTCATCCCCAAATCCAACACCTCCTTTGGCCTCTTTTCCTTCCAGTTCTCTGCTGCCAATGACTGGAACGAATTGCAAAAATCACTGAAGTTGGAGACTTATATCTCCCTCACTAACTTCAAGCATCAGCTGTCAGAGCAGCTTACCGATCGCTGCAGCTGTACACAGCCCGTCTGTAAATAGCCCATCGAACCAACTACCTACGTCATCCCCATATTAGTTTTTTTTGTTTTTTTCTGCTCTTTTGCACACCAGTATTTCTACTTGCACATCCTCATCTACACATCTATCACTCCAGTGTTAATTGCTAAATTGTAATTACTTCGCCACTATGGCCTATTTATTGCCTTACCTCCTTACTTCATTTGCACACACTGTATACAGATTTTCTATTGTGTTATTGACTGTACGTTTGTTTATCCCATGTGTAACTCTGTGTTGTTGTTTTTGTCGCACTGCTTTGCTTTATCTTGGCCAGGTCGCAGTTGTAAATGAGAACTTGTTCTCAACTGGCATACCTGGTTAAATAAAGGTGAAATAAAAAATAAATAAATAAAGGACAGGTAATCAAGGAGGTGATGGAGCCCAGGTGAGTGTCATTATGCGCAAATGTGCGTAACGCTGGTGATAGGTGTGCGCCATAAACGAGCAGCCTGATGACTTAGAGGCCGGAGAGGGAGCACACATGACACTAACTACTTCTAGAAGGTGCCAATAAAATTGTCCGGGCCATTTTAATATTTCTTTGTGGAATAAGCTAACATTTAAATTATTCAGATGTTTTTGTGGGGTTCAACTGCAAACCAAAAACATACATATACATACATGGATACCAAAATATATTTTTATTTCAACAGTTTTCTGGAAGAAATGTGCATTATTAGAAAAAAGTTCAAGGGTGCCAATATTTTTGGCCACGACTGCATCGGCATGCCAATTTCAAGTCGAACAAACGTTACTGGTGAGCTCAGCATGCGTGACATTATGCCAGCTATCCCCCGTTAATTGGTTTTCACTTGTCGCATCTGTGCTTGTCACATCGACGGGTCTGTAGTGGAGTCAGTTGAGAGCTTCCTCGGTGTCCAAATCACTAAGAACACTGTCGCAAAGAGGGCACGACAATGCCTCTTCCCCCTCAGGAGGCCAAAAATATTTGGCATTGGCCTTCAAATCCTCAAAAAGTTCAACAGCTGCAGCATTGAGAGCTGGCTGCATCACCGCTTGGTATGGCAACTGCTTTGCATCCGACCGTAAGCCGTTACAAAGGGTAGTGTGTACGGCTCAGTACATCACTGGGGTCGAGCTCCCTGCCATCTAGGACCTTTATACCAGGGGGTGTCAGAGGAAGGCCCTGAAAATTGCCAACGATTCCAGCCACCCAAATCATAAACTGTTCTCTCTGCTACCGCATGGCAAGCAGTACCGGAGCGCCAGTCTGGGACCAAAAGGCTTCAGAACAGCTTCCACCCACACGCCATAAGACTGCTGAACAGTTAGTTTATCAAACGGCTTCCTGAACTATTTGCATTGACCCCCTTTTTTTGTACTGACTGTTTTGCACTGGCTCTATGTATACTCACTGGACTCTACCCAGACACTGACACTCCAACACACACATACACACACTACATACGCTCACACACACAAAACACATACACATACATGCATATTGACACCATACACACACTCACACATACACACACTTTCACACTGTTTCACACTCTTCACATATGCTGCTGGTACTCTGTTTATTATCTATTCTGATTGCCTAGACACTTTTACCCCTACCTACATGTACATGTTACCTCAATTACCTCGTATCGCCAGACATTGACTCGGTGCCGGTACTCCTTGTACATAGCCTTGTTATTGTTATTTTATTTTATATACACTATACAGTATATACAAAGTATGTGGACAACCCTTCAAATTAGTGGATTTGGCCATTTCAGCCACACCCGTTTCTGACAGGTGTATAAAATCGATCACACCGGCAAGCAATCTCCATAGACCAACTTTGGCAGTAGATTGGCCAGTACTGAAGAGCTCAGTGACTTTCAACGTGGCACCGTCATAGGGTGCTGCCTTTCCAACAAGTCAGTTTGTCAAACTTATGCCCTGCTAGAGCTGCCCCAGTCAACTGTAAGTGCTGTTATTGTGAAGTGGAAACGTCGAGGAGCAACAACAGCTCAGCCGCGAAGTGGTTGGCCACACAAGCTCACAGAACAGGTCCACCAAGTGCTGAAGCACGTAGCGCATAAATATCGTCTACCAAGCTTCAAACTGCCTCTGGAAGCAACGTCAGCACAATTACTGTTCGTCGGGAGCTTCATGAAATGGGTTTCCATGGCCGAGCAGCCACACACAAGCCTAAGATCACCATGTGCAATGCCAAGCATCGGCTGGAGTAGTGTAAAGCTTGCTGGCATTGGACTCTGGAGCAGTGGAAACACGTTCTCTGGAGTGATGAATCACTTTTCACCGTCTGGCAGTCCGACGGACAAATCTGGGTTTGGTGGATACCAGGAGAACGCTACCTGCCCCAATGCGTAGTGCCAACTGTGAAGTTTGGTGGAGGAGGAATAATGTCTTGGGCTGTTTTTCATGGTTCGGGCTAGGCCCCTTAGTTCAAGTGAAGTGAAGTCTTAATGCTACAGCATACAATGATATTCTAGCGATTTTGTGCTTTCAACTTTGTGGCAACAGTTTGTTTCATCAAGACAATGCCCCCAGGCACAAAGTGAGGTCCATACAGAAATGGTTTGTCGAGATTGGTGTGGAAGAACTTGACTGGCCTGCACAGAGCCCTGACCTCAACCCCATCGAACACCTTTGGGATGAATTGGAATGCCGACTGCGAGCCAGGCCAAATCAACCCAACATCAGTGCCCAACCTCACTAATGCTCTTGTAGCTGAATGGAAGCAAGTCCCCGCAGCAATGTTCCAACATCTAGTCTAAAGCCTTCCCAGAAGAGTGGAGGCTGTTATAGCAGCAAAGGCGGGACCAACTCCATATTAATACCCATGATTTTGGAATGAGATGTTTGACGAGCAGGTGTCCACATACTTTTGGTCATGTAGTGTATTTTTTCTGTTGTTCAATTGCACAGATCACTTTATATATCTTCCCAAAAAACAACCGGTAATTTGAAAACTTGGCATAATTATTATGTTGTGCTTTGTTGACAATATGACAACCCCCCTGCCCCGGGTATTCAGTCAATTACGAGCTGCCACTGATTACAAGCTTACCAGGCCAGTAAGTATTTTGTGCAAATGGGGGATTTGATGACACACTTATTCATTAGAAAACACAACAAAAACAGAACACATATAAAGATGCAGCTATTTGCCATTATTGAGAAGAGTGAAAATCTAGGCCGATGTGTATTATTTTTGGAATCTAAAATAATTAGACATGGGAATCTTTTTCCTATTTATTTTCATAGCCATTGCAGAATAAATTCCTCACCTTTTCTGGCCGTGATCAGTTAATATTCCTGAAGTAGCCACATAACACATTTCTATGCGCATCTCTCATTTAACTGGGCATAGTAGCCTAGTAAATAGGCTATGTATTTACGGTTTTGCTGTATGCGATCCCATAGAAACGCTTATAATACACAGTCGAATTTAACAGGTGAACAGACAGTTGATATTTTACATTGAAGTACGTAGGCTGCAGCTAGCTACTACTAAGTACTGTCATTTAAAAAGAATTGAGGAGCCGAGACGATGTTTCAGAATTTGCGAGCAGTCAATATAAATCGTTGAATTCAAACGTTCTGCTGACAGGTCCACAAGAATTTGCCATTGTTTTTACTTACAGAAACTGTCACAGTCCTTTGCCAAATACAGCATAAGTTAATGCAAAATATTAAATATATCTCCAAAAACATTTGATAAAATTTGCCATTGCTCTTTCTTTTAGAAACTGCTGTGGCCTAATTCCAATAGTTCCAAATTATACAGCGTTATTGTCACCATAAAAGGTGAATGGAGGACGTTTTCCAGGCGGAGTGATGATGCTTGTTCACATGCACACAGTTTTACGACAGGTCTGATTTATAACGGGAAACATACGTATGTGTAGTATGCGCCAAGTTTATCATTCTCAATATGTGCATTCTAACGCAGGCTATTCATTTTCAAAAATGGCACGCGCAGATATTTAGTGGGAAATTTAAGCAACGGTTATAAATTAGGTCCCTGGCGTGTAGTGTCGATAACTTAATTGCTTCAAACTCAGAAAATGCTTTGAATAGCATTAAAAGTTTCCCCTTAAGTTTTTGGTAATCATATTCAGAGCAGCTTGAACTGCTGTTTTTCCTCTCTATGTGTGGTAAATATAATATATGCATCCTTAACAACTAATTACTCCTCTCTTTAGTCTTTTATTACCAAGAAATTATAATGAAGGGGTCTTGTCAAGCATGAATTTGCGAAAAAGTTATGGATTTAATAATTTATTTTTAGTGAGGCTGCTTTTATCTAAGATTATGATCAGCCTTGTTTGAAAGTACCATCTGCCACCTAAGAAATCTCACTCATTTGGTGTTTGAAGTCAGTTTGTCCAAGGCACCGAAAACCTACTTTTATTTACAATTGGCTGTCATGGGAATATGGCTGCTGCTCTTGTCTATTCATATGATTAAAGTTCCCTGTAAATAGTTCAGCCTCTCCCCAGGGATGTTACTTTTCAAGTTTGTTTAGAGTAACAAACTGCATCTTTATTAGAGCCTCATAGACACAGCTGGCGTCTCCTCATCACAACCACAGATTGTTAAGTAACAGGACATGTGACTGCAATGTTCAGAATAACACTGTACTCTAGTGATTCAATCTGAATACAAGTTCATTACACATCTTTCATGGGCCCACACTTGTCGATAGGTGGTTCATTAATTAACCTTACACTGAACAGTAAAAAGCATTTACAAATGAATTATGTAGTAAATGGCAAGTAGTGCAGTCTTCTATTTCCATAGCACAGAATTTGGTACTTTTTAACAACCATCAGTGTCTGTCTTCCCTCTGTGCCACCTCTCATTTCTTTATCTCCATGTGATGGAGAGATCTACCATACACCCTTTTATTCAGAAAAGGCTTTGGTTGATGTTTAACATTCAAGAGGCGGATGATGAAGGGGCTCCCTGGGGAGAACGTAAAGGCAGTGTCATCATCGAGCCTGAGGAAGGAATGAGTAATTCCGTATGCTGCTTGCTCCATCCACTCTCTGTTTCTCCAAACTCAAATGAGAGTAGCACTAGGGGCCCAGTAGTAAACAGCCAGGGAAATGTAGTCAGATCACATTGTAATGGAAAATTCCCGACAAGACACTGTGACAGATGCAGGATTACAGAAACACTGTCTGTATACTGGAATATTTAGTTCAGAATTAGAATGAAGTTGTGACAAATTCATTCCTTGGATGGACTGAACGGGGCAAATACCTGTCGCTACATCAACTTCAACTTTACAAGTACAATGTTTGAAAATACAGGATATTAGAAAACACAACACAAATCTCCACCCTATCGAATCCATTTACAAACCTCCACCCTCACATGAACATACAAAGCCAAGACACATCTTTACCCTCGTCAAAAGCACCATAATAGAACGTATAAATGTTTCCCCGTTAGCGTCTTCCTCCACCAGTCTTAGTGCCCCCCACTGGGCACACCACGACATTTCAAGGTGGAAAATTGGGTCGTATTTGGTTGAGACTTTCATCAATGAGATTTCAACCTTTATTCATCCACTCAAAAAGACAGACAGACGTTTGTTCAATTCCTAATGTGTTATCACTATACTTTCAACCGTCTAAAAGCACAACCAAATTACGATGGAAAAACAATGTCACATTTTTGGTTAAGTTGTCATCTAAATGGGTTATCACCGCACGTTCATCCATTTAAAAACACAACAAAGTTCAAATGTGTACACAATGTCAGATATTTTGAATTTATACAACAACTTAATGTGTTATCACTAATAGCACAACCAAATGACCTGGTTTGCAGTTGAGATAACATTACAAGTATACAGTACAAGTGATCAATGCTGTTCGAGATGCTGCTCAGATTATTATAGCAATTGTGAAGGTCTCCACAGACCTGCGGCCTTTGCATACTATTTTGAACATACACGCTTTCTATGATTACATAAGAAGACGTTTATAGTTACAGTAGGCTAACCTCAATGATGTGTTACTCATTTTAAGGTTGAATAAATACTGTTACGTTAGTTTGTAAGAGCCTTAACTTTAGGCTATTTACTGTATTACAAAAGTATCGAAATGTGTTTGGTTCACAATGCAACCAAATATTAACACTTAAAGGATATATCTAATGCTTGGGTAGTTTCATCTGAGCCACATTTGAATTTTTGGTTGAGTTAGAGACGTGAATCCAACATACTTTTGGTCATGTAGTGTATGTGGACACCTGCTCAGTGAACATCTCATTCCAAAATCATGGGCATTAATATGGAGGGTCCCCCCTTTGCTGCAATAACAGCCTCCACTCTTCTGGGAAGGCTTTCCACTAGATGTTGGGACATTGCTGCGGGGACTTGCTTCCATTCAGCCACAAGAACATTAGTGAGGTCGGGCACTGACGTTGGACGATTAGGCCTGGCTTGCAGTCAGAGTTTCAATTCATCCCAAAAGTATTTGATGGGGTTGAGGTCAGGTCTCTGTGCAAGCCAGTCAAGTTCTTCCACACCGATCTCGACAAACCATTTCTGTATGGACTTCGCTTTTTGCACTGGGACATTGTCATGGTGAAACAGGAAACCTTTGCCCCTGACAATTATGGGTTTCCCTGACCAAAAATTCAGTTGGCACTATGCATTCGGGAAGGTAGCATTCTCCTGGCATCCGCCAAACCCAGATTGTTCTGTCAGACTGACAGATGGTGAAGCGTGATTTATCACTCCAGAGAATTTGTTTCCACTGCTCCAGAGTCCAATGGCGGCAAGCTTTACACCACTTCAGCCGACGCTTGGCATTGCGCATGGTGAGCTTAGGCTTGTGTGCGGCTGTTCGGCCATGGAAACCCATTTCATGAAGCTCCCGACGAACAGTTCTTGTGCTGACGTTGCCTCCAGAGGCAGTCTGGAACTCGGTAGTGAGTGTTGCAACCGAGGACAGTGGATTTTTATGTGATACGCGCTTCAGATCTCGGCGGTCCCGTTCTGGGAGCTTGTGTGTCCTACTACTTTGCAGCTGAGCCGTTGTTGCTCCTAGACGTTTCCACTTCACAATAACAGCACTTACGGTTGACCGGGGCAGCTCTAGCAGTGCAGAAATTTCACGAACTGACTTGTTGGAAAAGCACCATCCTATGATGGTGCCAAGTTGAAAGTCCCTGAGCTCTTCAGTAAGGCCATTCTACTGCCAATGTTTGTCTATGGAGATTGCATGGCTGTGTGCTTGATTTTATACACATGCCAGCAACGGGCGTGGCTGTAATAGCCGAATTCACTCATTTGAAGGGGTGTCCACATACTTTTGTATATGTATATAGTGTATAATTTGTTAACTTTACTGTATTACAAAAGTGGCTTTAATTCCAGTTAGTCTACAAATTAATAATTTATATGTTGGATTCACGTCTCCATCTCAACCAAAAATCTAAGTTAAAGAATAGGACTAAATCAAATCAAACTCTATTTAAAGTGCATTTAAAGTCTTATTTAGTCTTATTCTTTAACTTTTGGTTGAGATGGAGACGTGAATCAAACATACACTGAGTGTACAGAACATTAGCAACACCTTCCTAATATTGAGTTGCACCCCTTTGCCCTCAGAACAGCCTCAATTCATCGGGGCATAGACTTTTTACAAGGTGTTGAAAGCGTTCCAGGTGGATGCTGGCCCATTTTGACTCCAATGCTTCCCACAGTTGTGTCAAGTGCTTCCCAAGTTCGGGACAAGGATCAACATGTTGTACTCTACACACAATTGTTGTACTGCGCTGTTATTTGTCTGTTTGCGGCCTGCCTGTTAGCTTGCACAATTCTTGCCATTCTCCTTCGACCTCTCTCATCAACGCGCACAGGACTACCGCTGACTGGATGTTTTTTGTTCGACACACCATTCTCGGGAAACCCTAGACACTATCGAGTGTGAAAAGCCCAGCAGGGCGGCGGTTTCTGAGATACTGGCTCCAGCGCGCCTGGTGCAGAGTATCATACCACGCTCAAAGTCACTTAAGTCAAATTTTGCCCATTCTAACGTTCAATCGAACAGTAACTGAACGCTTTAATGCCATGGTCACGTGACTCACTTTCTGTAGGAGCGATCCGTTTTCGTGATTACCCAATAAATCAGACCGGTGAGTGTAGTTTCAATCTATTATGGTTTTCTCGGTAGCCTATTGGTTTTCGTGGTTGTAAATTAAACTGTACGTATTGGACACGTGTTTATGGTAGGCTGACATTGCTTAATTGATTACGTGGGTCGAATTTGATCCACAGAAGTGGATTGTGCCAAATCACAACTTGTTGCTGTACTCATGAGCAGCATGGTTTTCAATATTTGAAGTGGGCCTATAGGCCTATTTGTTTGGCAAGACAGCTTTGCATGGCTGTTTTGGTTATTTGGATGTCCATTCACCTTTTGTTTACTGCGTTTGTTTACTGTTAATGTAACTAGCCTAAATATAGATTGTGTCATGCCTTTATCGATCTGATATTTAAGCCTACTTTGTATCGCTGTTTTGTTCTGTTCGCATTCATTCTTCTGCATTTGCAGTTGTGTCGCTATTATAAGCCAAAATGCTATTCAGTATTTTTGTTTGCATGCATGAATAACTAAGCTAATACTTTCAGCATTAAGTTTGCATTTTCAGCATTAAGTTTGCATTATCTTGGTAAGACAACTGTGTGTACGGGTACATTCACATAGGTTGTTTGTAATAGGTGAATTACCCTATCTATCTTGTAGCCTATATTCATTACCAAAACGGCCTTGCTTTAGTGTCCATCGCGCTGATACAGCGCCAACGTGTCACTCCAACATGGTCTCAGAGTCTCTGCATTTTAAATGTATGTTTATTTTGGTATAGCATGATAAGCTAAATTCAATATAATTCCAATTCAAGAACCCCCCAAAATGTAGCCCCCTGGAAGCAAAAAGTGTTCTCCTATGGGGACAGCCAAAGAACCCTTTTGGAACACTTTTCTCTAAGAGTGTAGGCCTAAATAGTATCATTGATTATATTTGACTATAAAGTATGGTTACATTTAATTTGCTCTGTTAAACCTACCCTTTGGAATGACTTCGATAGCAACAGTGAATATAAGAGATCGCTCAATAATCATTCTCACGATAGCACATTGGTAGTAGTCAGTGACAAATATCAAAGCTAAGCTGGACTTGGTTAAAACCCTGGATGGGAGACATGGGAGAATGAATGGCTGTAGAGAAATCAACTCTCCAGTAGAAGGTGTTGCCCAGAATGTT
Source organism: Salvelinus sp. IW2-2015 (assembly GCF_002910315.2). Classification (NCBI taxonomy): domain Eukaryota; kingdom Metazoa; phylum Chordata; class Actinopteri; order Salmoniformes; family Salmonidae; genus Salvelinus; species Salvelinus sp. IW2-2015. Next base: position 74,514,435 of record NC_036860.1, read on the forward strand.
ATTTTTTCTGATAATAGATGAAACGTTGAAAATCTGACGATGTTTCAAAGGTACAAATGTAACATATTTTATACAAGGTTTGTCTATGCTGAAAATATCAAATTACCCTGTGGTTAAAATTTCCACATCACACTACAGTTTGCATGTACAGTTTAGCCATTTATCAGACGCTCATATCCAGACCGACTTGCAGGAGCAATTAGGGTTAAGTGCCTTGCTCAAGGGCACATCGGCCGATTTTTCACCTAGTCGGCTCCAGAATTTGAACCAGCGACCTATCGGTTACTGGCCCAACGCAATAGGTTACCTAACGCTCCTGAATACGTTGACACATTACGATGAAACAACGTTGGTTTTTATAGATTCAACCAGTTTATGCCCACTGAGCTCTGCTATTACTCATGCCTAAATCAGAGCATCCTTCTAGAATGTCCTCTAATATGCATGCAGAGTATGAGGCGGAAGCCGCCCACTGTACTTGTTGCCATCAAGCCTAACAAAGCAATTTGAGTATTTTTCCCCAGAAACACTCAAAGGGTAGGTATTTAAGATAGCGTAGAGGAAGTGAAGCGCAGAGAGTTGTTAGGTTGGACACATGTCAGATGAGAGCCTTCTGGTGTAGAGAAGAGAGTAGAGCAACAGCATAGAACTCATGAGAAACAATGCAAAATGTGACAGCAGATAAACTCCACAAAAATGTATCGTAAAATTTGATGTATGAAACTAGTTTTACCAATGTCAAATAAAAAATACATACCGTAGCCTACACTGTATTCCCATGGCTACGTTTTCCCATTTACAGTAAGAGATCTTGTCGGTTCCACCTAATTTCAAGGCTTCTCTGCTCAAGCTTCCACACTGGGCAAAAACTGGTTGAACTAACGTTCTTTCCACGTCATTTCAACCAAAGAAATCAATGTGATGACATTCAATCAATGTGAAAAACTGATTGGATTTGCAAAAAGTAATCAAAGTAAGGCCATTTCATATCTTTTTCACCCAACTTTTAACCTAAATCCAATGACATGGTGACATTATTAGTTGATTTCTCATTGAATTTACATTAGTTGACAACTGAACCAAATGTAAATCAGAAAATCAAAACTAGACGTTGAACTGTGCCCAGTGGGTTCCTTCCATCCATGTCTGATGCCATCTCCCTGATTTTGATTGCGTTTTTATATTGCAGTACACACAATCCTGAATGTTTTTTATGGTTAACCTGGCAAAGCTGTGGAACTAGTGACATGCATTCAAATGTTGTTTTTAAATGAATAATTTCTATGGTGCGTGCACCATGCATGTGCCCGGCTCATTCAAAAGTGAGCGGATTTTGTGAAGGGAAATAAATCTGCAAATTGCATTTGTTCCTCAATTCCCCTATGTACCGTTGCTATACCATCTGGTGTTTCAAGATAAAACAAACAATATTATGTGATTTCAAAGAGCTTCGGATGCACTTCAGTAACATCACCAAGCCATTCCTCCTCACAGGCTACCAGCGCTTTGTACAACATTGGAATTCCAACAATGCCTGTGTTGTGTGTTAATATCTATTTGCATTACCTTGAGGATGGAGAATGGCACACAGAGCAAACACAGATGCAGGGAGCATACACAAGTTTTGGGATTTAAGCGTCTGCCTCGAGAAATATTCCATGAGTGAAATTATGCTGTAAGCGAACTGACCCCAGCATGGTATGGTTCCCACCCGGGCTTTGGCTTTGACCTTTACCTTCATCTCTCAGTCAGAATTATCATTCTGCTCATTGTTTGATTATGCCATGTTCTTTTCGATCGCCCTTTGTGAGGCGGGAACTTGACAAAAAAATGTTTTACAGAGAGCAGAAGGACAGTGGCCTTGACTGCTGCAAGTCTGAAGGATGGAGAGACTAACCATGTCTGATGGTGGGTAGAGTACTAGACAAAGCAACTAACACCCTAAGACAATGCACCAATTAACAATAACAATGCATGTTATAAATGCTGTACGTTAGTAATACCTAACCTCGCTTGGTGTGAATGCTTTCCCAGTACTTGTAGTACAGCCATGGGTGATTGGGTGATTGGCAGCACAATGCAGTTGAAGTGATGACAATTCAATTCAATTCAATTTCAGGTGCTCCCCATATGAATCAGGAAGAGGGAGTTCCATGAGTCACATTATCTCACCTCTGTCTCTCTGTCTCTCTGTCTCTCTGTCTCTGTCTGTCTGTCTGTCTGTCTGTCTGTCTGTCTGTCTGTCTGTCTGTCTGTCTGTCTGTCTGTCTGTCTGTCTGTCTGTCTGTCTGTCTGTGTTACTCTGTTACTCTGTTACTCTGTTACTCTGTTATCAAGGATAGTTATTGTTTTGCTTTCCGTTCCCCCAGCATAACCGCAGATAACATTAGGGCAGCCATTACGATGTGTTTGATCTGGCATGCAGGCAGCCTGAGCTCCCTCCCCTCCTACAAACAGTCTGTGATTGAGCTGGAAACCAACATCATCAGAACTGGCCCTCCACTCACCAGGGCTGACCTGCCTGCTTGACTGCTGCCTGCTGAGTAATTGAAAAAGGAAATGAAATGTGATTCGTGGTCTGCAAGGAATCCACCTGATGGGTCTCACTATTGACTAGTCCAGGACTAATAAAGATATCAGGATATTCCCTGTGTGGATGTTACTTGAGGTAGAATCCTATAGAGGCACACCATCACACACTCAGGGAGCGAAGCCGTTATGCATACAGGTTCAAAGACAGTGTGAAATAGGTCACGCTGGTAGATTGTTGTGAATGGACAATTCCACGGTGACGCTGAGACTCAGATTTCTCACTTAAAATGTTTGCCGAACAAAAACCATTGATTTCAATGTTTAACAAACCATACAACTCTATGCACACTATACTTTTAAAGATGCACTATGCAGAAATAGTCTAATAGTTTCTGTGACAAAACAAGAAAGTATAGTGTAGAGAATCATTGTACCATCTAAAACGCTGTGAAATATATTTTCCATAACCAAAAATATAGTATTTTCAGCTGTTTGAAGCTGGTGTATAAAACTGAAAGTACAATACGCAAAAACTAAACTTTTTTTTCCACCTGTGTTTGTGGGATATTGTTTTGAGTTAGTGCACGTAGCATCTCTGTAGTCACGGTTCGTTGTTTGTTTATTGTTTATTTGTTTTTTTGTCTTTGCTAAGTTTCACTTTATCATTAAATTATGTGGAACTCAACATCCGCTGCGCCTTGGTCCGATATTTATTCCAACGAACGTGACAAGTGGTTCCCAAACTCAGTCAGGCTTTCAACTTACTCTTGAAAGTTGTAATAGCAGAAAGCAAAGGTGCAATTTCGAAGTTAGGTAGTGCATCAGCAGTGTTCCTCTTGTCAAATCAGTCGTTGCAGACCTTAGAGAGCTATTGATAGCTTGTCAGAAATATCCAGATCAACTAGCCCATGTCAGTTAACGTTTTTTTTATCCAGGTTTTTGGTCACACTTTATTTGCATAGTACCGATTTATCATCTGTAGATGATGGTCGGTGCTGCTCAGTGGGCGAGGATGCTGGTTACAGCAAATAGAAAGAGAGGGGGCTCATGGGTAGGTGTCAGTAAGAGCCAGAAGAGGTGACATTAATTGGAGAGAGAAGAGAAGAGAGAGGGGGGGGGGGGGTTGTCCAGACTTTTCACATTCTTGCTTTGACCACCAGATAACAGAAAGAGAAAGAAAACAGTAATGATCTGAACATAACAGTAACACCTGATAAGACGAAAATGTTAACGCAATTTTTTTGAAGGTAGGACAGTAGCAGGTGAGCCAACTCTGGTTTGTGACTACTAGGATTTCCCATTGTAGCCAATAAAATTGCATAAATGATCTTACCAATTTGATAACAATTAATAATTAATAAACAAACTGTATATCAGTAAAAACACTAACTAATTGATAGGTCTACCTTGTTACTTCTGTGAACCTCCCCATGAGGGAGAGAAATGAGAAAATATCTTAAAGATATGTTGGTTTTGGTAACGGAATTACAAGGCACAAGGTAATGTTTCTTAAACTTACAGAAGGCAGAAAAATGATTCTAAACTAAATATGTGTTGATATTAGTTGGCAGGAGTCTGTACTTCATTATTGTGTTTTGATGTACTGTATTACTAATGCCTTTTAAGACTTTTCTGTTTTTGGTACAAATTAATCAAAAATGAAGTCAATAATTATTCAACCCCTCTGATATGGCAAGTCTGAATAAGTTCAATTCTTATCAGGTCACAAGTTGCATGGACTCACTCTGTGTGCAATAATAGTGTTTAACATGATTTTTGAATGACTACCTCATCTCTGTAACCCCACACATACAATTATCTGTAACGTACCTCAATCGAGCAGTGAATTTCAAAACACAGATTCAACCACAGGGAGATTTTCCAGTGCCTTGCGAAGAAGGGCATCTATTGGTAGATGGGTAAAAAAAAAAGCAGACATTGAATATCCCTTTTAGCATTGTGAAGTTATTAATGACACTTTGGATGGTGTATCAATACACCCAGTCACAACAAAGATACAGGCGTCCTTCCAGTTGCCGGAGAGGAAGGAGACCGCTCAGCGATTTCATGAGGCCAATGGTGACTTTAAAACAGTATTGAATGGCTGTGATAGGAGAAAACTGAGGATGGATCAACCACATTGTAGTTACTCTACAATAGTAACCTAATTGACAGAGTGAAAAGAAGGAAGCCAGCACAGAATAAAAAATATTCAAAAAAATGCGTCCTATTTGCAACAAGCCACTACTAAAGTAATACTGAAAAACGAGGTAAAGCAATTCACTTTTTGTCCTCAATACAACGTGTTAGGTTTGGAACAAATCAACTACAACACATTACTGAGTACCACTCTACATATTTTCAAGCATAGTTGTGGCTGCATTATGTTATGGGTATGCTTGTAATCTTTAAAGACTGGGGAGTGTTTCAGGAAACAATCAGAAATTAAATGGAACTAAGCACAGGCAAAATCCTAGTGAAAAACCTGGTTCGGTCTGCTTTCCACCAGACACTGGGAGATGAATTCACCTTTCAGCAGGACAATAACCTAAAACACAAGGCTAAATCTACACAGGGGTTGCTTACCAAGAAGGCAATGAATGTTCCTGAGTGGCCGAGTTACAATTTTGCTTCAGTGTCTTTAAATCTTAAATATACTTGAAAATCTATGGCAACACATGAAATGGTTGTCTAGCAATGATCAACAACCAATTTGACAGAGCTTGAATAATTTTGAAAATAATAATTGGAGGAAAACTCCTACAGACTTACATCTGTAAGCGCTAACCAAAGATGTGAATACTTATGCAAATTAGATATTTCTGTATTTAATTTTCAATACATTTGCAAAAAATTCTAAAAACATGTTTTCACGTTTTCGTTATGAGGTGTTGTGTGAAGATGGGTGAGAAAAAGATATATTTAAAAAATATATATGAATTCAGGATGTAACACAACAAAATGTGTAATAAGTCAAGGCACTGTACATGTCACGTCTGCTCCCACTCTTCCCTCCCCTGGCGCTTGAGGGCGCCAGGCTGCCCTGCATAACGCACTCCTGCCATCAATTACGCACACCTGCATTCCCTCGTCATGCACTTCAGCGATATTGGACTCATCTGTACTCACTTATCATCTGTTTATTACCTCCCCTATATTTGTCAGTTCCCCAGCTCTGTTCCCCGCTTTTGCATTAATTGTTTTTTGTCTGTGTTACCTGTTTGCTGACGCTGTTACTGTCTCGTTCCATGTCCGTTCTATATTAAATGTTTAACTCCCCTTACCTGCTTCACCTCTCCAGCGTCAACTCATGTGACAGAATGCATCAGCCATCACACAAAGCATCGGGGAGTACTGGCATTCTGGTAGGTATAGTGGCATCGGCTCTGGGTCGCCACCGATGGAACCGGGGGTGCCTAGCCTGCTCGTCAGGCTTCCACGCCCTAGCAGGCTCGAGAGGTTTCCTTGCCCCGGTTGGCTCGGATGGCGCCCATCCCACGTCGGGCCTCAGCTGGATCGTCAGTTCTTGTCCGCCCAGCCAGTCCAGGAGTTTTTTGTTTGTTTGTTTTTTGTTTTGTCGGTGACGTCGGGGTGGATTCCGCCGCCGATGGAACCGGGGGTGCCTAAGCCAGCCCGTCGAGCTTTCACGCCCTGGCTGGCTCGAGAGGTTTCATTGCCTCGGTTGGCTCGATGGCTTCCCATCCCACGTCACACTCCACCGGATTATTGGGCTCTCTCGCTGCAGTAGAATCGGCAGGCGTCTTGCCTCAGTCGGATTGTCTGGCTTCCATGCCTCAGCTGGCTCGCCAGACTCTCATGCTCCTGCCGGGTCGTTGGGCTCCCACACCACAACCGGCTTGCCCAGTGCCCATGTCTCGGCCGGTTCACCCAGGTGAGACGCCGAGTGGCGCCCCTAGAGGGGGGGTACTGTCACATCTTCTCCCGCTGTTCCCTCCCCTGGCGCTTGAGGGCGCCAGGATGCCCTGCATCAGGAACTCCTGTCATTAATTATGCACACCTGCCTTACCTCGTCACGTGCTTCAACGATATTGGACTCACCTGGACTCACTTATCATCTGTTTATTACCTTACCTATATTTGTCAGTTTCCCTGCTCTGTTCCCTGCTGATGCATTGATTGTTTTTTGTCTTTGTTTTCTTGTATGCTTGATCCTGTCTCGTTCAATGTCCGTTCTACATTGAATGTTTGACTCCCCATACCTGCTTCGTCTCTTCAGCATCATCACATGTGACAGTACAGTCGTGGCCAAAAGTTTTGAGAATGACACAAATATTAATTTCCACAAAGTTTGCTGCTTCAGTGTCTTTAGATATTTTTGTCAGATGTTACTATGGAATACTGAAGTATAATTACAAGCATTTCATAAGTGTCAAAGGCTTTTATTACATGATGTTGATGCGAAGAGTCAATATTTGCAGTGTTGACCCTTCTTTTTCAAGACCTCTGCAATCCGCCCTGGCATGCTGTCAATTAACTTCTGGGCCACATCCTGACTGAAGGCAGCCCATTCTTGCATAATCAGTGCTTGGAGTTTGTCAGAATTTGGGGGGTTTTGTTTGTCCACCCGCCTCTTGAGGATTGACCACAAGTTCTCAATGGTATTAAGGTCTGGGGAGTTTCCTGGCCATGGACCCAAAATATCGATGTTTTGTTCCCTGAGCCACTTAGTTATCAGTTTTGCCTTATGGCAAGGTGCTTCATCATGCTGGAAAAGGCATTGTTCATCACCAAACTGTTCCTGGATGGTTGGGAGAAGTTGCTCTCGGAGGATGTGTTGGTACCATTCTTTATTCTGTTCTTAGGCAAAATTGTGAGTGAGCCCACTCCCTTGGCTGAGAAGCAACCCCACACATGAATGGTCTCAGGATGCTTTACTGTTGGCATGAAACAGGACTGATGGTAGCCCTCACCTTGTCTTCTCCGGACAAGCTTTTTTTCCGGATGCCCCAAACAATCGAAACGGGGATTCATCAGAGAAAATGACTTCACCCCAGTCCTCGGCAGTCCAATCCCTGAACCTTTTGCAGAATATCAGTCTGTCCCTGATGTTTTTCCTGGAGAGAAGTGGCGTCTTTGCTGCCCTTCTTGACACCAGGCCATCCTCCAAAAGTCTTCACCTCACTGTGCGTGCAGATGCACTCACACCTGCCTGCTGCCATTCCTGAGCAAGCTCTGTACTGGTGGTGCCCCGATCCCGCAGCTGAATCAACTCTAGAAGAAGGTCCTGGCGCTTGTTAGACTTTATTGGGTGCCCTGAAGCCTTCTTCACAACAATCCGCTCTCCTTGAATTTCTTGATGATCCCATAAATGGTTGATTTAGGTACAATCTTACTGGCAGCAATATCCTTGCCTGTGAAGTCCTTTTTGTCCAAAGCAATGATGACTGCACGTTCTTCCTTGCAGGTAACCATGGTTGACAAAGGAAGAACATTGATTTCAGAGTGATCTCCAGCCTGGTCCTTGTCAACACTCACACCTGTGTTAACGAGAGAATCACTGACATGATGTCAGCTGGTCCTTTTGTGGCAGGGCTGAAATGCAGTGGAAATGTTTTGGGGGGATTCAGTTCATTTGCATGGCAAAGAGGGACTTTGCAATTAATTGCAATTCATCTGATCACTCTTCATAACATTCTGGAGTATATGCAAATTGCCATCATACAAACTGAGGCAGCAGACTTTGTGAAAATTTATATTTGTGTCATTCTCAAAACTTTTGGCCACAACTGTACATCTCCCTGCTAATCACAGATGAAATCTGCTCACTTTAAAGACTAGGAATTTGAATGACAGAAATATCAACACAGTTGAAGTTGGAAGTTTACATACACCTTAGCCAAATACATTTATACTCAGTTTTTCACAATTCCTGACATGTAATCCTAGTAAAGATTTCCTGTCTTAGGCCAGTTAGGATCACCACTTCATTTTAAGAATGTGAAATGTCCGAATAATAGTAGAGAGAATGATTTATTTCAGCTTTTATTTCTTTCATCACATTCCCAGTGGGTCAGAAGTTTACATACACTCATTTAGTATTTGGTAGCATTGCCTTTACATTTTTTAACTTGGGTCAAAAGTTTCGGGTAGCCTTCCACAAGCTTCCCACAATAAGTTTGGTGAATTTTGGCCCATTCCTCCTGACAGAGCTGGTGTAACTGAGTCAGGTTTGTAGACCTCCTTGCTCGCACACACTTTTTCAGTTCTGCCCACAAATTGTCTATAGGATTGAGGTCAGGGCTTTGTGATGGCCACTCCAATACCTTGACTTTGTTGTCCTGAAGCCATTTTGCCACAAGTTTGGAAGTATGCTTGAGGTCATTGTTCATTTGGAAGACCCATTTGTGACCAATTTTTAACTTCCTGACTGATGTCTTGAGATGTTGCTTCAATATATCCACATAATGGATATATTGTACGCTAATAGGTCCATCGGCCAATTTCTCGGGCCACTATTCCTATTTTGCCAATCGGCCTGGGCCCCTTTTACTACACGAAGCCCTACTTATCCATCACGACTGGACTACCGACGTAATCTTCCCAAGGTTTTTTTTTCCAACAGGCCCCTCCGTCGTGACGTCCCCTGAATGCCCATCTGCTAGCCTGCTAGCCGCGGCTTGCTAGCTGTCTAGAGCATATTGAACTGTTAGCTGAATAGATCCATTTGCCAATCGGACAGGACCCGTCTGCTACACGGAACCCTACTAATCCCTCACGACTGTTCTATCGACGGAACCACACGAGGAGGCTAAAACAGACTTTCCTCCGTCGCGACGTCCCTCTAAGGCCCTTTTGCTAGCTTGCTAGCCCCGGCCTGCTAGCTGTGTGAATCGTCGTGTCTCTAGCCAGCCCAACCACTCACTGGACCCCTATGACCACTCGGCTTACGCATGCCTCTCCCTAATGTCAATATGCCTTGTCCATTACTGTTCTGGTTAGTGATTATTGTTTTATTAAACTGTAGAGCCTCTAGCCCTGCTCAATATGCCTTAACCAACCATTTAGTTCCACCTCCCACACATGCGACTACATCACCTGGTTTAAATGTTTCTAGAGACAATACATCTCTCATCATCACTCAATGCCTAGGTTTACCTCCAATGTATTCACATCCTACCATACCTTTGAATCTATTCTATCGCACCCAGAAACCTGCTCCTTTTGCTCTCTGTTCCGAACGTACTAGACAACCAGTTCTTATAGCCTTTAGCCGTACCCTTATCCTACTCCTCCTCTTTTCCTCTGGTGATGTAGAGGTTAATCCAGGACCTGCAGTGCCTAGCTCCACCTCTATTCCCCAGGTGCTCTCATTTGTTGACTTCTGTAACCGTAAAAGCCTTGGTTTCATGCATGTTGACATTAGAAGCCTCCTCCCTAAGTTTGTTTTATTCACTGCTTTAGCACACTCTGCCAACCTGGATATCTTAGCCGTGTCTGAATCCTGTCTTAGGAAGACCACCAAAATCCCTGAAATTTACATCCCTAACTATAACATTTTCCGCCAAGATAGAACTGCCAAAGGGGGTGGAGTTGCAATCTATTGCAGAGATAGCCTGCAGAGTTCTGTCTTACTATCCAGGTCTGTACCCAAACAATTCAAGCTTCTACTTTTAAAAATCCACCTTCCCAGAAACAAGTCTCTCACCATTGCTGCTTGGTATAGACCACCATCTGCCCAAAGCTGTGCCCTGGACACCATATGTGAATTGATTGCCCCCCATCTATCTTCAGAGCTCGTGCTGCTAGGTGACCTAAACTGGGACATGCTTAACACCCCGTCTATCCTACAATCTAAGCTTGATGCCCTCAATCACACACAAATTATCAATGAACCTACCAGGTACAACCCCAAATCCGTAAACACGGACACGATCATAGATATCATCCTAACCAACTTGCCCTCCAAATACACCTCTGCTGTTTTCAACCAAGATCTCAGCGATCACTGCCTCATTGCCTGCATCCGTAATGGGTCTGCGGTCAAACGACCACCCCTGTCAAATCACTGTCAAATGCTTCCTAAAACAATTCAGCGAGCAGGCCTTTCTAATCGACCTGGCCGGGGTATCCTGGAATGATATTTACCTCATCCCGTCAGTAGAGGATGCCTAGTTATTCTTTAAAAGTGCCTTCCTCACCATCTTAAATAAGCATGCTCCATTCAATTTTTTTTTAACCAGGAACAGATATACCCCTTGGTTCACTCCAGACCTGACTGCCCTTGACCAGCACAAAAACATCCTGTGGCGTACTGCATTAGCATCGAATAGCCCCCGTGATATGCAACTTTTCAGGGAAGTTAGAAACCAATATACACAGGCAGTTAGGAAAGCTAAGGCTAGCTTTTTCAAACAGAAATGTGCATCCTGTAGCACAAACTCAAAAAAGTTCTGGGACACTGTAAAGTCCATGGAGAATAAGAGCACCTCCTCCCAGCTGCCCACTGCACTGAGGCTAGGAAACACTGTCACCACCGATAAATCCACTATAATTGAGAATTTCAATAAGCATTTTTCTATGGCTGGCCATGCTTTCCACCTGGCTACCCCTACCAAGGTCAACTGCCCGGCACCCACCACAGCAACTCGCCCAAGCCTCCCACATTTCTCCATCACCCAAATCCAGATAGCTGATGTCCTGAAAGAGCTGCAAAATCTGGACCCCTACAAATCAGCCGGGCTAGACAATCTGGACCCTCTATTTCTAAAATTATCTGCCGAAATTGTTGCAACCCCTATTCTGTTCAACCTCTCTTTCGTATCTTCTGAGATTCCCAAAATTTGGAAAGCTGCCGCGATCATCCCCCTCTTCAAAGGGGGAGACACTCTAGACCCAAACTGCTACAGACCTATATCTATCCTACCCTGCCTTTCTAAGGTCTTCGAAAGCCAAGTTAACAAACAGATTACCGACCATTTCGAATCCCACCGTACCTTCTCCGCTATGCAATCTGGTTTCAGAGCTGGTCATGGGTGCATCTCAGCCACGCTCAAGGTCCTGAGCGATATCATAACTGCCATCGATAAGAGACATTGCTGTGCAGCCGTATTCATCAACCTGGCCAAGGCTTTCGACTCTGTCAATCACCACATTCTTATCGGCAGACTCAACAGCCTTGGTCTCTCAAATGACTGCCTCGCCTGGTTCACCAACTACTTCTCTGTTAGAGTTCAGTGTGTTAAATCGGAGGGCCTGTTGACTGGACCTCTGGCAGTCTCTACGGGGGTGCCACAGGGTTCAATTCTCAGGCCGACTCTCTTCTCTGTATACACCAATGATGTCGCTCTTGCTGCTGGTGATTATCTGATCCACCTCTACGCAGATGACACCATTCTGTATACTTCTGGCCCTTCTTTGGACACTGTGTTAACCTCCAAACGAGCTTCAATGCCGTACAACTCTCCTTCCGTTGCCTCCAACTGCTCTTAAATACAAGTAAAACTAAATGCATGCTCTTCAACCGATCGCTGCCCGCACCTGCCCGCCCGTCCAGCATCACTACTCTGGACGGTTGTGACTTAGAATATGTGGACAACGACAAATACCTAGGTGTCTGGTAAGACTGTAAACTCTCCTTCCACACTTACATTAAGCATCTTCAATTCAAAATTAAATCTAGAATCGGCTTCCTATTTTGCAACAAAGCATTCTTCACTCATGCTGCCAAACATCCCCTCGTAAAACTGACCATCATACCGATCCTCGACTTCGGATAGTCTTCAACACTCTACTCAACAAATCGGATGCAGTCTATCACAGTCTATCACAGTGCCATCTGTTTTGTCACCAAAGCCCCACCATTGCGACCTGTACGCACTGGCTCCAGACCAAACCCACTGGCTCCAGGTCACCTACATGTCTCTGCTAGGTAAAGCCCCCCTTATCTCAGCTCACTGGTCACCATAGCAGCACCCACCCATCAAAGCACACACTCCAGCAGGTATATCTCACTAGTCACCCCCAAAGCCAATTCCTCCTTTGGCCGCCTTTCCTTCCAGTTCTCTGCTGCCAATGACTGGAACGAATTGCAAAAATCACTGAAGCTGGAGACTCATATCTCCCTCACTAGCTTTAAGCACCAGCTGTCAGAGCAGATCACTGCACCTGTACATAGCCCATCTGTAAATAGCCCATCCAACTACCACATCCCCATACTGTATTTATTTATTTATCTTGCTCCTTTGCACCCCAGTATCTCTACTTGCACGTTCATCTTCTGCAAATCAATCACTCCAGTGTTTAATTGGGATATTGTAATTACTTCGCCACCATGGCCTATTTATTGCCTTACCTCCCTTATCTTACCTCATTTGCACACACTGTATATAGATTTTTGACTGTATGTTTGTTCCATGTGTAACTCTGTGTTGTTGTATGTGTCGCACTGCTTTGCTTTATTCTTGGCAAGCTCGCAGTTGTAAATGAGAACTTGTTCTCAACTAGCCTACCTGGTTAAAAAAGGTGAAATAAAAAATATATAATAATAATAATTTTCCCTCCTCATGATGCCATCTATTTTGTGAAGTACACCAGTCCCTCCTGCAGCAAAGCACCCCCACAACATGATGCTGCCACCCCCGTGCTTCACGGTTGGGATGGTGTTCTTCGGCTTGCAAGCATCCCCCTTTTTCCTCCAAACATAACGATGGTCATTATGGCCAAACAGTTCTATTTTTGTTTCATCAGACCAGAGGACATTTCTCCAAAAAGTATGATCTTTGTCCCCATGTGTAGTTGCAAACCGTCGTCTGGCTTTTTTATGGCGGTTTTGGAGCAGTGGCTTCTTCCTTGCTGAGCGGCCATTCAGGTTATGTCGATATAGGACTCGTTTTACTGTGGATATAGATACTTTTGTACTTGTTTCCTCCAGCATCTTCACAAGTTTCTTTGCTGTTGCTCTGGGATTGATTTGCACTTTTCGCACCAAAGTACGTTCATCTCTAGGAGACAGAACATTTCTCCTTCCTGAGCGGTATGATGGCTGCGTGGTCCCATAGTGTTTATACTTGCGTACTATTGTTTGTACAGATGAACATGGTACCTTCAGGCGTTTGGAAATTGCTCCCAAGGATGAACCAGACTTGTGGAGGTCTACAATTTTGGCTGATTTCTTTTGATTTTCCCATGATGTCAAGCAAACAGGCACTGAGTTTGAAGGTAGGCCTTGGAATACATCCACAGGTGCACCTCCAATTGACTCAAATTATGTCAATTAGCCTATCAGAAGCTTCTAAAGCATTGACATTATCTGGAATTTTCCCAAGCTTTTTAAAGGCACAGTCAGCTTTGTGTATGTAAACTTCTGACCCATTGGAATTGGGATACAGTGAATTGTAAGTGAAATAATCTGTCTGTAAACAATTGTTGGATAAATTACTTGTGTCACGCACAAAGTAGATGTCCTAACCAACTTGCCAAAACAGTAGTTTGTTAACAAGATATTTGTGGAGTGGTTGAGAAACGAGTTTTAATGACTCCAACCTACGTGTATGTAAACTTCCGACTTCAACTGTTTGTAGTGGATATGTTACCTATGTGAGGTAGCAAAAGAGCTGCTGCATCACTCTGGTCAGTGCACTGTACCTTTTGGAGTGTGTGTATGTTTGTTTGTGCTTGCCTGCATGTGTGGCTTGCTTGGCGAGATGGGTTTATGCTAAATAATGATGCACATTTCTGTACGGGCTCCAGGTGTGAGACTAATTGTATCTTATTTTCCACATGAAGACATTAACACTCAAACCACTTTGCCTTTTACCATTTAAGTCTCTGCTAGAGAACATTGTCAGCTGTCACTATTAGCATACGCATCAGATTCATCTACTGTGTTGTCAACCTAAATAAATACCATTAAAAAAAAAACATATGGAATGAATGTAGTCGTGTCTTAAGAATATTTCGTTTTCTTTGGAAAAAGATCTATATTGTATATTTTGAAGTACGTAAACGGCATGTAGGAATATGTTTTATACTACAAATGAATATGCTACTGCAACACCTAGGCCTTGCCTATTTTTGCTTCTCATCAAATAAAAACATTACAATGTAATACATTTGATAGATTTTTTTTGTAGATTTGATTAGTACTAGAGTTATAGTAAGTAATACAGTCCAGTTACAGCTTCTCCTGACAAAGTAGAAACAAAAAAATGATTGTATTTTTCCCAGGGTAGAGGAGGATCAGGATGCAGAGCAGGACGCACTGTGGCCACAATTCTTACACTGTTGTTCTAAATTCCTTCACCCTCTTCATCCTCCTCTTCATCCTCATCGTTCAGTCCATTCAAATTCAGTCATGAAGTCATGTGCGCGATGATCAGTTTCTATCTGGTTGCTATCACCCATTCATCCATTGACATCATTAATTCAGTTAGAAAAGAGAGAGACACGTCAGCACCTGAGTATCAACTCCTTCTGACACATTTGTCTTGGCCCGTGAGGGTAAAAAAAGTAAATAGTCTCTTAATAGTTTTCTGCTTGTGAATTGAAAATTCTGACAACCAAATAGGACATTGCTTTTTTTTTGCACTTTTTTTTCTATTTAAAAAATGTAACGTCAGTGGCCGTTGGCCTATGGCGGTTCTAGTGTTAAACATGAGGTATTGGGAAATGGAAAATAAAATCAACTCTTCATAGAAAATGACGTCTTTGCAAACCTTATCACGTGAATACCAATGAGTGCTGACCTTTCTAACCCTCAGTGAAATGTAATGGTCCAGCAGCAGTGCAGACGTCATGGCGTTATTATGGCATTATCCTCCTTCTGATAGAGGTCACAACCTCTCAGACTGGGGGTGGAATACAGCCTTTCATAGACCACTGTTCTCATAGCAGGTAGTCAGAGTAGCAGAGTGTGTATGAGAAAATAAGGCTGTTGAGTGGTACTGTAGATAGGCCAAAATGCCTTTTAGTCCGAAAGTTTCAGACGCACAGATATCATACCCCCTGAAAAATGCTAACCTCCCGTTATTGTAATGGTGAGAGGTTAGCATGTCTTGGGAGTATGATATAGTGTCTGTAACTTTCTCACTCATCATTATTCCCGATTCATTCAGGACTATCCATAATCATGGTAGCATCCACATGAATGTAGAAGTGTTTAGAAACATATTCTTATTTACAATAAAAGTGAGTACATGATTACACAATACATTATTTACAATTCATTTCTATTGGGCACAAAATAATCTGAAACACAACCAAAACAAACAGATATGGATGAAAACACCCTCAAATGAAAGCTGACAGTCTGCACTTTAACCTCATAGTCATTGTATCATTTCAAATCCACAGTGCTGGAGTACAGAGCCAAAACAACAATAAAATGTGTCACTGTCCCAACACTTTTGGAGCTCACTGTATCTACAGAGGGGGTTAGGCAAGTCAATGATTTCGGTCAGTTTGCAGCTCTTTTGGCTTCCCTATGCTGTCTGGGGAATAATGCCAAGTGATGTATCAATTAGCTGACTTTTGAGGCCTGCAAACACATGGTGATGGATACCTTTTTCAAGGAGCATGTGGTAAAACAGGACAGGAGTTCTGTCCGGCGTAAATTGCTTCCGCTCCCGTTCTGCTTGATATCCACTCCGACTGCTTCTCTTCTTCTTTTCCCATCATCTGTGCTCTGTCGTGGTCTCGGTGTTGGGATATGTCAAGCGAGGTATGATGAAGGGGTGTAGGACTAGCAGCTGGACCTCCGCAGAGGTCTATGGTGTCACGGCTTGCCATCATCTGTACACTCAAATTATCACAGTACAACAGCTGAGCACAGAGGGTTTTCAACAGCGCTTTCAACACTCAACGCTTGATCTTTGATAAGATGACTTGTTCTCTATTCCCTCTCTTCTTTTGTCTTTTTCCCCATACAGGGAGGAATGGAGCGGAGCCTGGAGTAGGAATGGTGGCTGCTCTCCAATTCTATGTGCTGTTTCATTAACACCCATACAAGAGGCTTGAGATGCATCAAACAAGTTATTGAAGTGAGGATCGTTGGAAAATATCATGGAAGAAAGGGTTGGCAAACTTGGCACTGAGTGTGCCATTGAAAAGCCTTCATTGAATTGAGTACATGACCATGATCAGTAAAGACAAATGGCCCTCCTCCCAGCTGTGGTATAGAAGAGTCAGGCTGCCTCTGGAAAACATCTGTGCCCCGAGCGCCAACCAATCCATAGCTATCCCAGGTAAACACAAACACTCTAGATGGATGGATGGATGTGACATACTGTATGAGTATTTGGTCATGGATGTAAACGCTGCACATGAGTAAATGTGCATACATGTGGGCCAGGGGAGATAAGCATGCCTGGGCAGATACAGGCCAATGAGGCTTTGCTGGACAAGAAGGATTACCACTAGAGGTACGTATAAAAACTGGAGATTACAGCTAGAGCTACAGTATACAGATGTAGGATCTTAATTTGAGCCAGTTTTGCAATAGCAGGAAAATAATCCTGCAGAAACAGTAAATGTGAATTATTATGTGGATTACAATAATGGACATTTTTGAAGGGGTTGAAAGAAAGTTCTCCTGCAACACGGTGATCAAAATAAGATCCACATCTGTATGATGCCTCCTGCTTTTGAACTATGCATGCAGTCTGGAAAGAATGGATCTGTTGGGATACATATTAAACAATGTAATCATGAGGAATGTTCAACCATGAATGCTAAGTAAGGCATCTTGTAATCTCCAGGTTCAGCAACCCCTTTAATAAATGGTGTTTACATGTATACACCAATAAATCATGCAATCCTTGAGGTTTTACACTTTTCATTCATATTTAACATTCAGAGGTAAAACCACAATTTATTTTGAAGAATGTAGCATACTACATGGGCTTTATCATAAACCAAAACCCCTGTTGAAAGGAGTGGTTTTTAAACCGCATATAAAGTTTAGTCCTAGAAACTGTGATGTTTGGCCTTTAAATTCATCTATCATTTCTGTGTTCCATTGAAAATTCATGTTAGAAGCTGACATTTGTCCGGGGAAATGGTCAGCAGAACTAAGGCTCCTCCTTTCCTTTCTAAGGCTCTCCTTTCCTTTCTAAGGCTCTCCTTTCCTTTCTAAGGCTCTCCTTTCCTTTCTAAGGCTCTCCTTTCCCGATGCTTCAAACCATACAAGATGGTTTCTTAGGGGACCAGCTCTGGACCATGCAGATGTGTGGAGCTGACTAATGTTCATTACCTTTTACAAAATTGGTTGATGAGAGTCATGATCCCGATGCTGAATTCTGATGAGAAGATTCTGTTGAACATTAGATCTCTGATGTTTTTGAATTTAGAATTTTAGTTAGGATGCATGACCTACACACTGTAATGTATGTTTTACATGTTAAAAAGGAATCGGTTTGCATAATGCACACCCACACGAGATCCCCACAAACCTGACCCTATAGTATATTATCATTCATTTCATGCTATCAAATTAGTTCATGAAATTTTGATTGATGACGCACAGTCACATAACTGAGTTTCACCTTCACAGACATAAATTATGTTTGAAGAAACGCCTTGAGGGAACAGACTGGATTGATCAACAGTTTTGGACACCATTCAATGAACAGAGTTGAACAGAGGCAATTTAAACTTTGGAAAAATGTCCGTCTGGTGGAGTCTGTCTTAACTGCACTCTTTCCACACATTCATGTCCATTATCCTTGGATTTGGAGTGATGAAGTTTTTTTTTCCAATGTCAAGCATATTCACAGGGCTCCTGAGTGGCGCAGCGGTCTAAGGCACTGTCTCTCAGTGCTAGAGGCATTACTACAGACCCTGGTTTGATTCCAGGCTGTATCACAACTGGCTATGATTGGGAGTCCCATATGGCGCCACACAATTGGCCCAGCGTCGTCTGGTTTAGGGTTTGGCCAGGGTAGGCTGTCATTGTACATGAGAATTTGTTCTTAACTGACTTGCCTGGTTAAATAAACAGGAAGTATGGATTCTGAGGGTACTACAGCACCCCCTGTAAAATCATAATAAAAAAAAATATATGAATCAATAAAAAAATACAATTTTTTTCACAAAAGTAGTGCACTTGGCCTTTACTAGTCCTGCATTAGCGGAATGATATAGCCATCTGTAACACGGGCAAATATATATWTTTTTTTACATCGAACTGACAGCTTGTAAAACACCACTGTTTCTGTATTGTAATCTGTGTTTTCACTGATATCACCACTTGTCGGAGTCAAGTCCACACTCCATCCATATTTCATCTATCTTGCCTGTGAGCCAGT
>NC_036860.1:74536554-74551840 GCF_002910315.2 Salvelinus sp. IW2-2015
GCTGGTGGATTGGGAGTGCCTTTGGACACGGTGTGACATGTCTTATACACGTTCCTTATTTAGTTGGGTGTAATACGTCCAAACATATTTGTGTGTCAAAATCACCCGTGTTTTATGTTTCCTCCTTTTCCCTGTGGTGTTCTCTATCCATGGAGACCAGACCAGAGTAATGAGCTCCAGAGAGAATTCAGCGTGAGTTAAACGCCGTTCATCTTGAACATTAATACACCACCAGAACAAACATTTGAGGTCTATTGTGAGTGGAGTGCCTGTCATCATCCTGTTCTTCACTCAATGACTTCCCTTACAGTTGATCTAACTCTTACATGCTGACCACACCGCTCGTGTTGCTCGCGTGCACGAGCATTGCAAAATAAATGTACACATACATGTTATTCAATCATTGCACCCACACTGCTCGCGCGTGCCAACGAGCGTCTGAGTTGCCAGGCACTAAAATAGAAGTTGCTTCTATTTGTGGCGCAAAACGGGCTGCAAGTCCTGCCTCTCCCATCTCCTCATTGGCTTTTAGAAGCATTTGCCCACGTGCCATCTCCTCATTGGCTATACCCACGTGGGTGACTGAAAGATGAACGTAGGTTGGTGGTGGTAATACACCTTATTTGCCAATCGCCATATGAAGTCCAAAGAAGAAAAAGCCTAGGAGGAGAGATGACTGGAAACAATTCGGTTGACCGTTTTATGTATGGATTAATTGTCGGAGTAGAGGACCTTGTGCATTTCAGGCAAAATAACAACTCAACGTATATATCCCAGGACAAATTAGCTAGCAACAGCAAGCTAGCTAAATAGGACAAATTAGCTAGCAACTGCAAGCTAGCTAGCTAAATTGGCATGAATGTTAATTGCTTTTCAACATGTCCCCAAATTAATATAATTGGCTCAAAGTTTGTTTTGATATTTCAACCTGCGTGTCGTGATCGCTTTTGGTGTGGGGGGACAAAATCAGTTTGCGCACGATGGCGCACGTGGACGCACGCGAGTGCCCAGTTTGGGTATAGTGTTAGTCTCACTTGGCCCATAATGTGAGACTGGCCTAAGACTACAGCTAAGAGTCACAGGCAAAGTCAAACCATTTTTTGTTTAATTTTTACTTTGGTATAGTCAGTTTGTTTTGGCTGCGGATGTTCCTGCCTGTCACTGTGATTCGGTCAAGGGGTAGTCAATCTCTGAATTGATATTTTAGGAGGCTGACAGCTAAGTCAGTGCAGAGTTGTGTCCTTCTTCCATGAAGCTGAGGTAGGGACAGGGTCTGAAGTGCCTCAGTATAACTGGAGTATCCTCCTAGGATGGTGCAGCATGCTCATTCTGATACTCCAGGTCATAAGACTGGGCCTGGGTCAGTGAGCTGTGAAAGCGGAGGGCATCCTCCAAGGTGGGGCGATTGTGACCGGTGTAAATGCTCACTAGGTCTTCCTATGGCACATAGAACCTTTTAAAGGCAGCGAGGAGGAAATTTTTCGTGTGCTTTAGGCTACATAAAGCAACCTGGGCCCGATTCACAAAACCTTCTTAGAAGAAATGTATTCTTAACTGACATTTTTTCCTTAACCATAGACTTAAGAAGAAGTTAAGCAAAGTTGCTATTCCTCAAAAAAGTTATTGGAAATGTTTTGGCTATTTCTGATGTTTCTCCTTAAGCAAAAAGTTAAGAAGAAATTATGAAAATGAAAATAAAGTTATTAGAAATGTTCTTAATTCCAATCGCTAAACTTGTCTATTAGGGCAGTGAGAGAAAAAGCTCTTAAAAGCAATTGAACATGTTTAATTCACTCACAAAGTTAATCTGAAAGTTTCAGTATTGATTATTTTATACGAAGCAGAGACAGATCTTACAAGTACAGGCTGAGTGACACAGATTGGCAATAGAAACCGGCAGCATAAAAAGACATGGCTACAAAGAGGAGCGTGTATGTGGTACATGCACGACAGGGGAGGTAGAAACAGAGATGCACTTTCTCCTTTACTGTGATAAATATTCCTCACCAAGAGATTAATTATTCACAGAAATGACTACTTTTATTAAATTTTTACTTATTAAACAGAGGAAAAATAAAATACTCATGGGCGAAGGAGCAATGGCTCCTCATGCAGCCAAATATGATTTTGCCTGCCATAGCCTGAGGGACATGAATAATAATCTTGCATAGTACAGTAACTTACTTATTATGACTGTTATTGTTATTACTGTTATTGTTATTACTATTATTATTGTGTTTATCATTCAAATAGTAGTGGTATGGGTGGTAATGGTAATGTAGCAGTTATATGATGGTGGTGTGGTAGTGGTGGTAATAGTGATAGTAGTTGTAGTACCGATGTAATGTGATGATGACCGTTATTTAGTTATAAGTTAGTTATAGTTTATTTTTTTATTTTGTATTACATGTTTATTGTATACATTGTTGCTTTGGCAATATTGACACAATGTTTTCATGCCAATAAGCAGCTTGAATTTGAATTTGATTATTTTAAACACGGAACATGTTTTAGAATAGTAATCTTAGTAAGAAATATGCTAAGCGGATTTCCATTGCTAGCTAGATAGCTAGCTAAAACGGTTGCCTAGCTTTTGTAACAAGATATTTGAGAAGTTGTAAAAATCATAAGATGTTGTGAGGAATTGCACTTACAATTGCACACTTTTTTTAGAAGCTTCTTAAGTTTTTGCGTAAGAAGTGTTTTGTGAATCTGGGCCCTGCTCGCACCATTGTGAGTCCTTCTGTACCGTTACCCTGAAATGTTCAACTATCACACAATTTGAGATCCTGGCCCTTGATCCGGAGAGGGCGGACAGGTGGAGTGATAGGACTTTTCACTTGCAGGGTTAGTGACATTCTGCTGGCATGAACCCACATGGTGAAGTTGATCAGGGCCGCCTGCAGTTTGCTGATGTTTCCTGTTTACAACACGCGGACCAGATTTAGATTGTCAACATATTTCCATACTGTTGACATCTCGGGCTGCGCGTGTCAATGACCGCGAAGGAAATGAAAGAGCCCAGAAGAGTTCCTTGAGCCAATACCTCCTGCCGGCTCCTGCCAGCCTGAGAGGCTGTCCTGGTAGTGTACCTGTTGTTTGCGGCCGGTCACAAACTGCGGAGCCATGCAATGAGGACAGGTCTGTCACTCAGTTGGTTCAGGCGTTCAACGGCAATGGTGTGGTCGATTTTGTCAAAGGCTTTGGAGAAGTCAGTGGGGATTAATGTGTGTATGGTGGATGGGATGTCTGATTGCTTGTATAAACAGTCCAGGAGGCATAGGTAGATGATCTTTCTGGGGTCTATGTTGGGTGTTATGTCTTCCTTTATCCAAATCAAATCAAATGTATTTATAAAGCCCTTCTTACATCAGCTGATATTCAAAGTGCTGTACGAGAACCAGCCTAAAACCCAAAACAGCAAGCAAGCAGGTGTAGAAGCAGGTGGTAGGAAAACTCCTAGAAAGGCCAGAACCTAGGAAGAAACTAGAGAGGACAGGCTATGAGGGGTGGCCAGTCCTCTTCTGGCTGTGCCGGTGAGATTATACCGAAATGTTAAGATGTTCAAATGTTCATAGATAACCAGCAGGGTCAAATAATAATAATCACAGTGGTTGTCGAGGGTGCAACAGGTCAGCACCTCAGGAGTAAATGTCAGTTGGCTTTTCATAGCCGATCATTCAGAGTATCTCTACCGCTCCTGCTGTCTCTAGAGAGTTGAAAACAGCAGGTCAGGGACAAGGTAGCACGTCCGGTGAACAGGTCAGTGTTCCATAGCCGCAGTTAGAACAGTTGAAACTGGAGCAGCAGCACGGCCAGGTGGACTGGGGACAGCAAGGAGTCATCAGGCCAGGTAGTCCTGAGGCATGGTCCTAGGGCTCAGGTTCTCCGAGAGAGAGAGAGAGAGAAGTTGGCAGCGAAGCTCTCAGCAACTTTTGAAAGCTGTGGTGTCAGGGATATTGGCCGTGGCTGGTTGAGTGAAGGATGGTGGGCCTCGATGATGGGCACGACCATGGCTTCTTTCCACTGGGAGGGGAATTCACCTTGCTGGAATGCAATATTGAGGATGTCACAGATGTTTTGACTCAACTCACAGGCAAATTCTCATAGGATCCGCTGTGGCACACCGTTGGGGCCGGGGGCTTTGTTGGCTTTGATCAAATCAAATCAAATGTATTTATATAGCCCTTCTTACATCAGCTGATATTTCAAAGTGCTGTTTCCATTAGTTTTGTCTTGTTCCCTGCACACCTGGTTTTCATTCCCCAATCACACTACATGTATTTATTTCTCTGTTCCCCCTCATGTCTTTGTGTGTGATTGTTTCGTGTTACGTGTCATTTTTGACGCGCTATTTCTGGTGTGCGTTTATTTCCATGTTTTATATTTCACGAGGTATGTTTATTTGTTTGTACTTTCTTATTGTGACTGTTTGCACGTTTTTGCACTTTGGCATATTGGATGGAGGTTTCGACGCAGTGGCGCCCGTCTGTTGGTTTCTCCTGCCTAAATAAAGTGTGCGCCTGTTCACAACTCTCTGCTCTCCTGCACCTGACTCCGCTCCCAGTACGCACACCATTGACAGTTCCTGTAGAATCTGGAAAGTGTAGAATTCTTTCCACGGCCATATTCCTTTTGACGACGAGTGATTTGATCTATTTTTTGCAGTAGGTGTTTTATCTTTCATTAGTCGGTACAATTGTCAGTCATTTGTGTTGGCAGATATTGATTCATAGTAACATGACATAATACAGACATACGACATACAACATTGAGAGCATTAACCTTGTATAAGCTAGACCATGACACTGTCCTGTTCATTATTGCTCTATATAGTAGTGGAGCACTGAAAGAGATGTGGGCTCAGTATATGACGTACAGTGGGGAGGGTATGTCGGTCTACAGCCCACATCGAAACCTCAGTAGAGAGCCTCAATGGGAGATTTAGTGTAGCTAATGGCATGGTACTGTGCTGGTAATGTGACACTGTGCTGGTAATGTTAACTGTGTTTCTCATCAGGACACCAAAGGTTTTTCCTTCGTTGCTACAGAGGTGATTCCATGACTATGTTCAAATAATTTTGCAGCATTTAGTCATAGGCTACGAATACCACACTTTTCTTATGTCTGTTAGTCCTATTAATATTTCTACACTCCAATTTCCAACATAAAAATGTATAATCTAGTTTAGGCTACATTATGGACCAAAACTGACCAGTCGACAGGTGACTAAAGTTCATATACCATAATGATGAGTCACAATCTCAAGCTTTCAACTACTTCACCTCTTTCCGTGATATTGTCAAATCACTGAGGTTTGTGATCAGCAGCATTGAAGGCAGCTGCTGATGGTCTGAAGAATTCTGCCTCGGTCTCCTTGTTCTGCACAWTCAGAAAGCAGGGAGGGCTAATGCGGAGGGGCGTTGTCATGGTAACAGATGAAAAACAGCCATGGATGACCATGAGTGACGAAGGCCTGCCAGTAGGATGGTTTGTATTGTGGAAGTTGTTTCACGTCCTGATTTCATACTGCATCACGTTGAGAATTTCCACAAACACATGCCAATAAAAAGTAGCAAGAGTGCTAAATCAAGATTATAGTGTAGCACTGAAGTACACAACTCAGTGTTTTAATACTGCTTCTCACTCCCATTCAAATGTATGTAATCAAGGCTGACGTTTGACGTTTCTGTGTTGCATTTGTCAAATAAATTCAGACAGCGTTTTGGTGGAGGAAGACTAACGATGAGCATAACTTTGAAATAAAATAATGCTGTTGTTTTCCTCTGCATAACATCTTATTTCACCCAGTCTTGGGCTTGTATTTGATGAAGCCCAGAATAGCTCCTCGAGTAGCCTTTTCACTAAAAAGACACAAATACAGGGCCGTAGTTGAAATGAAACATCATAGCTTTGTCCTTATCATAAGTTTGTCAAACTGACCTAGATTTTCTTTGAAACGGCTCATTTAATTATTCCCTGTGCTGTTGTCTCTTTCGGGTATTCCAGTTCAAACACGCCAAGAGAAGATACAGCAAGGTTTATTCCATACACACAAATGATCTGATGGTTATTCACAATGGACCGATTTCAGACTCCATAAACAGTAGCTACTGTTTCTATTGTTGTTGTGGACAACCTTGGGATTCGCTGTCATTTGCATGTAGTCTCATCACTATGAGGAAAGTATGTGAAAAATATTTGAGCAAAGTCTTAAGGCAGACCGAGCCACAACATTTTCAAAGCGGCAGCTGGGAGGATTCCATTTAGATTCTGTTTCCAACCAGGAAGGATGCATGGAAATATGTGCACATCTTTTATGAGCAGGGAGCTTGTGAATAATACCTCGTAAACGTGTGACTCAGTGGGATATGCTACAGTAGTAGAACTAGATTCAGAAGGAGTATCAAAACACATTGTCTTCAGTTAATTTACCTTTACTTAACTAGGCAAGTCAGTTAAGAACAAATTCTTATGTTCAATGACAGCCAAGGAACAGTGGGTTAACTGCCTTGTTCAGGGGCAGAACGACAGATTTGTACTTTGTCAGCTCGGGGATTCGATCTCGCAACCTTTCAATTACTAGTCCAACACTCTAACCACTAGGCTACCTGACAGATTAATACATTTACCTAGGCTATTTGGATGCTTTCATTCAAGGAGCTCATTGTTGTCATTACATTGTGATGATGCAGCTACTGTGGAGCTGTTGTCCTCAGCATGCACAGGACTATAGTTGAGTGTCTGCTGTACCGTGAGAGGGAAGTGCGACTCACGGAGAGCTCTCATTACCCTGACTCCAGAGACCTAGACTGAAGCAAACCCCTGATTGGGGCATAATAACATGGTCAGCAGGCAACACTCTTTGTCAAGGGGTCAAATGAGGCTCAGGCTGATAAACTAATGGGACCTCTTTTCCATCGTCCGTATTATTAAAAAGACATTGATTTATTCAAGTACAAAAGGCCTTTGTTGTGATTTGTGAGATTTTCAGTGCCAGTCATGATGAATGCATGTGTTATCAGAGGGGTTAGGTTATATGCGGGGGACACATTTCAGTTGAATGCATTCAGTTGTACAACTGACTGGGTATCCCCCATTCCCTTACGTTCCTTCTTGCTCTAATACATAGTCACAACTCAGAATAAAGGCTTGAAACAACCAGACTGAATATATTGACAGCATTGAATCATTTTGTTTTTTCTTTGTAAAGTAGTCAAGGGATACAGTGCACAGACACAGTAGTAGTGTGTGGGTAAAATCACTGGGGAAGCCAAGCCAGGGAAAAAAGCCCTATTGTGAGGTTTGTTCTATAACCTGTTAGTTCATATGCCTTGCCACCGTGACATACTGTAGGCCTAAAGGCCGATACAATAACAAGACACAGCGGCAGAATAAATTCAACCATGCCTTTGTTTCATTACAAAACCGGAGAGCAACATCTGTCCGGCGGAGTCCACAAAGCATATTGCATGTAACAAACAGTTACATGACCTACAGCATGGTCAATCAAGTTAATATTTCAGACATATTCGGACTAATAAACCACTATTGATTTAGAATGTTATTTTATTTTATTTAACCTTTATTAAACTAGGCAAGTCAATTAAAACCTCTAACGAGTCACAAACCCGGATCCGGGATCCCCCCCATCAAAAAAGCTGACTAGCATAGCCTAGCCTAAAGCCACAGGGATATCATATAATAAAATGTTCATGAAATCACAAGTCCAAGACACCAAATGAAAGATACACATCTTGTGAATCCAGCCATCGTTTCTGATTTTTTAAATGTTTTACAGGGAAGACACAATATGTATTTCTATTAGCTAACCACCATAGCAAAAGACACAACTTTTTTTTCCCACCATTTTTTTCCTGCATAGGTAGCTATCACAAATTCGACCAAATAAAGATATAAATAGTCACTAACCAAGAAACAACTTCATCAGATGACAGTCTGATAACGTATTTATTGTATAGCATATGTTTTGTTCGAAATATTTGCATATTTCAGGTATAAATCATAGTTTTACATTGCAGCCACCATCACAACTCTCACCAAAGCAACTAGAATAACTACAGAGAGCAACGTGAATTACCTAAATACTCATCATAAAACATTTATGAAAAATACACAGCGTACAGCAAATGAAAGACAAAGATCTTGTGAATCCAGCCAATATTTCAGATTCTTTAAGTGTTTTACAGCGAAACATTATATTAGCTTACTACAATAGCCAATCACACAGCAGCATTGATTCATGCACGTTAGCGATAGCGAATAAACCAGCAAAAGATATTACATTTTTCACTAACCTTCTCAAAACTTCATCAGATGACAGTCCTATAACATCATATTACACAATACATATATTGTTTGTTCGAAAATGTGCATATTTAGCGGCACAAATCGTGGTTATACAATGAGAATAGTAGCCAAGCTGCCAAKAAAATGTCGGGAGAAATCTTGGGAGAGGCACCTAATCTAATCAATAACTAATCATAAACTTGACTAAAAAATACAGGTTGGACAGCAAATGAAAGATACATTAATTCTTAATGCAACCGCTGTGTTGGATTTTTAAAATTAACGTTACTACGACATACAGCGTGCGTTAAAGCGAGACCGCACCGAAATTAATGGCGGAATAGTAGTGTAACATTTTTCAACAGAACAACGAATTAACATCATAAATAGTTCTTACTTTTTGATGAGCTTCCATCAGAATCTTGTGCAAGTTGTCCTTTGTCCAGAATCATCGTTGCTCGGTTGTAGATTGTCGTCTTCAACTTAGGAATTAGCACAAAATTCGCTGATGTGGCCCAGACGTGTCAACTCTTCATAACGCCAGCAAAGAAAATTAGAAAATCGCAATATACTGATATAACCTGATATAACTCGGTTTAAAATAACTACATTATGATGTTTTTTAACACCTATATCGAATAAAATCAGAGCCGGATATATCTAAGGGCCTATCACGAGAGCTTTTCAGAATGCCAATCCTGAGGTCTGTCTTGCGCCATGACGAACGTTGAAAAGAGTGCACCCCACGTTCCAAGAGCCTTATATATGGCCTCAGATCTACCTAGCAACCCCATTCCAATTCTCACTGCTTACTGACATCTAGGGGAAATCGTATGCAGTGCATGTCGACTCATAGATTACATGCAAATTAATAACTGACCCTGGAACAGAGTGCCCGATTTCAGATAGCTGCAACTTGAGTTCTGTTTTACTCACAGAATATAATTCAAACGGTTTTAGAAACTAGAGAGTGTTTTTCTATCCAATAGTAATAATATAATGCATATTGTACGAGCAAGATTGAGTACGAGGCAGTTTTAATTTGGGAACGAATTTTTACAAAGTGAAACAGCGCCCCATATTGACAAGAAGTTTTTAAGAACAAATCTTTTTTACAATGACGGGCTACCAAGAGCAAAAGGCCGGAGGTTACCACAAGTCGAAAAGAAATTGACGCTATCTTACAGTCGTGGCCATAAGTTTTGTGAATGCACACAATATTAATTTCCACAACGTTTGCTGCTTCAGAGTGTTTTAGATATTTTGTCAGATGTTACTATGGAATACTGGAAGTATAATTAACAAGCATCTTCCATAAGTGTCAAAGGCTTTTATTGACAATTACATGAAGTTGATGCGAAGAGTCAATACTTTGCAGTGTTGACCCTTCTTTTCAAGACCTCTGCAATCTGCCCTGGCTGCTGTCAATTAACTTCTGGGCACAATCCTGACTGATGGCAGCCCATTCTTGCATAATCAATGCTTGGAGTTTGTCAGAATTTGGTTTTGTGGTTCTGTTTGTCCACCCGACCTCTTGAGGATTGACCACAAGTTTAATGGGTTAAGGTCTGGGAGTTTCTGCCATGGACCAAAAATATCGATGTTTTTGATCCCCGAGCCACTTAGTTATCAGTTTTGCCTTATGGCAAGGTGCTTCATCATCTGGAAAAGGCATTGTTCATCACCAAACTGTTTCCTGGATGGTTGGGAGAAAGTTGCTCCTCGGAGGATGTGTTGATACCATTTTTTCATGGTTGTGTTATTATTGCAAAATTGTGAGTGCCCCACTCCCTTGGCTGAGAAGCAACCCCACACATGAATGGTCTCAGGATGCTTTACTGTTGGTATGACACAGGACTGATGGTAGCGCTCACCTTTGTCTTCTCCGGACAAGCTTTTTTCCAGATGCCCCAACAATCGGAGAGGGGATTCATCAGAGAAAATGACTTACCCCAGTCCTCAGCAGTCCAATCCCTGTACCTTTTGCAGATATTCAGTCTGTCCCTGATGTTTTTCCTGGAGAGAAGTGGCTTCTTTGCTGCCCTTCTTGACACCAGGCATCCTCCAAAAGTCTTCGCCTCACTGTGCGTGCAGATGCACTCACACTGCCTGTGCCATTCTGAGCAAGCTCTGTACTGGTGGTGCCCCGATCCCGCAGCTGAATAACTTTAGGAGACGGTCCTGGCGCTTGCTGGACTTTCTTGGGCGCCCTGAAGCTTTTTCTCAACAATTGAACGCTCTCCTTGAAGTTCTTGATGATCCCATAAATGGTTGATTTAGGTGCAATCTTACTGGCAGCAATATCCTTGCCTGTGAAGCCCTTTTGTGCAAAGCAATGATGATGGCACGTGTTTCCTTGCAAGTAACCATGGTTGACAGAGGAAGAACAATGATTCCAAGCACCACCCTCCTTTTGAAGCTTCTAGTCTGTTATTCGACTCAATCAGCATGACAGAGTGATCTCCAGCCTTGTCCTCGTCAACACTCACACCTGTGTTAACGAGAGAATCACTGACATGATGTCAGCTGGTCCTTTTGTGGCAGGGCTGAAATGCAGTGGAAATGCTTTTTTGGGATTCAGTTCATTTGCATGGCAAAGAGGGACTTTGCAATTAATTGCAATTCATCTGATCACTCTTCATAACATTCTGAAGTATATGCAAATTGCCATCATACAAACTGAGGCAGCAGACTTTGTTAAAATTTATATTTGTATCATTCTCAAAACTTTTGGCCACGACTGTACTATTGCAGCACCATTTCAACTTCAACGTTTTAACATTATCAAAGCACCTATACTTTGTCTAATACAGTGACAACTAAGATACCAAAAACAATTTAGTCCAACGTAAGCTAATATCATGTGTCTGTCCATGGCACTGAACACTCATCTCTTTCATGTTGCTGAAACGGTCTATGATGCTTGTAACGGCTGATTTCTCCTCTTCGTATGAACAAGACACAGGAAACAAACACCCACAAACCAACAGTGAAAACAGGCAACCTAAATATGGTTCCCAATCAGAGAATGCAAACACCTGTCTCTGATTGAGACCATTCAGGCCAATTGACAAACCTAAACATAGAAACACATAACATAGACTGCCCACCCCAACTCACGCCCTGACCATACTAACTAAAGACAAAAAGGAAAATAAAGGTCAGAACGTGACAACGCTGTCATAGAGTACACACTTTTAGTTTTTGTTGTCCTAGGCTACCTGGCTAAAATGCTTGCTCGCTAGCCTAACTCCCTTTCATGGGCAACGAAAAGACAACTAGTTAACATTAGCCTACTACATCTAGCTACATGTTGAACTTCCATCCTCTCAGGCCAGAGGCACAATGTATGAATCTATGATTGGATCAGAATCGCAGTTATAATCAATGGCCAGTACGGAGAATTAAGTAAAACCACAAGACTAAATCCCTATCTCCGTCCATGGCTAATTTAGGAAAGGGACAATTTTAGCTAGCTAGCTAGCCATAGGAGGACAAAAACACAACAAGATGCAACAATTCAAGTGTTTTTCTGTCAATGATGTTTGGCTTGATGTGATGTGATTGGTGTGAAGCCAAATCCAAACTGGCTTCTCATTACACTTTTTTTTTGGTGCGCCAGGACCACACACAGTTGAGCTCACTCAGTTTAGCTCAACGCTGATTGGCTATAAAAAAATATATATATATATATATCAAGGGAGGCCAAATGCTCGCTGGCTTCTCTTGCATTCAATGCTACGGGCTGCAAAAATATCATACTATTTTTGACCAGACCGCATCAGATAGATGGGCTGCAAATACAGAGACAGAGGGGCGCTGTTTCGCTTGCTCGGATGCTTTCTCCGGTGAGATACATCAGCCTCTTGCGAATTTAAGGAAAATTATGAAGCACGAGACAAATTATTTTGTGTGTTCATTTCTTTTTTTAATTGGTAATTTTTATTGGGGAACCCGTGAATACAAGCCACTGCACAGACATACAGTACATGTGATATGCAGATATTTTTTGTGGGGGCAAACTAGGCAGTAAAGCAATACAAAACAAACACATACAAACGACGACATACAGTAAAGCATATTCCATCAATCAACTCCTGTGTTTTGACGTAAAAGTGGCCAAAACAAGGTCGACAAAAGCCCTATAAATTGCTACACTTACTAATCTTGGTGACATCAAGGTCAGTTTTTGCCGTGGAGAGAACTGTGGGGCAACGATGCGCGGCAGCAGACACTCAGCAGAAGCCATTCAGATAGTCATCTGGGGCCCATGCAGCTCACAACCCCCCTGTATGGTGAACATGTTAGGAGCTACATCAGACGACTGACAGCAAATACATGCTACATCATTGGATGTCTTATGTAGAATGTATGTCCTAATATGTGCACCGTACGGCAGAACAACAGGGATGCCAGGAGCCTGATATCCTTCAGGTCGGTCTGCTTCATAGAGCCACAGAGCAGACGGGTCTCTGGTGGACCATCAGACTCATTCGGACCAGGATGAGAGTTCACTTCTACCCTAACAGTGTGAAGCTTTAGAGGAGCTAATGAACCCCCTGTTTGTCTGTTGGGAGTAAACAGAAACATGTCTTGACTTGACTCGAGTTTTTTTAAGTGGTGTGGCTGAAGTGCATTCAGTCTGCCTGTTTGGTTTCACCTCTCTCTATCCTCCTCGTCCTCTCTCTCTCTCCCCAGTGGAATCCTGAAGACCAGCCAAACTAATACTTCTGCAACTTTTCCTCACCTACCTGCACACCCTGTAGTGATGGGAAACGGGGTGGTTTTGTAAGAGTATGATGGGTAGACAGCAAGTCCCTCTCAACAGCTGGAAGTCTGATCAGGCCTTTGGATGTGACTGCTTCAGATCAAATAATGATAGAATCTATCGTTCAGAAATAAAGAGACTTTGAAGGGTTTATTGCAAAATGCAGAAATCAGCTGGCTCATTATTGTGCCAGACCTACTTTGGGGTTTTAGGCTGGGTTTCTGTACAGCACTTTGAGATATCAGCTGATGTACGAAGGGCGATATAAATACATGTGATTTGATTTGATTTGATTTGAAATGAGCAGCTCATTCATTGATGACAGAGAATCGTCAAATATCATCAAAAATGTTGGAAATGAATGAAAGGGAAAAACTGCTGTGATGTACTCGATGTCGCTAATGCTCTACAGAGTTGGAGTTGGTTTATAATACAGTCAGGGGGGAAGTCATCTGATTAAAACATAGCTTTTCTCAAAAGCTTTGAAAGTTACAGCTGAGAAACTGGAGCAGGTCTTTCTAAATAAATATTTAAGCTCCAATCCCTTACARCCCCYAGACATCTTCCCTSTAAGAAGCCCCTTTTGCCATMTGCTGATTTACRCAGCGTTTGTTTCCCTGTCGATAGGCTTTTTCCTTTTACCAGAAAGACAGCCGCAGGTGCTTATTTTAGCCGTCAATCACAATTTACCTCTTGAAAAAAAAAGACAATCTCTTTGTTGGCAGTGCATTTGCATAACATTATGTCTGATAGACCACGCTGAGGAGAGAGGGAGAGAGGGAGGGAGAGAGAGAGAAAGAGACAGAGAGAGAGAGAGAGAGAGAGAGAGAGCACCATTAGCGCTGAGAGCATTAGCAGTGCTGAGGGGAAGAACTCTGTGGACCTGACAAAGTGGAGATACTACACAGAGCTGTGCTGTTGCGAACCTTGAAAGGCTTCCCAGTCAAATGTGACTCACTGTGACAACGACATGTGAATGCCCATCCTCTACACTGCTCCCAGGTGTGGTGGACTGGTGAGCTCTGCCAGGCTTATTGCTGCTGGTTTTTGTTTTGATTTTCTGGCCCCAGAAAGCAAGGCTACGCTCTAGAAATTTACTGGCACATTGCTTTGTGAATACTTGAAGGGGAAGGAGAACGTCAACCTGAAAGAGACACTCCTTCTGAGCCACAGAACTCTGACAAGAGATTGTTTTCAGTCATTTATTGGGAAATCTTGGTCTGGGAAAGACCGTGGCCTTGTCAGACCATTAGTTGAGACACAGACAAAGACATTGGTTGGCAAGACCAGGGTCCAGACCAAGACCTTTGGTACTGAGGTCCACACCCAGATCCCTTTATACGCTACGACCAAAGAGAAATACTTCTCTGTCCAAGCTAGTTTTGAGACAATATTCATTTCTGTATTTCTGTATTAGAACCACATTTCCCACCCAGTAGGAAAAGGAATGTGTATGTGGAATGTACTGTGCTCATGTTTCTCACTAAGCACGCACAGCATATCAGACAAGAAAACCAAATACCAGACCTGATAGAATTGGAGGAGTCACTGTAAGCCATGGTTTCGGTTTTCCAAGCAGCTCACATATGTAGAGACAGTGAAGAGGTATTGTCAACATGTTCTGATGAAGAAGAAATGC
Organism: Salvelinus sp. IW2-2015; assembly: GCF_002910315.2. Taxonomy (NCBI): domain Eukaryota; kingdom Metazoa; phylum Chordata; class Actinopteri; order Salmoniformes; family Salmonidae; genus Salvelinus; species Salvelinus sp. IW2-2015. Next base: position 74,551,272 of record NC_036860.1, read on the forward strand.
CACTGCTTTATAACTCTCCCTAAACATCATGCCAACACAGATGAAATATGTTTAACATATGGTTGGAAAAAGGTATAACCGGTGTAACACGTGGGATATGAACCTGAGTCTCCCACAGGATCAACCAACGTATTAGACCAAGAGGAAATTCCCTCTTGGGCTGAGGGCAGACACTGGTTTTGAAGATCGCAGGAGGGGCTACCTCATAACGTGACCATGACTGACTCCTGTCCACTACATTCACCCCCCTTTTGACCTCCTCCCCCATGATAGGCTGCGCCACCTTGTGCGCCATTGTAACACGTGGGATATGAATCTGAGTCTCCCACGGGAGCAACCAACGTATTAGACCGAGGAAATGACCTCCTGGGCCGAGGGCAGACACTGGTTTTGAAGATCGAGGGTAGGGCCATGACCATGACCGACTCATGTCCACTACACTGGCACAATATCTGCAACATGCAATATGGTTTGTTGGATCACCCCACAAAGTTAATTTCAGGTCCTCAGTGATACCCTCTATAGCAGTCTACATAACTAGTGACAAACACATACAGTACTGCATGATA
>NC_036860.1:74556125-74596599 GCF_002910315.2 Salvelinus sp. IW2-2015
AGAAAGAAAGAAAGAAAGAAAGAAAGAAAGAAAGAAAGAAAGAAAGAAAGAAAGAAAGAAAGAAAGAAAGAAAGAAAGAAAGAAAGAAAGAAAGAGCACCATTAGCGCTGAGAGCATTAGCAGTGCTGAGGGGAAGAACTCTGTGGACCTGACAAAGTGGAGATACTACACAGAGCTGTGCTGTTGAGAACCTTGAAAGGCTTCCCAGTCAAATGTGACTCACTGTGACAACGACATGTGAATGCTCATTCTCTACTGCTCCCAGGTGTGGTGTACTGGTGAGCTCTGCCAGGCTTATTGCTGCTGGTTTTTGTTTTCGATTTTCTGGCCCCAGAAAGCAATGCTACGCTCTAGAAATGCACTGGCACATTGCTTTGTGAATACCTGAAGGGGAAAGAGAACGTCAACCTGAATGAGACACTGAATAGAAATTCCTTCAAATGTAGTGTGCTCTGTCACTCCTTCTGAGCCACAGAACTCTGACAAGAGATCGTTTTTCAGTCATTTATTGAGAAACCACCAAGACCGTGGCCTTGTCAGACCATTAGTTGAGACACAGACAAAGACATTGGTTGGCAAGACCAAGGTCCAGACCAAGACCTTTGGTGCTGAGGCCCACACCCAGATCCCTTTATACACTACGACCAAAGATAAATACTTAATCTATGTCCAAGCTAGTTTTGAGACAATAATTATTTCTGTATTCAAACCCTGTTAGAACCACATTTCCCACCCAGTAGGAAAAGGAATGTGTATGTGGAATGTACTGTGCTCATGTTTCTCACTAAGCACATACAGCATATCAGACAAGAAAACCAAATACCAGACCTGATAGAATTGGAGGAGTCACTGTAAGCCATGGTTTCGGTTTTCCAAGCAGCTCACATGTGGAGACAGTGAAGAGGTATTGTCAACATGTTCTGATGAAGAAGAAATGCCACTGCTTTATAACTCTCCCAAAACACCATGCCAACACAGAAGATTCAGTTTGCATTAAGTACAGATTAAATATGTTTAACATATGGTTGGAAAAAGGTCTAACCGGTATAACATGCGGGATATGAACCCGACTCTACCACAGGATCAACCAACGTATTAGACCAAGAGGAAATTCCCTCTTAGGCTGAGGGCAGACACTGGTTTTGAAGATCGAGGGTGGGGCTACCTCCTCACGTGACCATGACCGACTCATGTCCACTACACTGGCACAATATCTGCAACATGCAATACGCTTTATTGGATCACCCCACAAAGTTAATTTCAGGTCCTCAGTGATACCCTCTATAGCAGTCTACATAACTAGTGACAAACACATACAGTACTGCATGATAATGTGACCCTGATAAGCGTCCTACAGGAATCCCATCTCATGTTATCTGGGATGAGTTTAGACCCAGCCTGCTAATGAGGACATCAGTGAAGGCTGTGGCTGCTGTATTGCAGGGGCTTGGGTCTCCAGTGCACTGTAACACGAAACACAAACTCTTCGATCAGGCCATCTATTTACGGCCCACACATTTTAATGGAGCAAATCGTATCCCTCAAGCCTGTACTCTGTCAAAATTTGGCAGCCTGGCAGCCGACTGAGACACAGAAGGTAGTAGGCTGGCTTATTCTTCCAAATGAAACCAGGGCTAGAGTTGACATTTTTTTCTTGCACAACTGCCTCGGAATAGCTTGCATGCATGAATAGGTGCATACTGAAAACAGATATCTGTGTACAGCAGTATGAGCTGGATGACCTCCTGCATCGTCAATTTGACAATGTCCCTATCTGTGATTCCTCCCTGCAGTTGGAAACCAAACTGTTTGGTTTTGGCTTTGAGTCTATGTGCTTCTTCTAAGTGCCTCCCCTGTTTCAAGTCAAGTTGCGACTTTAGTTTTTTTTATCAGGGATCATCAAACAAAAGTTTACTCTCCTTTTCAAATTTTGCTTCCATAAAACATGCATACATTTCATCTTGTTGGATATGTTAGATTCATTTAATGAGCTGGTGACACTACCACTGCATTTCAAAGCACAGCTTCTGTCACCGTCTGACAGGCTGCTCAAACATCCCCCATCTTTCTCAAGGCTGACATACCTCCCTATTTACGTTTCCAACAAATGTAGCTCTTTTTTTACCTTAGCGTCTGTCATGGCAGTTTTTCACCACAGCAAGGATGTCTATTTATTTTGCTCCTATTTACTTCCTCCCTGCAAATGTACTTTCCCCAAGTCATATATCTCTGCTGTTGTTTTTCCTGTGCACAATGTTTTCCAGGTTTTATTGCTCAAGTCGTTTGGTTGGGCTGAATTGAATCTGACAACCTTGTTATAGCTGCAACAACATCAGAATTATGGCTAAAAGTAGTCTTTTGTTGGGATGTTGTTTTCTGTGTAGATATTTGATTGCAAAGTTTGAATGCAACATTTGAACTTACTGGACTATACACTGAGTGTACAAAACATTGAGGACACCTCCCCCCTCCCCTCATTTTGCCCTCAGAACAACCTCAATTCATCGGGGCATGCACTCTACAAGGTGTCGAAAACTTTCCACAGGGATGTTGACTCCAATGCTTACCACAGTTGTGTCAAGTTGGCTGGATGTCCTTTGGGTGGTGGACCATTCTTGATACACACAGGAAACTGTTGAGCGTGAAAAACCCAGCAGTTCTTGACACACTCACACTCCTGGCACCTACTTCAGTACCATACCTTGTTCAAAGGCATTCAATATTTTGTCTTGCCCATTCACCCTCTGAATGGCACACATACACAATCCATGTCTCAATTGTCTCAAGGCTTAACAATCCTTCTTTAACCTGTCTCCTCCCCTTCATCTACACTGATTGAAGTGGATTTAACAAGTGACATCAATAAGGGATCATAGCTTTCAGCTGGATTCAACTGGTCAGTCTGTCATGGAAAAAGCAGGTGTCCTTAATGTTTTGTGCACTCAGTGTATGCCGACAAAGTATAGCTTTTCAAGTTTAGGCCAAATTGTAAATGGCATGTATAATTGCCTTGGAATCATTAAAATAACCCCTGTACTGCAATTAGCCCAGATAATTTAATAGCCACCCAATTAACTGCCATTAACAAATTAGTCTGATACTGAAGTGATGATAATTAGTCCACTGAATGTCCAGCCACAGGTACTACTGAGTCTGCCACAGCAGCATCCATTGAACAGTAGCCAAAGAACCCCGCCGCAAACCCTCCATTCGTAACACCTAACTTTAACATAAGTAATTACATTGTAATTGCAGTACATTGTAGAATATTCTCCGCTGTACTGGTCCAGGCTTTCACTGAGATCACAAGAAGACTTGGAGATGTTGTTAAACACATACACCAACAAAAAAACTGAACGGAGAGAACATCTTGTTTTATTCTATATATTCTATTCTAAAGTGATCTGCACTCTGTGGAATAGTTTCAACCTACTAGGTAAACACCTTAGAATACCAAGGAGCTTTTGAGGTTCGTTTGACCATTATTTCATTACATTTTCACTGAAGAAAGCCTTAGTATTCAGCTTCTACTCCTGCACCTCTACAATTCCTCCATAATGGTTTCGACATTTGATTTGAATACACTTGTTGAGTCACTTACTAGTAACTAGATTGCTATTTTCTGTTAATTTATCTGAAATTGCATTGTTCATCACAATCACAGTGGACTTTAATGCAATCACGTTAACTAGGGCTTTTTCGTTTTCTCCGTTAGTTTCCTTCATTTGTTGAGACCTTTTCCCAATGTATTGATTATTATTGAACTTAATTGAAATGCATTTCAGATGTTTAGACTTGGCTTGCACCCCCAGTATTTGACAAGCCTCAGAATATGTCTGCTTCCTCTTTTCTACCTCGACTGAATACTGTTACCATATGTTGATAGGAGACAGTCTCGAGACTGACATGGATCAGTGTTTCGCATCTGCCAATAGCTATTTTACAGGAGCTACGTTACCAGAGATTCTTACTGGACAGTAGTTGATGTCCTTCCTGAAAGCATTAGTCCTCTTTGCCATGCTAATAAACACGTGTTTGGGATGCCTTTTTCGACTCATGAATTAAACATGAGTTTGGGATGCCTTTTCGACTCATGAATTAAACATGAGTTTGGAATGCCTTTTCGACTTATGAATGCAAGTAACGTAGTCATGGGCATTTCTGCTACGAGTCACGACACATTTCCACACAACAGTGAACATCATCCGTGAGCCCTGTGGCTTGTGTGCTGAAGACTTAGTTGCCTTTGAGTCACTTTGCTGGGCACTGGGGTGTGACTGTCTGTTATGGTAACAGATTCTGGGGGCAGGGATGGTGTCAGGAGCACAGTTGCAGCTTGCGACGCTGTGTGTACCCAAGGAAGGTGACATCCCAGCTTTGTGAAACTTCATCTTGATTGTAGGAGTGACACTGAGTCAGAGCTGGGGATGTATTATGTAGGCTACTGTTGACCGAAAAAGATGATTGTGTCTGAATCATACCAAAGAATAATAGCACAGACCATAATCATAACCACTCAGTCCTCTCTCCTTATAAATGGCAGAATGTTTAAGACAGAGAGAACAAACGACGTGAATTGAAAAGGCATTTTTAAGTAATCATTCTGTTCAGGTGATTTAATGCCACGACATCAAAACTTTGCAGTGTCCCAGATAAAATGTAGACGTCAAATAAGTCCATAGTCGTCTCTTTAGGAATACTATACTGCCCCCTTGTGACTTAGTGAGAATAAATCCCAAAATGACAATGTGTTGTTTTCTTCTGATTCCAGAAATCACTTCTAGAAAAATGTCCTGCATTACATCTCATGCACCACCAGCGAGCACAAAGCAAATACATAGTGACACATTACTGTCTGGGTTTACATCAACTACATGATGTCTCTATCCTATGTAAGCTACTGTTAAAACACCAAGTGTATTCTTTATAACAGAAGGCTCCACTTGTCCACCCACCAGGGCTCTGATGACAGTCCCTACACCTTCTAGGCTCCTGTAGTGTCACACACTGTCCCACTCTATGGTTCCTCCTTCGCCTCCCAGTTTCTCTCTCGCCATCTGTATCAGCGAGGGAATGAAAGGCTGCAGGGCTGGAAAAGACAGACCACAGAGATGAGTCACTTCACACATAACCACTCCTCCTACTAGTGATAGGGTTGGCATTTGGTCCCTCAGTGAGGGGCAGCCTCCTCCACCCCCCCACCCCCCCACCCCCCCATTGGCTCCTGCTATTCTTGGGGCCGATGATTAAGACTCACACCACAATGACAAAAGTGTGGGCTTTGCTTTGCAGGACACGTGTCAGTCAGGTTCCAGCAGTAGCATAGGAATAGCAGCGGCAAAGGGAACAAAGTCATGGGAGAGCAACTCCTCTCATGACTCATACCACAGCATGCGATCATGTGTGTTCTCGTGTGTGAGGAGAAAATAATCAACCGCTATCTCTCCAAGATGAATATGAACCGCACATGCACTCCACACTATATGCAATCTACAAGCACTATCTCTTTTACATTTCTCATTGGAATTAAATGGTTTATAGCGAGTGGAATCTCATCTTTGATTGCTCTAGAAATATACACTACCGTTCAAAAGTTTGGGGTCACTTGGAAATGTCCTTGTTTTTGTAAGAAAAGCACATTTTTTTGTCCATTAAAATGACATCAAATTGATCAGAAATACAGTATAGACATTGGTCATGTTGTAAATGACTATTGTAGCTGGAAACGGCAGATTTTTTATGGAATATCTACATAGGCGTACAGAGAACCATTATCAGCAACCATCATTCCTGTGTTCCAATGGAACAACATTCGAGTGATGAGTGACTGTTCCTGAGACCTGAACCTTTGTATTAGCTCCACCTTATGCCTGGGCTTTAGCACAGTGAACTAACACAGTCCTAAGGTACCAAATTCATGACACGGTGTGTCATACATACAGTTCTTTCCCCATCATGCTCTGGGCACTATGCTATGTTCATGGGGTGGCAGGTAGCCTAGTGGTTGGAGTGTTGGATTTGTAACCGAAAGGTTGCAAAATTGAATCCCCAAGCTGACAAGATAAAAATCTGTTATCTGCCCCTGAACAATGCAGTTAACCCACTGTTCTAAGGCCTCCATTGAAAAAAAGAATTTGTTCTTAACTGACTACCCTAGTTAAATAAAGGGAAAATAAATATTCCAGGAGTAATTTTCATTAGCAACCTGGTAACTCACACTAGATGGCAGTATAGTATAAAGAACATTTTAGTATTTGATGGCCTCTAAACTTCTGAGTAGGGCATCAATGGTCTGAAATAAGTGATGCAACAATATTGTCATCAATAAATAGTGGATCAAATACTGATTTATTCTAGTTATTTGATCAAAAATAGTTGTTTTCATACTATTAATTAATGGGAGCTATTGGATTAGTGTGTTATAAGAATTACACTGCACATAAGATAAAGGCTGTGCCAAACTGGAAACAAGAGCTGCCTCTCAATTAAAAACTGATAAACCTGTCAAATAAACATTCATTGTCTGTTCACATTCTGTGTTCTGATATCAATTCACATGCACTACCGTTCAGGTCAAAAGTTTGGGGTCACTTAGAAATGTCCTTATTTTTTAAAGAAAGCACATTTTTTCCCCCATTATAATAACATCAAATTGATCAGAATTACAGTGTAGACATTGTTAATGTTGTAAATGAATATTGTAGCTGGAAACGGCTGATTTTTAATGGGATATCTACATAGGCATACAGAGGCACATTATCAGCAACCATCACTCCTGTGTTCCAATGGCACGTTGTGTTAGCTAATCCAAGTTTATCATTTTAAAAGGCTAATTGATCATTAGAAAACCCTTTTGCAATTATGTTTGCACAGCTGAAAACTGTTGTTCTGATTAAAGAAGCAATAAAACTGGCCTTCTTTAGACTAGTTGAGTATCTGGAGCATCAGCATTTGTGGGTTCGATTACAGGCTCAAAATGGCCAGAAACAAAAACCTTTCTTCTGAAAATCATCAGTCTATTCTTGTTCTGAGAAATGAAGGCTATTCCATGCGAGAAATTGCCAAGAATCTGAATATCTTGTACAATGCTGTGTACTAATCCCTTCACAGAACAGCTCAAACTGGCTCTAACCAGAATAGAAAGAGTGGGAGGCCCCGGTGCACAACTCAGCAAGACGACAAATACATTAGAGTCTCTAGTTTGAGAAACAGACACCTCACAAGTCATCAACTGGCACCTTCATTAAATAGTACCCACAAAACACCAGTCTCAATGTCAATAGTGAAGAGGCAACTCCGGGATGCTGTACTTCTAGGCAGAAGTTGCAAAGAAAAAGCCATATCTCAGACTGGCCAATTAAAAGAAAAGATTAAGATGGGCACAAGAACACAGACACCGGACAGAGGAACTCTGACTAGAAGGCCAGCATCCCGGAGTCGCCTCTTCACTGTTGACGTTGAGGTTGGTGTTTTGCGGGTACTATTTAATGAAGCTGCCAGTTGAGGACAAGACACTCTAATGTACTTGTCCTATTTCTCAGTTGTGCACCGGAGCCACCCACTCCTCTTTCTATTCTGGTTAGAGCCAATTTGCTTTGTCTCAAGTCTCATGTAAAAGTGAGTCACCTAGTAAAATACTTCTTGAGTAAAAGTCTAAAAGTATTTGGTTTTAAATATACTTCAGTATCAAACGTAAATGTAATTAATAAAATGTACTTAAGTATCAAAAGTAAAAGTATAAATAATTTCAAATTCCTTATATTAAGGAAACCAGACGGCATACAGTTCTTGTTTTTATTTATTTACAGATAGCCAGGCGCACCCTCCAACACTCAGACATAATTTACAAACGAAGCATGGTGTTTAGTGAGTCCACCAGATCAGAAGCGGTAGGGATAACCAGGGATGTTCTTTTGATAAGTGTGTGAATTAGACCATTGTATTGTCCTGCTAAGCATTTCAAAATGTAATGAGTAGTTTTGGGTGTCAGGGAAAATGTATGGAGTAAAAGTGTACACTTTTCTTTAAGAATGTAGTGAAGTAAAAGTCAAAGTTGTCTAAAATATAAATAGTATAGTAAAGTACAGATACCCCAAAAAACTACTTATGTAGTACTTTCAAGTATTTTACTTAAGTACTTTCACCACTGACAAATACTGAGATATATTGTATGCTAAAAAAATGGGAAATTATATTAATCATACTAATACAATTGCTCAAAAGGCACTCGCACATCTGAGCTATCTTTTTTGCAGGTGCATAGTAACAGTTGAATAAGATGAGAAAAAATAAGAAACCCGGACACTGCTCATGATAGTATCACGGCTCTGTAATACATTTAACAAATACTTTTTTTTAAATCTCAAAGATAGGGGTAAAAATTATTGGCACCCCCTGTTTTCAATATCTTTTAATACTTTACCTTGTGAGGATAACGGCAATGAGCCTTTTTTCTAAAATGTTTTATAACATTGGAGAACACATTGAGAGGGATCTTAGACTATTCCTCCGTACAGCATCTTTCCAGATCCTTGATATCCTTCCTCTGCTCTTATGGACTGCCCTCTTCAAGTCAAACCACAGGTTTCCAATGGGGTGTAAGTCCGGAGACTGAGATGGGCATTGCAAAATGTTGATTTTGTGGCCAATGAACCATTTATTTGTGGAATGTGATATGCTTGGGGTTACTGTGTTGCTGGAAGATCCACTTGCGGCCAAATGTCAGCCTCCTGCCAGAGGCAACCAGGTCTTTGGCTAAAAACATCCTGGTACTGGGTAAAGTTCATGATGCCGATGCCCTTAACATGGCCCCAGCATGGACCAGTGGAAGCAAAAGAACCCCATAACATCAAATATCCACCATCATATTTTAAAGGAGGTATGGGATTATTTTCTACTTAATGAAGCCAGGGGTGCCAAAAATGTAGATATTTTTTGATTATTTTCAATACTTGCTTAACAAAATCACTTTTTCTGTACAATTGTATTAGTACTTTTTTTTATTTCCCAATTTTTTTGAGCATATAATATTGCTCAGTATTTGTATTATTTATTTTATACAGTATTTTTTGCTCATCTTTATCAAGGGTGCCAATAATTATGGACCTGGCTGTATATCAAACATTTACAAATGATGCAGTGATTTTAAAACAATTCTGAAGGGTTTATTGAATTCAGAATGAGATGGAGCATGATAACACTTCTATTGAACACATCAAAGGGTTAAATTCAGATTACATCATCGACTCCAGCCGAGGAGCAGCCATCTTTTTCCAAGACCAACAATTTCACTTTCACCGAAGAAAAACAAATAGATATTTATTTATTAATCATTTCAAACAAGCGACTATTCCGTTCCATCGAGACAAATACCAACGAACTCAAAGGAAAATCGGTAAGATTTGCATGTCAATGTTTCAATAATTCTACTGTCACTGTTTTTCATGGCTGTTTCAAAATGCACCAGTGCCACTGGTTGCTTTGATGATGCATTGTAACGGTGCAATAATAAGTGATGAGCAGTGGATACAATGTCGCGGGGTTAGATTTGGCAAAAACATAATGGCAGATCTTGACAGTCTATTTTCACGATAATGGCAGGTTTTGTATGTTGAGTTTATGTTGAAAAACGAATGTTCGTGACCCGTTTTTAACAACACAATACCATGCAACTTTTCTGATAATTTATTAGGTAACCTAACACACCTGACATTTTGAAATAGTGTATCTAACGTTACTTGACTATAGCCCCACACGTGCATTTGTCACCAATTAAGTACAGCTCGTAGTGGGGTGATTTGAGCTAGATTAGATTAGATGTAGTGTTCTTATGTGATGAAGTCTTTTAAATGTTAAAAGGCGCAATCAGCAGTCGCTACATCCATTTTTGACTTATAAATGCATGATATGTACGCATTAATTCTAGAATAATATAACTTGTTAATGCTTCATGAGCTTAGTTCAACTGTCATACCACATCAGAACCCAAAATATAAGCTTGTTTTACTCCAACATTTGTAAACAAAGAAAAGGTTAACAAACATAGTTTAAACGATCATTTTGATATCATGGATTGTCAGTACTTGAGTCCATAGCTATGTCTATGAATTTGAGAGGTTACATTTCCCCAGCCCCATCCCTTAACTTTTTACTGAACTAGAGGTGGGGAACCGCGTTTTGTTATTGTCAAATCAAATCAAGATGACGTTGATAGACAAGGCAGCTCTGTTTCTAGTTCCTTATTGTTTCTACCGCTGATTGACATTTTAAGGATTAACTCCAAATGCTGAAAATATGTGCCCCTCAAGGTCATGAACGTGTGTAAGCTTTTGGAGTATTATGTTTTTAAAGATCTGTTGATCTTGTTCAGTATCACAGAGGTCAGCATGAGAGTTTACAACATCAATAAGCATCCCAAATGTTCTGTTAAAACTCTGGGAGTTTATATGCCGCTTAACACTGTCAACAAACACAACATATATTTGAAGTCTTTTCACACTTTATTCGTTTTGAAATCCCACTCACCAAACAAACCCATGTAACCATAAGCGTCTCTCAAGGGAAAACAGTTTCTAGATTGAGCCAGATTGCTCTCCCAGCACTGTATGATGCACATGGATGTGACTGTGGGTGTAGGGCCTGAGTAAATCATGTATCCATCTGAGCCAGCAGCACTGTGAGGGATGGAGGAAGGAAACGGTTGTAATCAGGGTAACTTTACTGTTTTCCAAAGTGGAGGCAGGAAGTCAATCAGCTCTGGGGAGATGACAGCCAATGAATGCAGAGAGAGAGAGGGGTGCTGTGTGTTCTGCATTTCATGTTGAATTTGAGAGAGATGGAGTACATGTATGTTACATGACTGTCCACTGTCATAAACTTCCTTTCATCATTTATTTAATCTCTGTTGCACTGTTGCAGATGCAATGCTATACAAAGTAAATTGTAAAATCAGTTACAAACTCTTGAAGGGCAGACCACCTGGAAAATTGCAGACTCCTTTTTTTCTTTGCTACCGTTTTCTGTCAATGTTAGTGTATCTGTCAATATGAAATGGGCCCATTGCAACTAATGAAAGAAGTGTGTTTACAATACAGTTTTACAAGGGTCTACAAAAGGGCAAAGTTGTATATTTAAAGTCTATTTATTGAAGCAGCTAGCCTGGACAGCATCAATGTTCTCGCACTCATTCAGTAGTTCATGTTGCAGTGTTTTTGCAGGGCTGGTGAGAAGTTCAGTTTGCATCGAGGGTCCATTTCCAACAATGCAGAGTAAAAGATAAGATACAAATCTAATAAAATTGTATTTGTCACATACACCGAATACCACAGGTGTAGATCTTACAGTGAAATGCTTACTTACAAGCCCTTAACCAACAATGCTTTAAGAAGTTTTAAGAAAAAAAGTGTTAAGTAACATTTTTAAATAAAAGTAACGAATAATTAAACAGCAGCAGTAAAATAACAATAGTACGGCTATATACAGGGGGGTACCGGTACAGAGTCAATGTGCAGGGGCACAGGTTAGTCAAGGTAATTGAGGTAATATGTAATTGTAGGTAGAGTTAAAATGACTATGCATAGATAATAATAGAGAATAGCAACAGCGTAAAAGATGGGTCTGGATAGCCCTTTGATTAGCTGTTCAGGAGTCTTATTTCTTGGGGGTAGAAGCTGTTAAGAAGCCTTTTGGACCTAGACCTGGTGCATTGGTACCGCTTGCCGTGCGGGAGCAGAGAGAACAGTCTGTGACTTGGGTGACTGGAGACTTTGACAATTCTTTGGGCCTTCTTCTGACACCGCCTGGTACAGTGGTTCTTCCTTTAAAAGTTTTGAACTTATGCCGCTACCATTTGTGGTAGATGGTGGCATATTGTGGTAAATTGTGTCATTCTGGCAACAATGGCTGACACTTAAATAACGTGCCATAGAATTCTGCGGCACCCTGCAAGCTGTGCTACAGTACGCCGCCACTTTTAAAGGAAGGACCACTGTATAGAGTTCCTGTATGGAAGGGAGCTCGACCCGTGATGCACTGGGCGATACTCACTACCCTCTGTAGTGACCTGCGGTCGGATGCCAAGCAGTTGCCATACCAAGCGGTGATGCAGTCAGTCAAGATGCTCTCGATTGTGCAGCTGTAGAACATTTTGAGGATCTGATGTCCCATGCCAAATATTTTCAGCCACCTGTCGTGCCCTCTTCACAACTGTGTTGGTGTGTTTGGACCATGATAGATCCTTAGTGATGTGTTACACTGAGGAACTTAGAGAGCTTAGGACCTAAAACATTCCTAATATTGAGTTGCGCCCCCTTTGTCTGCAGAACAGCCTCAATTTGTCAGGGCAATTTGTCAGGGCATGGTGAGGAAAGCATTTCAAAGGGTTGCTGGCCCATATTGACTCCAATGCTTCCAACAGTTGTGTCAAGTTGTCTGAATGTCCTTTGGGTGGTGGACCATTCTTGATACACACAGGAAACTCTTGAGCATGAAAAATCCAGCAGCGTTGCAGTTCTTGACACACTCACACTCACACCTGACAGCTACTACAATACCCTGTTGAAAAGCACTTAAATATTTTGTCTTGCCCATTCACGTTTTCAATGGCACACATACACAATCCATGTCTCAATTGTCTCAAGGCTTAAAAATAATTATTTAACCTCTCTCCTCCCTTTCATCTACACTGATTGAAGTGAATTTTATTGAAGTGGACGTCAATAAGGGATCATAGTTTTCACCTGGATTCACCTGGTCAGTCTATGTCATGGAAAGAGCAGGTGTTCTTAATGTTTTGTACACTCAGTGTATATTTAGTTCATTTAGCAGGTGTTCTTATCACTCCATAGTGCCATCAGACTTCTGATACCAATGCAGGGTGAAAGGGGGGGCACAAAATGCACAAAACGCTATAAAAAAAATGATAAAGAAAAGTTTTTCGTATTTTGAAAACAATTACAAAATACGTTGGTGTTGTTCGGCCCAGTGTAATTCAAATGACAAAATACTTAATTGTGTATTTCAAATACATGTAACAGATATACTGCCCATCTCTGGGTATTCGTAGTGAGGCAGCACAGCGCAGGGAGAGGGCAGGCCAGGCGTGTGGTTCCCTGGTGTTCTGGGGTGTGTATTTCTCAGCCCTACTGTGCTGTCTGTCCATATTCAGGCAGGAGGCCTGTTACACTGTTCTGACGCTGTTATTGTCACCATTTATTCCAATGAATAAATGTTATTCCTAATCTTTTCTGGGAAATCGTAAGTGTATACAGCACCTTGTTGGGTCCATGCGGACAGACTTGAATGTAATATGAATACTACAAGAGCGAAATGTTTTCTGTGTGAACATGATTCAGAAAGTCATGACAAACATTTGTTCCTCATTTTTATTTGGGTTGAGTGGATTGTCGGTTCCAGTGAATTTGTTTGACATGTTCCCACCTCATGAGATACTACCCTCCAGTGAAATATTCCCGGTTGACATCATCCCAATTTCCTATGCGGTTAGACCTGATTCCCGGCATTACATTTCCATGGCACAGCATCAATTTCAGTAACATGAACAGCATGCCAATCTAAGGGCAGTGAGTGCTAGTGATGAGCAGTGAATTGAAGGCATTGCAGGCTGGTGATTGTGATACACAAAGGACACTTAGGGTCAGCAGCACTTTGTCCACTCACAAACACAGTAAGGCCCCTGGGGATGGGTCTCTGCTCTACATGGCCTCTTTGGGCTTCTAAGAAACAACTTTCTTTCAAGAGACAGATTTTCATTTTGTCCTCACTCTATGAAAATGTTTTTACTCTAGCATCTTGTCTCCATTGCTACTTTTAAAAGTTTTAAATATATATATACATGTGTATATTTATACCCTATATATACAAAAGTACTTGGACACCCTTACAAGTTAGTGGATTCGGCTATTTCAGCCACACCCATTCCTGACAGGTATATAAAATCAAGCACACAGCCATGCAATCTCCATAGACAAGCATTGCCAGTAGAATGGCCTTACTGAAGAGCTCAGTGACTTTCAACGTGGCACCGTCATAGGATGCTGCCTTTCCAACAAGTCAGTTGGGCAAATTTCAGCCCTTCTTGAGCTGCCCCGGTCAACTGTAAGTGCTGTTTTTGTGAAGTGGAAACGTCTAGGAGCAACAACGGCTCAGTGGTAGGCCACACAAGCTCACAGAATGGGGCCGCCAAGTGCTGAAGCGCGTAGTGCATAAAAATCATCTACCGAACTCCAAACTGCCTCTGGAAGCAACGTCAGCACAAGTACTGTTTGTCGGGAACTTCATGAAATGGGATTCCATGGACGAGCAGCCACACACAAGCCTAAGATCACCATGTGCAATGCCAAGCGTCGGCTGGACTTGTGTAAAGCTTGCTGGCATTGGACTCTGGAGCAGTGGAAACGCGTTCTCTGGAGTGATGAATCACTCTTCACCATCTGACAGTCCGACAGACGAATCTGGGTTTGGTGGATACCAGGAGAACGCTACCTGCCCCAATGCATAGTGCCAACTGTGAAGTTTGGTGGAGGAGGAATAATGGTCTGGGGCTGTTCTTCATTGTTTGGGGTAGGCCACTTAGTTCCAGTAAAGGGAAATCTTAACGCTACAGAATACAATGACATTCTAGATGATTCTGTGCTTCCAACTTTGTGCAAACTATTTGGGGAATGCCTTTCCCTGTTTCAGCATGACAATGCCCCGTGCACAAAGTGAGATCCATAAAGAAATGGTTTCTTGAGATCGGCGTGGAAGAAATTGACTGGCCTGCACAGAGCCCTGACCTCAACCCCATCGAACACCTTTGGGTTGAATTGGAACGACGGACTGCGAGCCAGGCCTAATCACCCAACATCAGTGCCCGACCTCACTATTGCTCTTGTGGCTGAATAGTAGTCCCCGCAGCAATGTTCCAATATCTAGTGAAAAGCCTTCCCAGAAGAGTGGAGGCTGTTATAGCAGCAAAGGGGAGACCAACTCCATATTAATGATTTTGGAATGAGATGTTCGACGAGCAGGTGTCCACATACTTTTGGTCATGTAGTGTATATATAGTTACAGCCTGAATTTAAAGTGTATTACATTTATATTTTGTGTCATTGGCCTACACGCAATACCCCATAATGTCAAATTAGAATTATGTTTTTATAAATGTTTACTAATTCATTAAAGATAAAAATCTGAAATGTCTTGAGTCAATAAATAATCAACCCCTTTGTTATGGCAAGCCTAAATAAGTTCAGGAGTACAAATGTTGCATGGACTCACTCTGTGTGCAATAATAGTTTTGATTTTTGAATGACTACCTCATCTCTGTACCCCACACATACAATTATCTGTAAGGTCCCCGTCGAGCAACGAATTTCAAACACAGATTCAACCACAAAGACCAAGGAAGTTTTCCAATGCCTGGCAAAGAAGGTCAGCTATTGGTAGATGGGTAAAACAAAAAAAATAGACATTGAATATCCCTTTGAGCATGGTGAAGTTATTATTACACTTTAGATGATGTATCAGTCACTACACCCAGAAGAAGGAAACCGTTCAGGGATTTCACCATCAGGCCAGTGGTGACTTTAAAATAGTTACAGAGTCTAATGGCTGTGATAGGAGAAAACTGAGGATGGATCAACAACATTGTAGTTACTCCACAATACTAAGCTAATTGACAGAGTGAAAAGAAGGAAGCCTGTACAGAATAAAAATATTCCAAAACATGCATCCTATTTGCAATAACACACAAAAGTAATACTGCAAAAATGGGGCAAGGAAATAAACTTGAATGCAAAGCGTTATGTTTGTGGCAAATACAATACAACACATCACTGAGTACCACTCTTCATATTTTCAAGCATGGTTGTGGCTGCATCATGTTATGGATATGCTTGTCATCGGCAATGCTTGTTTTTTATAAAAAGAAACAGAATAAAGCTAAGCACATGCTAAATCTGGTTCAGTCTGCTATCAACAGACACTGGGAGACAAGTTGACCTTTCAGTAGGACAATAACCTAAAACTCAAGGCCAAATATGCACCGGAGTTGCTTACAAAAACGACATTGAATATTCCTGAGTGGCCTTTGTCAGGACCCGGTGCGAGAAACAGTCACTAATAATCGTCAGAACCCAGAAGATGAGGCAGACACAGCAGTACTAGAGATGGTGGTTTAATTAAAGAACAAAATCTTCAGGCAAAGAAACTAAATCCACAATGTCCAAAAATAAAGCCAAGAGGCAAAAAATGGAAATCCTCCAAAATACAAAAGAAACTCCACAAAGTGGTAAAAAACAGCAGGGAAAAACAAACCTCAAAAGACTACTCAAATAATACACAAGAACTAAACCAGAGAACCTCTGGAAAATCCAACAAGAGAAATATCTGTATAAAACAAGGCTTGGGCTGGGGCTGGGTGCTAACTTACAAACACTGAGCAAGGAACTGAGGAACACACAGGGTTTAAATACTAACAAGGGAATGACCTACAGGTGCAAACAACAATTAGAGCAAGAAAAACAAAAGATACAAAAAAGGTGCAATGGGGACATCTAGTGATCAAAACCCGAACAGTCTTGGCCAAAACCTGACAGCCTTGTTACAGTTTTGACTGAAATCGGCATTTAAATCTATGGTAAGACTTTAAAATGGCTGTAGCAATGATCAACAACCAACTTGACAGAGCTTGAAGAGTTGAAAAAGAATAATGGGCAAATATTGTACAATCCAGTTCTTACCCAGAAAAAATCACCGCTGTAATCACTGCCAAAGGGGGTTCTAACATGTATTGACTCAGGAATGTGAATACTTATATAAATTAGATAGTTCTGTATTTCATTTTCAATAAATTTGCAAACATTTCTAAAAACATGTTTTCACTTTGTCATTATGGGGTATTGTGTGGAGGATGAGTGAACAAAAATCAATTTAATCCCATTTGAATTCAGGCTGTAACACATCAAAATGTGGAATAAGTATGAAATATGAATCCTTTCTGAAGGCAATGTATAGACTAGAATTTGAAATAGTAAAATATCAAGAGGTATAGGCTACATCCCCATTTGGTAATATTGGACCACAGGTCATTGTGTTGTGTAGTATATCTGTGCCATTGCAGTAGTATCTGCCTCATAGGTTATTTTAGTTGGACTAAATGAAGACCTCAAACTCTCCCAGTAACATTGTTTGAATGGAAACTTGCCATCTGGAAAGCAGAGCAGCACTCCCCAACTGTGATTGTAGACCAAAACAGATACTCCCTCCCTCCTCCCAGGCCCACGCCATGAGTCCCAACATGCCAACGGCCAAGCGGAAGGCTATTCCTGTCTGCGGTCGGCCGGTCCAGCCGCCCCCTCCTCCACTGATCCAATGCTGAGTGCAGCGGCCCGCTCCGCTGCCTGGGCCCTGGGCCCTATAGGGGCCCGTCCAGGAAGGGAAGTGGGAGGGTCAGACGCCATGTGTGAAGTCCTCAGTCATGGCCACTGGAGAATTTATTAGACTTATGGGAAAGTTACGGTGTTTGAAATGGGGGAATTTTGGGGGGCGGGGAGGAAGAAGAGTTAAGGATGAGGAAGTGCCCCTCCTCTTTCTGCAGTGCTGCAGTAGTCAGTCTCACACTGTTTTCTTTTGTGCAGTTCTGAGTGCGGTGAGACCCATATGGCCTGAGACACACATGGAAAAGGAGGCTTTTTCCCCTGCCTTTTTTCCAGCTTATTTTGGCGAGTACTGTCAGCTATTTTTAGCCATATAGTTGACCTCCTCTGGCTTACTGGTGGTGAGTCAGTGAGTGTTTATTGAGGTTAAAGTTATAAATGTGTAATGTGGTAACATACCATTTTTTTTCTCTATTCCACATACATTTGAGTTTTTTCCCATTCCTCACAATCCTCTTTCCGTCACCACTGAGGCTTTTTCATTTCAACTTCTTCTGTTCTAACTCCTGTTGTGCTAAACTGCTTTTAAGTCTCACTATTTCCTGATAGGACATAATGTTGTTTTTTATCTCACCACTGTCTGTGTCTTCTCATGAATGATCCAGATAACAATCAGATCACAGGCTTTGCCTCCCATGTCTGTTAGTTTTTTTCTACAGATGTGTCCCAACAAGTCTCAAATGAGTCCATGCACCGTGATCAGATTTGACATGGCTCAGCAAACTGCATCTACACCAACCACGAGGACAAACACAATAGACCATGGATCCACGAGGACACTTTTAACCCCCAGGATAGGGTGGAATTCTTACTACGATGATACTCAATGCTTAGTCATGTGCACTATGTGGCTCACCTTCTGCCCTAGGTGGTGACACAGTACATCCCAATTCAGAGGACCGCAAGTGAACTCGGGCGAGGCAGGCTTTGAGCTGTCGCCTCGGCCCCAACAGAGGTGGCCTCATGCTCACTAGGGGTTTAACCTTGTGGTACACAAAGAACCTATGAAATAGATATGCCGTGTCAGTTCAAAGGGACAAAGATTTAGTGTTGGCATCATGTGTATTTTGAAGAATCTATAGGGGACATTGATTTCTACACTATTGTGAAACCAATCCACTGCCAGTAGGCCTTGTGGGTTACACAGAATCAACCCCCTGCTGAGATAGTAGAGTTATTAATTGTGTCAGGAAGAGGTCAGCTCTTGAGTCATACAGGCAGCCCATTGTCCGGACATGTTTACACCCTCATCTGCCTCTTGGTCGTAATTTACAAGGAAAATCATCTGCCTCAGGCATCTATGGGAAGAGTAATATTGTCATGTGCCCGTACGTAATGTCATAACTAGGCATCAAGTTACTCAGTGGGACAGACACACACCCAGGGTATGCTGATTACGGGATCATAAATTAACTAACGCTCATAGTTCAGGATTATTGCACTTTCATGAAACCAAATTATCTGGATTGAAAGGGCAATTTAGTTAAAGAATAAATGTAATCTGGGTGACATAGTTGGTAGAGCATGGCGCTTTCATCGCCAGAGTTGTGGGTTTGATTCCTGGAGCCACCCATACGTAAAAAGTATACACACAGGACTGTAAGTCGCTTTGGATAAAAGCGTCTGCTAAATGGCATATATTTTTATGCATCTGGCTCCATTAAATTGGCACATAGTTACCTTAACTTGTAACAAAATTCATACATTTTACAATTAATGATTTATTATTGAATATTTGAAATAATAATAATAGAAATATCAAGTCATGGCGGTTCTAGTAGTTATGGAATTCCAGCGCTTCTAGTGCTGTGCTCCCGAGTGGCACAGCGGTCTAAGGCAGTGCATTTCAGTGCTAGAGGCGTCACTACAGACACCCTGGTTCGAATCCAGGCTGTATCACAACTGGCAGTGATTGGGAATTCTGTAGGGCGGTGCACAATTGGCTGAGTTTCTCCTTATATGGTTCCTTTAGAAACCCCCACCTCTCCTTATATGGTACCTTTAGAAACCCCCACCTCTCCTTATATGGTACCTTTAGAAACCCCNACCCCCACCTCTCCTTATATGGTACCTTTAGAAACCCCCACCTCTCCTTATATGGTTCCTTTAGAAACCCCCACCTCTCCTTATATGGTACCTTTTGAAACATTCACTTCTTATATGGTTCCTTTCTAAATGCCCACTCTTTTCAAAACCCCCACTTCTCCTTATATGGTACCTTTTGAAACCTCCACTTCTTCCTATCCTTTCTAAATGCCCACTCTTTTCGAAACCCCTACTTTTCCTGACATGCACTTCACTGAGAGATTTACATTTACATTTAAGTCATTTAGCAGACGCTCTTATCCAGAGCGACTTACAAATTGGTGCATTCACCTTATGATATCCAGTGAACAACCACTTTACAATAGTGCATCTAACTCTTTAAGGGGGGGGGGGGTTAGAAGGATTACTTTATCCTATCCTAGGTATTCTTAAAGAGGTGGGGTTTCAGGTGTCTCCGGAAGGTGGTGATTGACTCCGCTGACCTGGCGTCGTGAGGAGTTTGTTCCACCATTGGGGTGCCAGAGCAGCGAACAGTTTTGACTGGGCTGAGCGGAACTGTACTTCCTCAGAGTAGGGAGGCGAGCAGGCCAGAGGTGGATGAACGCAGTGCCCTTGTTTGGGTGTAGGGCCTGATCAGAGCCTGAAGGTACGGAGGTGCCGTTCCCCTCACAGCTCCGTAGGCAAGCACCATGGTCTTGTAGCGGATGCGAGCTTCAACTGGAAGCCAGTGGAGAGAGCGAGGAGCGGGGTGACGTGAGAGAACTTGGGAAAGTTGAACACCAGACGGGCTGCGGCGTTCTGGATGAGTTGTAGGGGTTTAATGGCACAAGCAGGGAGCCCAGCCAACAGCGAGTTGCAGTAATCCAGACGGGAGATGACAAGTGCCTGGATTAGGACCTGCGCCGCTTCCTGCGTGAGGCAGGGTCGTACTCTGCGAATGTTGTAAGCATGAACCTACAGGAACGGGTCACCGCCTTGATGTTAGTTGAGAACGACAGGGTGTTGTCCAGGATCACGCCAAGGTTCTTAGCACTCTGGGAGGAGGACACAATGGAGTTGTCAACCGTGATGGCGAGATCATGGAACGGGCAGTCCTTCCCCGGGAGGAAGAGCAGCTCCGTCTTGCCGAGGTTCAGCTTGAGGTGGTGATCCGTCATCCACACTGATATGTCTGCCAGACATGCAGAGATGCGATTCACCACCTGGTTATCAGAGGGGGGAAAGGAGAAGATTAATTGTGTGTCGTCTGCATAGCAATGATAGGAGAGACCATGTGAGGATATGACAAAGCAAGTTGACTTGGTGTATAGCGAGAATAGGAGAGGGCCTAGAACAGAGCCCTGGGGGACACCAGTGGTGAGAGCACGTGGTGCGGAGACAGATTCTCGCCACGCCACCTGGTAGGAGCGACCTGTCAGAGATGACATATCAGCAGTGGCGTGTATTCATGGATTCATGGAAGCCTTGGCTTCCCCCCAAAAATGACCAATATTTTTTTTTCATAAAAATATAATTTATCTTTGGTCTCTCTGTGTTTCATATTTTTCCTTCAATTCGCGAGAGGCTGAGTGTATCTCACAGGAGAAAGCATCCAAGCGAGCGAAGCAGCGCCCCTCTGTCTATCTATGTGTAGGCCATCTATCTGATGCTGTCTGGTCCAAACGAGTAAGACATTGCCGCCGTAGCATTGAAGGCATGGGAAGCCAGCGAGCATTTGGCCTCCTTTGATTAAAAAAATTATAAAAAAAGTGTCAAGGGAAGCCAGCTTGGATTTTGGCATCACTCCTATTAAATCCCATTGTGAGCATACGTCATTGACAGAAAAACTTGAATTTTTGTATCTCGTTCTGTTGTTGTCCTCTGGTGGCTAGCCAGCTAGCTAAAATTGTCCCTTTCCTAAAATAGCTATGGATTGAGATAGAGATTTGGACTTGTGGTTTTACTTAATTCTCCTTAATGGCATATGATTATAATGGCAATTCTGATCCAACTATTAATTCATACATTGTTGTGCCCCTGGGCTGAGAGGATGGAAGTTCAATATGTACGGTAGCTAGATGTAGAAGGCTAATATTAACTAGCTAACGTTGCCCATGAATGGAAGTTAGGCTAGCACGCAAGCATTTTAGCCAGGTAGCCTTGGACAACAAAAAAGAAAAGTGTGTACTGTATGACAGAGTGATAGTTTCGTCAACATGAAAGAGAGGAGGATGGCATTGGGGTTTCTCTACAAGTAGGGCGAGTCAACATGTTTTGCTACTTGCATGAACACGCATTCACACACACGCACACAGAAATCAGAACCATGGATAGCCACATCATATTTAGCTTACGTTGATTGGACTAAATAGGTTTTGGTGTCTTTTAGTTGTCACTGTATTAGACTAAGCAGAGGTGATTTGATGATCAAATCAAACTTTATTTTTCACATGCGCCTATTACAACAGGTGTAGACATTATAGTGAAATGCTTACTTACAAGCCCTTAACCAACAGTGCAGTTCAAGAAGAGTTAAGATAATATTTACCAAGTAGACTAAAATAAAAAGTAATAATAAAAAGTAACACAATAAGAACAATAACGAGGCTATATACACGGGGCACCGGTACAGAGTCAGTGTGCGGGGGTACAGGCTAGTTGAGGTAATCTGTACATGTAGGTGGTGGCGAAGTGACTATGCATAGGTAACAAACAGCGAGTAGCAGCAGTGTACAAAAGGGAGGGGGGGGTCAATGTAAATTGTCCTGTGGTGATTTTATTAATTGTTCAGCAGTATTATGGCTTGGGGGTAGAAGCCTTTTGGTCCAAGACTCAGGAAGCTTGGCCCCAGTGATGTATTGGGCCGTTCGCACTACCCTCTGTAGCGCCTTACAGTCAGATGATAAGCAATTGTCATACCAGGTGGTGATGCAACCGGTCAGGATGCTCAATGATGTTGAAATGTTGAAGTTGAAATGGTGCTGGAATAGTGGAGGCAGTTCCTGTTTTCTTTGTGACTTGCGAGAACTCTACGTGGTTCTAAATCAATAGTTGTTTAGTTGTCCGAAAATGTCGGAAACATTAACTTGCTTGACCCTGCTGTAGGTCATGTAACTGTCTGTTACATGCAATATGCGTCGTGGACTTCACTGGACAGAGGTTGATATTCAGTTTTGTGATAAACAAAGGTGTGGTTGAATTTATTCTGCCACTGTGTCTTCTTATTGTCTCTAGCTTTAGGCCTATATATCACGGTCCCAATGCGCAAATATGGCTTCCCCAGTGATTTTACCCACACACTGCTACTGCATATCAGTAGGGGGCAGCATAGAGACCCTGAGGGATGACCGCTCTGGGAGATGAAGTCGCAACTGGACCCTATTGCTTCAGTGTGCCTGTTTTCCATATCTTAAGGCTGCCACTCCAGTGAAGAGCCACTGATCTATAAATACCTGTCCTGTTATTGTTTAGCCCCAACCAACACTGCACTCTGCTCATCAATTAGCGTCACCACAGCAACCCACTCTAATGAGATGCAAACTTTCAAGCTGACAAACAAGTCTCAATCTGGTTTACATGTTAATCTATCATTTCCTTTTTAGAGAATATTTTCTCATTGTTGAAGTGATGGTAGTCTCATTTCACAGCCACTGTACCTCTACCACAAAAAGTGATTGGGAAGGGCATTCAATGCAAAAAAATATATTTTCTTTGTGTTCCAGTTTGGAAGGCGGCGCCGTGACCTATTGAGTTGTACAGCAGCACTGCCAGACAGTGTCCTCTCCTTGCTCCCTCTCGTACTGTCTGTTACAAGCCCAGATAACACCTCAAGGTTGTCTCACCCAGTTTAAATATTTTCCTCCTCTACCACTGTGCTGTAAATCATCAATGGGAGATTGAACATTTACTTTCAATTTACTTTAAAGGGCTTCTTATAATCCAATATGTGTTTATTTTAATTGATAATATACTTTCCTTAATGCATTTTCAAGATCAAGTTAAACCCAAACATCAACATAGAGGTTGGGTTAGCAAAAAAGATGCTATATTACCGAAATAACAATGGTGACACATGGCTGACGTTTCCTTTCCTTTAGGGATCAGTCATTTTGAATAAAAAGAAAATAAAAGGCACTGCCAGGGTTAGGAACAGAACATTCTTGAAAATGGCATGTAATTGGCTTCCAACAACATCAGTGAGGAATTCGAAGTGACTCACTCCAGCTAATGCACTGCAGCGCCATCTACTGGTGCTCTGTGGTTTGTTCTATGAAGAAAGTAATAGAAGAGAAATATCGAATAAAGAACTGTGGCTCACTTCAATTCTTACACTCAAATATTTGGCAGATGAAATACACAGTGGTGTGTATTTAATAGTCAGGAGTGTTTGTTGCCGTCTTTCTCACCAGTAGTAGTATTGTATTGACTGATTTTATGTCCAGGCATTGGGTTCAGTATCTCATTATCATCATTTGCAATAAATATAAATGTGACAACAGCAATCCAGCTGAGGTACTTTACAGTGATCAGTGTGTCACTTTTGCCGGTCCCTCTGTGCGTGCGTGGTCGTGTGTGTGTGTGTGTGTGATCTGATTGTGTGTGCATGTGTGTGTATGTGTATGTCAGTGTGTGTATGTAAGTGTGCGTGCATGCATCCATGTGTGTGTGTTGAAGATGATGTGACCCACACAGCCAGAGGATTGCCTTTCCGTAGACTCTTCTTGGCAGCTGCCTGTGTGCCGCATGGCCTTCAAAGAGAAGTCAGAGGCCTACAGGGATTTCCCTCTGGCTTTCCCACCATGTGCACTGCGCTGCAGAGAGCCTAGCAAGGGGATGAGGAGCAAGGCACCAGAATGGAGATGTAGGGTGTAGAGGAGATTCCTCTGTGAAAAACCAGGAAAACCAAGAGCCAGCCATTGTATTCAGCATGCTCCCCGTGTAGTCAATCTTTATTTTCATTTATAATAAATACAAGTTGTCTGCATTACAGGTCCACGTAATGTCGAGGCAGCTGTAATCACCAATGGCTAGCGCGAGCAGTCTATTTCCTTTTGAGATAGTATTCCTTACAGTGTCAGGTCCGTGGCTTGGCCGTCTTAGATAACATCCTAAAACCAGGTGGGAAAGCCGATACACCTCCTTCCTGGACTGACAGACAGGGTCAAACTGTGCCCAACTACGCAGACCTCGCTCAATAAGAATAAACCACTTAGGCTAAGGGCTTGTAATCTCAATGTGTTATAACCTGCCAATCAATCAGCCAAACCACTCAACCCTGACGCTCTATGCCTCATGATTTCTAGCCAGAGCTGTCAGGCCCTTATCCAACTAGGCATTTATCTTGTGTATCAACAATGCCAGGTGTTTATGTAGCCAAAACCAAGTCCATTTATTTTATTGCCCAAAGTTGGGCTCAGAGCCTGTGGCAAGCACTACCAACTCATCTTTCACATTGCGGTACCTGTAGCCAGATCACATTGACGTGTGGGTGTTCTTAGCCATGCTCTCTCTCTCTCTCTCTCTCTCTCTCTCTCTCTCTCTTCTCTTCTTCTTCTTCTCTGCTCTCTCTTCTCGCTCTCTCTCTCTTGCTCTCTCTCGCTTCTCTTTCTCTCTCTCTCTCTCTCTCTCTCTTTTTTTACTGTTCTTTCTCTTTCTCTCTTTCTTTCTTTCTTTCTCGTCTTCGCACTCTCTCTCTCTCTCTCTTTCGCTCTCTCTTGCTCTCTCTCTCTTTCTCTCGCGCTCTCTCTCTCTCTTTCTCTCTCTTGCTTTCTCTCTCTTTCTCTCTCTCTCACTCTCTCTCTCTCTTGCTCTCTCTCTCTTTCTCTCGCTCTCTCTCTCACTCTTTCTCTCACTCACTTAAAGCAAGTCTTTGTTTCATAGCAAACACCAGTGCGATGCAGAGGCATGAGCAGCAGATTCTATGTGCCACAGTGCATCTGAACTTGGTTAGAGCACACGTCATGTACCTTCGGGGGAAGACAGAGGATTGCTTCAGTGTTTGGTCTCTCTAATGAGAAACCATAGCCTGCTAGTGGTGCCTTAAATCAGTTTGAGTGTCTTTTAAGGGTTTATCAACCATGTTATTGCTGGCTATTTACACTGTGGTTCTTATGTGTTGTAAGCTAAAGTGACCATGTTAATTGCTGAATCTGGTTTGATCTTGATTTGGTTCTTTGTACTGTAACCTGAGAACGCTTCACTAGATGTAACTCTGTAGTTACACACTTTTTTGGACTCAACACTCGGGATTTGATACTAAAAAGGCTTTGATGTTCAAAGGCATTCTCTTTGGGGGAAAAGAAGTGGAAATGTTCATTGTGAAAGATAATTTAGGACATAGGGTCAACAGTCCAGTGAGATCAATAGAAGTCATAGTGTAAATGTATGTTTTCTCGTCATGACAACATATGGCATCAGCCAGGAGAAAAACCTAGTATGCAGTACAGGAAAAAACGTAATGGGGCTTATGGCCCGGCACATACTGTAAGTTTAATGAGCCGTTATTGGTATGCAGGAAAGGTACATGTCTGCACAGCCATCTCAGGGATGGAGTATTGTGTTGTGTTGAAGTAGCTTCCTAACTGAAAGGTTAGACCCATCAGTATGGCATCCACTGGAAATGTCATGTTTGTTCTGGCAATTGTCTGGAAAGGATGTGGCAGGTCAGTTGTAGAGCTACATTCTTCTCTCCTCTTCTCATGTTCATTTTATTTCATGATGAGTGATGTGTACATTTTGGTAGACATTTTTCATTGAAAGAAATCCAGTAAACAACTCTCGCAAGGTTTGCAAGTTTACCCAAACAAAAAACCCAAGCTATTCCAATTGATATGATCTACATCTGGTTGTTCAAGGAGCCAGAACGCCCCATAGTTATGGCATGGCATGGTTCCTGGTCTGTCTTTGGCCAATAACAGGCTATCTAAGGAACAAGACTGGCTTGAGAGCTAAACTATATTTAACAGACCTGCAGAGTACCACAGACCATGTACCAAGAGGATTCATCTAGGCAGTACACTTCCATCCTAGCCAAAGGTGCACCTGACTTTTTTGGACTGGTGCATACTTGGCTAACTGAATACAGCCAGGCAGGCCGATGCATTGCAGAGCGATAAACTCTTTGCATGGAGGATATAATAAACTGTATAGTGTTAATAATGGAACTCAGCCTGGGTTTGGAGACGCTTTATCTTTATTTACATGCATCGCCGATAAGACTGGTTTATTTGGCCAGCCGGAGCATCTCAAGTGAAGAGAGAGGCAGTCCTTCATCTCCTGCACAGCCCTGGTTGTAAACAACACTAATGCGTGTACTTCAGCTGACAGAGGGTAAACTAAGAAGCATTGGGATCTGAGTATGGATCGAAGATCAACAGCACACTGAAAGCTGACATTAGTCTTGGCAAAGAGTCCAGGGATCACATTACAAACCCCCCTCCTAGCTGCAAACAAAACCCTCTCCTAGCTGCAAACAAACCCTCTCCTAGCTGCCAACAAACCCTCTCCTAGCTGCCAAACAAACCCTCTCCTAGCTGCAACAAACCCTCTCCTAGCTGCAAAACAAACCTTCCCTAGCTGCAACAAACCCTCTCCTAGCTGCAAGAAAACCCTCTCCTAGCTGCCAACAAAACCCTCTCCTAGCTGCAAACAAACCATCTTCTAGCTGCAACAAACCCTCTCTAGCTGCAACAAACCCTCTCCTAGCTGCAACAAACATTTCCTAGCTGCAACAAACCCTCTCCTAGCTGCAACAAACCCTCTCCTAGCTGCCAACAAACCCTCTTCCTAGCTGCAACAAACCCTCTCCTAGCTGCAACAAACCTCTCCTAGCTGCAACAAACCCTCTCCTAGCTGCAACAAACCCTCTCCTAGCTGCAACAAACCCTTCCTAGCTGCAAACAAACCATCTTCTAGCTGCAACAAACCCTCTCCTAGCTGCAAACAAACCATCTTCTAGCTGCAACAAACCCTCTCCTAGCTGCAACAAACCCTCTCCTAGCTGCAACAAACCCTCTCCTAGCTGCAACAAACATTTTCCTAGCTGCAACAAACCCTCTCCTAGCTGCAAAAAAACTTTTCCTAGCTGCAACAAACCCTCTCCTAGCTGCCAACAAACCTTTTTCCTAGCTGCAAAACAAACCCTCTCCTAGCTGCAAATAAACCCTCTCCTAGCTGCAAATAAACCTCTCTAGCTGCAAATAAACCTTATCCTAGCTGCAAACAAACCTTCTTCTAGCTGCAAACAAACCTCTCCTAGCTGCAAACAAACCTTCTCCTAGCTGCAAACAAACCCTCTCCTAGCTGCAAATAAACCTCTCCTAGCTGAAACAAACCCTCTCCTAGCTGCAAACAAACCTTCTCCTAGCTGCAAATAAACCCTCTTCAGCTGCAACAACCTCTTCTACTGCAACAAAACCTCTCCTAGCTCAAATAAACCCTCTTCTAGCTGCAACAAACCCTCTCCTAGCTGAAACAAACCTTCTCCTAGCTGCAAACAAACCCTTCTCCTAGCTGCAAATAAACCCTCTCCTATGCTGCCAAATAAACCCTCTCCTAGCTGCAAATAAACCCTCTCCTAGCTGCAAATAAACCCTCTCCTAGCTTGCAACAAACCCTCTCCTAGCTGCAAACAAACCCTTCTCTCTAGCTGCAAATAAACCCTCTCCTAGCTGCAAATAAACCCTCTCCCTAGCTGCCAAATAAACCCTCTCCTAGCTGCCAAATAAACCCTCTTCCTAGCTGCCAAATAAACCATTTCCAGCTGCCAACAAACCCTCTCCTAGTTGTACCGTATATCAACTGAGTTAAGTAGCAGCTTTCTCATTTGTTTTCCCCATCTTGATAATGTGCCTCGTGTGGTAGAGAGCACAGACCTCATTGTGTAAAACTATCTTTGTCCTTCTTTTATTTTGAGGTTTTCTGGCACTGCTACTCATTACAAAGGACTATGGAGATTTATATGTGTGTTGTAGATAAATAACAATATTTCCATTTTGGACTGTGTCTTTATCCAGAGTCATCCTGCAACACAGCTGGTTCTCTTTTAACCCAGCATAACAGCCTGGAGACAGACAGGAGAAATGGGACTGGTGCCACTCCGTCCTCTGGGAGGCTGGAGCACGTTATAGAGAGAGAGAGAGTAGATTCTGCGTTGGGACGGAGGGCATGGAAGGATGATATGTTTGGCTCCATGGCACATCATTTCAGCATTTTGTTATCTCTGTGATTTAACCCATTGTGTTGCATAAATCAATCAGCAAACTGTAGGCTTTGCGTACGCTGCGATGGAATTGACTATTATATGAGGAAAGTGTTTCTGATGTGTTTTATGGCACCACTATCTGAAATAGGACATTCAAATGGGTGATAGGGGAAGTGGCACATCTGTCTGGTACGAGGTGCTAGAAATAACTGGTTTTGACATTCCATACAGTATATCACTTAAATGATTAGAATGATTTGGAATTGTGTATATATTTCCCCCCTCATCAAAATAAAAACAGCACACTTACTTCAATATGTATCTCCAAGCATCAGTTTACACGTCAAGCGGACATAAATATTCACATTCTTTCATCGCTTGCACTCTCTACCCTTAAAACCACATGTTCTGACATTCAAAAAGGTATTCTGTACTCGTGGTGTGAATTCAAGAGATGAACCATAATGACCTAGGCTAATGCTGAGATGTGCTAAACAGTTGCTTTGCTTACTCATGAGGAGCTGTGCCGAGTGCACGCTGAGATGGGAGGACTGGGCCCAGAATGCTGTCATTGTCCGTAGCCACGTCTCATACCTCTCCCGGTCTGCCAGCTCCCAGTGGGAGTCTACCAAGACTATCTTCAGCACTGAAACCGGAATGCATGAAGAAGAACAAACAAAGGTCCGTCTCAGTTTTAACACAGCTGGAGTTTGTTTTAGAGATGGAAGGTGCCTTGCAGCTCAGATGTCTTGGGTTTCTCCTTTTGCATGACAGGTTTCAGAAGCCAGACACTGTAGCAGCTATAGGGTAAGGCCATTTTATATTACTCTCTGGCACTTGAAGGGTAATGTTGTGTACACCTGAATCCCCTCTGTAGGTTGTTCTCCTGAAACAGACCAATGGTGGTTCCATTTCTAAGCAGCCTGGATCTGCACCACAGTCTGCCTCACGTTGCACATTCAGCATCTGTCACTGGCAGACGTAGAACAGGGCCACGTTCAGTTGTAAAACGTTCTCCAACGTTACGGATAGAAATTCCGTGCATAGAGCTGACGTTATTCCTTATTCAACACATACGAGAGGAATGTTTGTTCTACATAGCATATGTATATCTGAGCGTCCGGCTCTACACGCCCCAGCTGTGGAGCCTTGTGCCCAGCCTAAACTCTACAATGCTGTCTACACACTCCTTATCACACTCTTACTCTGGGATAAGAGCCACAGAAAGACGTGTATAGAACATATGGTTTTACATCTGTCCCTTGGCTGGAGCTAGGATGTTTGAAGGTTCTGTAGAAATGCTAATGATGTGATAGTCAAAATGAGCCAGGGACAGAAGCTGAGGTATAGCAGCTGTTCTAGCAGACAAAGTGAAGTTGTCAGGGTAGATGAAGGTTGTCGGTTGCAGGAGAGGATGAATAACTAAGGTCAAGGTGATGTACCGTTTGAAAGTAGTCAGAGGGATATAAGGTGGGTGGTACAAGGTGGTGTAACATTTTGGTAAGGCAACGCTAGGAAAGAGGAGAAGTCAGGATTTAGCTGCACTGCAGGCAAGGTTTGTCTCATCAATATTCTGACAGCATTGGGGCGGCAGGTAGCCTAGTGGTTAGAGCATTGGGCCAGTAACCGAAAGGTTGCTAGATTGAATTCCCGAGCTGACAAGGTAATAATCTGTCACTCTGACCCTGAACAAGACAGTTAACCCACTGTTCCCTGGTAGGCTGTCATTGTAAATAAGAATTTGTTCTTAAATGACTTGCCTGGTTAAATAAAGGATACATTTTAAAAATCATCCCTGAGGGAGTTTCTCTGGCAGGTACACATGTCTGCACTATTGATAGAAAGCTGTCTGTTGATGACCAGCAGATTTACTCTCTGGTCTCAGAGGAATGAGATAGGCTGCGGTTTACCAGAGATCACAGGCTTCCTCTAACTTCAATCAAACCCAATCTTGGTTTGGACAGATTGGAATCTTAGGCTGCATCAGATGGGGGTGATCAGTTCTTGGCCTGACAGTAAAGCTGAGATGTGTCTTGTGGACATGACCTTTTCTATAGTAAATAGTACATCCAGAATATGGGTTGATGAAGTGATGGTAGTAAGACCAAAAGGAAAGTGGAATCCAATGCTATACTAAACTTGGGAAATATATTACTCATTAGAACCGTACAATATTCTAAGACCTTTTACATCTGGTACATTCATCTGTTAAAATAAGTAATTTGGCTTTTAGCGTGATTCTTAATGACCAGCATCAGATTAAATGTTAACGTGGCACATGAATCTTTAACTTCATTGCTCCCTTCTGCTTCAGTTCCATAGTGATCTCCATGCAATCAACTGTTATAAGTAAAACTGTTATAAGTAAATGAAATTATTCAATTGGCAGCCAAGTTTGTCACATGATTAATAACTCCTGCTGTAAAATGACACAATGTTCCCATCTCCCCAGCAACAACTGACAACAGCAGCTCTATCTGCCCTGCTGGTTTCCAGGAGACCCGGCCTAGCTCCTCCTCCTGAGTCCTGAGGCTGCAGCATGGAGCCCCAGGGGAGTCTGGGAGTGGAGGGGYACTTCAGCCTGCAGCTGGCGCTGCTGGTYCCCAGTCTCCYGAGCGAGGCAGTGACCCACGAGCTGGAYGATCTGACTATGCAGCCCAGTCCCAGCCTGCCGCCTCTCAAAGAGCGTAAGAACGGTGAGTAGTAGACCATTCAGTCACCTAGGTCAATCACCTAGGGCAGTGCTGCCCAACCCTCTTACTGGAGATCTACTGTCCTCTAGGTTTTCAGTCCAATCCTAATTTAGCAAATCCGATTCAGCCAGTTAAGGTCTTGTTGAGCAGCTAATTAGTAGAATCAGGTGTATTAAATTAGGGTTGGACTGAAAACCCACATGACGGTAGATCTCCAGGAAGAGGGTTGGGCAGCCCTGACCTAGGGCATGCATCTGAAATGGCACCCTATGGCCTAGCCTATATAGTGTCATATACTGATGTAGGATCTTACTTTGATCACCCTGTTTGTTGCAGGAAATTTCCTGCTCAGCAGGAAATGCAAACTTGGCTGCCAATTGAATAGTGTATTCGAGGTTTAAAAAGGCTTCTAAAGTTAGTCATTTCCACTTTGCATACCTAATTTTCCTTTTGTAATTGCATACCTAGTATCAGGAGGATGAGTGGTGAAAACACAGAGGGTGAATCAATTGTACTTGATTCCTTGCATCCTCTCTCATTGCCTCCTCAAAATGCATTGAAGCAGGTCCGAGGCTCTGACAAATCAAGGAAATCTGACCCAGAGACTCTGGTTTCTACGTCATCCATCAGAGAGCGAGCCTGCCCTGACAGTGAGAAAACAAACTCCTCTCCAGTCCAGAGAGATGTGTTTGTGGAGAGAAGTGGGGAATTAGACTGGAATTGCATCTGGAAGCCAACACATAATCACAGCTTGAACGGTTCCTGACATCAAGTCCCAAAGTCAGTCCTCTCCTTGGGCCACTAAGTGTTCTGTTTGTTGGTTGCTCTTAGAAAAGCAGCTTTTTAGGGGGGCGTTATTAATGAGTTAAATATGATAAATTAGATGCAGATCCGGATGAACAGACTTCAACAAAAGTCAATGAACGGGTTGAGCCTCTAGTATAACTTTTCACTAATGATGAATTCCTTGCTAATATTTCCCAGTGCATTTTCCTTGAAATTGTGGACCTTCAGTATCTTGAGATCTCCTCTGTTATCTCACTCTCCTAACCCTCTGGTTCTCACAACCACAGCCAGAACCCCAGTCTGGAAATATTCCCCTGGCATGTGAACCAGAGTGAGGGGTAGCACTGGTGTGTCTGGTGGGCAGGCTGGCACTCACCCACCCTGAGTGGTACCCTGACATTTTCCCAGTCCCTAGAGAGGGCACAGTCAGGGATGGAGGGTATGGAGTGGAGACCACTGGTCACCCCAACCTTACTGCCCAAGAGACAGACACTGGGAGAACTCAAATGTGTTGCACTCTACGCTTTGTTGATGATGTGATGATGTAGTGGAGATTTTTGATTTTGTTCAGTTTCAAAATGCATGCCTCTGGCCAAGTTTAATCTCTCGTGTACTGACCCTTACTACCCTCCCCTCACAAGCCCATCCCTCAGAATTCCGACTGGGACTCGACTCAGACTATGATGTCTTTTATCACCAGGATAATAGAGGAAGTTCGCTGTTTGTTTTCTCTTCTGGTTAATGTCTGATTGATCATTTCCAATGCAGCCCATGTGATACACGGGACCCAACATTTTTGTATTGATAGCGATGCACATTGGACGTCATACTATCCATGATATAAGTGTTTACTCCATACAGTATGCGCTTGTGGAGGCCCTTGACATTGCAACATCAACACACCCCTTTAGTGGGGAGCTCTCATTGGCCAGTGTCTCTGCTTGGTACTCCATCTTGTGCCACTCTCTGTATTGTTTGCCACTTTCTTCTTGCTCTGGGCTGCAGACACATTGATCCCATCGCAGGCCAGGTCTGAGCTCCATGAATCCCTCCCCACCAGGGCTCTTTCTCCCTCCCTGGGCCCCAGCAGGAGCTGACACAGTCAGGCACGTCACAGGGAGCATCTGGGGCGTCTAGAGCACAGACTGCATCCTGTCTTTCTTCCTAAGAGGAAGACCCCTGTGGTGGATTCACCTGCACAACAGGGGCTAGAATCAAGATCAGGACCGGCTCTATAAAGGAGCTTTAAGCAGCATTCCTAATCCATTTGAACACATGGTACCGGCCAGTCATTTCCTTTCGGGTCTGTATCTTTGTTAGTGTCATAATATGACTACAGCTGTTTATCTAGACATTAAGTTTGCAGCTGTGTCATTTTATAGTATTGTAAGGTTAACACGTTCATGAGTGTTCCCAAGTCGTCCTTGAACATTGACATGGGTGAATATACCAGGGTGAAATGGATTGGAATGGAAATAGAAGCAGCATGCCAGTTCATGTTGGCTGCCCTCTGCCCTTTAACCTGCAGTGTTAGGGAGTAGGGAGGGACACACGTGTCTGGACTTCAAGCGTATGACTCATACTTCCTGTATGTGAATGCTAACCGGCTGGAAATGACCGGAAATGACCACCTATTCATCTGTTATCACTCTTCGGTGTTCTCTCATCCCTGTTGTCCCTTTAGAAGTCTCCTCTGGGTGGGTGATATTTCTCTTTGCTGTTATTTGTTCTCGGACACAGAGACCAGATTGATATATGTTCTCCTAGTCAACATTGTGAAGGAGACAGGGTTGAATGCAACCCCCTCCTATTTCTAATGTTTACATTTAATCTATTTTGTTTGAAATCCGAAAGAAAATATTGATACTTTTCCCTTATGTCAATATTAGTCAGCAACAGCTACGGCCCGGGTCTACACAAATGAAAACAATAGATAAGATTGTATTAATGTCATGTTTGTGCTTTGAGCGTAGTCATGTAGTCGAAATAATGAAATGAAAATGATGGCAATGACAAGAATGTGCTAAATGTCAGAAATACACTTTACAACTGGGAAAAGTGACAAAGATAAACATCAATGTCCCAGGGGCCTCAGCATGTTTGTTTTTGTCATTCTTATCCAGTGACACAACATGGTATGAAAAAAACAACAACTCCCGGCTCGTTTTCTCATGGAGCTTTTCATCCTCTCACTCAAAAGTCACAAATACTCAATGTTTTTGGGCCAAGAATGACACAAGAAGTCCTTCAGTTCAGTGAGACTTTAGAAGTTAAAATGACATTTCAATACATACATGTAGTTAGCATACTTCATGTATGTATTTGGTTGAAAGTGACTTACTTTTATAGACTTTTAGGACAGCAGTTGGTTTTGTCAAAAGGTTGTATTGTTCTCTGTGTTGTTTTGGTAATTAAAGTTGCTTGACTCATTGTATTTAGTTCTAATGAGGCTGGTGTTGAGAGCAGAGCAGAGTGACCCAGCAGGGGTTAACAGTGGCTCGTCTGTCTGTGTTCCCTCCTCCTGACTCTTACTGGCTGAGCCCAGCCAGAGCATGAGTGAGCGCACACTCGCTCCCGCTGAGACCAACACAAAGACAGGCAGAGAGAGATTGGAGACTGGAGAGAGAGGGAGGGACTGTACGTACCAGACTGTGAGAAACAGTTCTCTTACCATACGCTCCTAGCTGGGTGTTTCCCCTCATTACCAAACCCTCATGCTGGTCCTCGTTCCTCACTGCCCTGATCACTCCATGGGACTCCAGACCCGGCCGCTAAGCGACCCGGCTCTCTCCTCCTCTATGGCGTGCCTCGACGTGGAGACCCCCGCCGTCTGCAGGGGTAAATTTAAATCAGGTGCCCCTGTCTCTCTCTGTCTTTGCTTTTCTCCCTCCTCATTCTTTCACTCTCTCTTTCTATCGCTTACCTTTTCACTCTTTCTTCCTCTCTCTGCTAGGTAGCATCACTACGTTGTTGGCATGAAGCCCAGTATCAACATAAATCAGTTTCCATTTTGGTTTCCTCTACGGTTGTCTCCAAAAATGTTGTGTGTTTTAGGACTTTTTAACTACAGTATATTCTCCCTAGAAGGCAAATAGTTGTTAAAGTTCTCAGTAAAATAATGGAGTTACAGTGAAATGTGTATGGGCTTTATGTCTGCTTTTCAGTCGACGTGATTACCTTGAATGAAATGCAACTTTACAGCTACTTATAGGCCTTGACCAACTTGACCAACGGCAGGGATGTCAGAGTAATGTGTACTGATTCATTGATGATAACACCTTGACTCTGGGCTAGGACAGAGACAGAGAACCCCACCAGGAAATGATAGGGCATTACAGAACAAATAGCTATTAAATGACGTCCAGCATCCGTTTGAGACTGGATTAACAGCACCACAATAGTTTAAAGAGTTGTTGTTTTCTATTAGAAACAAAGTCAAAATGAGGGAGGAGATGAGGCCAGAATGAGGGAGGGGACTAGGGAGGTGGGTTTATATAGCGTATCAAATTATTAGGATCCTTAAACCCAGGACTCTGTGTTCACTTCTTATGGTGACAAATAACTACAGAGCTCAGTGTTACCCTCAGGCTATCAGCTAAGCATGATGTCACCACTTAGTTAGTACCTTTTCCTGAACAATGGCATTCTCCTGTACAGTATGTTACCTGGGAGGAATAGCCCCCAGTGAAATGCTAAACCTGGAAATGCTGTAACTTCACATTCTGTTCGTGCTCTGCATACCATTACAGGGCAGCTCCTGATAGTATTAGGTGTTTCAAAGAACAACTTGGTGTGTAAAGAAAAGGTGATATGACTCTATTACCTGGCTTCAATGTAGGTCATATTTAAAAGGTATTGTGTCCCCTCGGGTCATGGGTGTAGAATCGTGCTTGGATGAGTTGGATGGATCTGCCAATGTTTTATTCCTTATCTATCTTCGAGCATACATCAAACAACAAACTGACTCAGAGTGAATGAGCATTTGCAAGGGCATGGAGCACAGCTGAGCTGCAAGGAGAATACTGTATATTTCCAGCTGTAATGTCAACATAGCTTATGTCAGTGTCAGACTGTTTCTATAACAGTGTAGCCATAACAAAACAGATTCTCTCTTATATTTACGCAGAGAGTTTCTAGGAAAAAGTCAGGCCAAGAGATCTAACGGTAGACTTTGTCCAGAGATGAGTTTTGTTGAGACGAACATAGGCAGGGGATTAGAGATAGAATCAGGAGACAGGGATTTTAGTAAAGGCTATGTACACTCTGAGCTTTGTGAAGTACCTCTGTTTATGTTGTGCTGGAGAGCAGGGGAGTACAGCCGACTTGCCTCACACAGAGGTCAGCCAGGGTTCACTGAGAACAGCACTATTGACATCGGTCAAACAAAATGTAAGGAGCACCTCAGGCATGGGCTGTACTGCCACGTTGATGTCAAGAATAACAACTTGAAATGGCAGTATTGTTCTCTTAAATCGTCAATTATCCTTTAGCATTCTTTTCCAGTCCAGTCAAAGTGGATAATATGAATATTGAAACCAACCAATGGTAATTCTCTCCTATCTTCCAGAATGATCTATCTGTGTCGGTGCCCCCCTGGTGTGCAGGTTGACGTGTATTGTCATGAGTCTTGTCCTGGAGGCAGCACTGAGCGATTTCCCCTTAGATAGGCGAGCTGCAAAGTCTCATTTGTAAAAATGAATGAAAACAAACATGAGCTTTTTGGTCTTAATTTAAAGTTTGGGTTAGGCATTAGGGTTAGCAGTGTGGTTAAAGATAGGGTCAAAATCTGATTTTATGTCTTTGTGGCTGTTCCAGCTAGTGACCGCTGCAGAACTTCCTCCAGAACAAGATTCATGACAAAAAACGCTAACCTGACCCTGGTGTGAACGTGTAATGGGAACCATGGATAGGGAGCAGGAACACAGTGTTCTGAGCCCTGGAGGCGCAGAGGGGCTTGAAAAAGTTATGGGGGGCTCTGAGAATGGACTCAGTTGCTCCCCTGCCTTGGCTCCCTGGGACTCTCTGTGCTCCTCTGTCCACCAGTGGGAGCGGTCCCCCCCCCACTCTGTACAATGCTTTGGGTTCCAGTCCCGGCCCCCACCCCCATGCCACCTCCAGACTCCATGGTTCCCAGGCCTTCTTCTCACAGCTGCCCAGTTTATTTTAGCTGGAGTGAGTCACGTTGGCCTGGTCAGACGCAGTGACTGTCCCAGGGGACTAGAGCAGAGCAGGCCTGGGTGTGTGTGTAGTATGTAGTGTTTAGTGTGTATGTGTGTGTGTGTGTGTGTTTGACTGTGCATTGACCATCTGGCCATAGCCAATGAGCAGTCTACTCCAGCAGCAGTCCGACCTCACTATGAACACAGTGCCTTGGTGACGATAAGGGCCCCAACGTTCTTCACAGCGCCGCGTCGTTCGTCACCATCAACCGTCACCTTCCTCTTCAAATATTTTTGCTGAGGATCACTGTTATTCCACTGAAATAACACGTCCACGCTCGCCTGTTTATAACATGTTTAAACTGGGCCCACATTGCAGTTTATTATGATAGAAAAATAACATTGGGTGCCGTCCAAGGATTTGGAGCCTCCTGCATAAGAGGCCTTCTTGTCTTTTTATGTTCCAAGGACTTGGATCAGTGCTTACCGCTCCAAAACAAGACTACACATCTCACTTTTTATGGGGCGGCACTTACAAAAGAGACCGAGTTCACTCAGTCCTGGGATGACATCATCTCCAACTCGGAGGTGACTCGGACAAATGAACATTGCACTGTAATTAGTCTTCAGGGTTTGTTATTTCTACAGTGGTACTTGAGAAAGACTCATCCCTTGCCTGTGTCTATCTATGTTTGTATTTCAAGTTGAACATCTATGTAAAGTTACCTCTGCATTTGCATCCCAGTCCGTCCTCAGTATGTCCTTGTCTTCACTTTATTTGAAGAGAGCTTGTATATTAATATTTAAAGCCCATGTAATCGTTCAAATGTAAACTCACAGTGCCAAGAAGAGTGTTATTGCTAGTTGTCTGGTAGGTTAACCATGCAGAAAGTCTGTAGGCTGTCTCTATAAGATGTCTTAGGTGGAGGAACAGGACTTCCTGTTTTGTTCTGGCTGGGCTGTGATGTGGTGTGTCAACAGAAATTGGTGACTCGTCAATTTTTTTCAGGTCCATTACACAATTTTCTTCTTCATAACAAATCTTGTCCACTACACAATGTTCTTTATAAGGAATTCCAATTTGTCGTGGCTAAAGTTAGCTAGGTGGCTAACGTTAGCTAGGCTAGGGGTTAAGGTTCAGAGTTAGGGTTAGGGGTTAGGTTAGGGTTAGCTAACATGCTAGCTAAGTAGTTAAAAAGTAGTCAGTACAGTTGAAGTCGGAAGTTTACATACACTTAGGTTGGAGTCAAAAACTCGTTTTTCAACCACTCCACAAATGTCTTGTTAAAAAACTATAGTTTTGGGAAGTCGGTGAGGCCATCTACTTTGTGCATGACACAAGTAATTTTTCCAACAATTGTTTACAGACAGATTATTTCACTTATACTTCACTGTATCATAATTCCAGTGGGTCAACACTACACTAAGTTGACTGACTTTAAACAGCTTGGGAAATTCCAGAAAATTATGTCATGGCTTTAGAAGTTTCTGATAGGCTAATTGACATTTTTTGAGTCAATTGGAGGTGTACCTGTGGATGTATTTCAAGGCCTACCTTCAAACTCAGTGCCTCTTTGCTTGACATCATGGAAAAATCAAAGGAAATCAGCCAAGACCTCCACAAGTCTGGTTCATCCTTGGGAGCAATTTCCAAACACCTGAAGGTACCACGTTCATCTGTAACAAACAATAGTACGCAAGTATAAACACCATGGGACCACGCAGGAGACGCGTTCTGTCTCCTAGAGATGAACGTACTTTGGTGCGAAAAGTGCAAATCAATCCCAGAACAACAGCAAAGGACCTTGTGAAGATGCTGGAGGAAACAGGTACAAAGAGTTCAACCTATGCCCAACTAGCCTGGTCCCAGATCTGTTTGTGCCGCCACGCCAATGACCATAGGAGTTAGAAAGACAACATAAACATATCTGGGACCTCCATTTACATCCTAGAGCTGGGACGATGAACTGAAAATGATCGATACCAGTCACTGGTGCACAAGTCATGTTATAAAATCTGGCAATTTATCGCAATATGGATTTTGTCCACCCAGTTCTACTACACACCCAACCCACAGATTAAGGCAGTAGGTTACTTAAGACAGAAACGATAGGGGAAGGTTGGTCGGGGAGGGTAGTATACGTGAAGGTCTAGCCTACCCAAACGGTGCATATTCGACTCTGGACAACTTTAACATTTTAGCAACTTGTAACTATAGTTGAAGTCGGAAGTGTTACATACACCTTAGCCAAATACATTTAAACTCAGTTTTTCACAATTCCTGGCATTTATCCTAGTAAAAATCCCCTGTTTTAGGTCAGTTGGATCACCACTTTATTTTAAGAATGTGAAATGTCAGATAATAGTAGAGAGAATAATTTATTTCAGCTTTATTTTCTTTCATCACATTCCCAGTGGGTCAGAAGTTTACATACACTCAATTAGTATTTGGTAGCATTGCCTTTAAATTGTTGAACTTGGGTCAAATGTTTCGGGTAGCCTTCCAAAAGCTTCCACAAATAAGTTGGGTGAATTTTGGCCCATTCCTCCTGACAGAGCTGCTGGTACTGAGTCAGGTTTGTAAGCCTCCTTGCCCTTGCACACTATTTTTCAGTTCTGCCCACAAATGTTCTATAGGATTGAGAATCAGGGCTTTGTGATGGCCACTCCATATCTTAACTTTGTTGTCCTTAAGCCATTTTGCCACAACTTTGGAAGTATGCTTGGGGTCATTGTCCATTTGGAAGACCCATTTGCGACCAAGCTTTAACTTCTTGAGATGTCTTGAGATGTTACTTCAATATATTCACAAATAATTTTCCCTCATGATGCCATCTTTTTGTGAAGTGCACCAGTTCTCCATGCAGCAAAGCACCCCACAACATGATGCTGCCACCCCCGTGCTTCACGGTTGGGATGGTGTTCTCCGCTTGCAAGCCTCCCCTTTTTCCTCCAAACATAACAATGGTCATTATGGCCAAACTGTTCTATTTTTGTTTCATCAGACCAGAGGACATTTCTCCAAAAAGTACGATCTTTGTCCCCATGTGCAGTTGCAAACCGTAGTCTGGCTTTTTTTAATGGCGGTTTTGGAGCAGTGGCTTCTTCCTTGCTGAGCGGCCTTTCAGGTTATGTCAATATAGGACTCGTTTTACTGTGGATATGATACTT
>NC_036860.1:74604731-74613321 GCF_002910315.2 Salvelinus sp. IW2-2015
CGAAAACCCGGATCTCAATTCCCATTGACCCCCTGGACCGTTACCATGGCAGAACACTGACATTCCTGTCTTGCAGGAAATCACGCACAGAACGAGCAGTATGGCTGGTGGCATTGTCATGCTGGAAGGTCATGTCAGGATGAGCCTGCAGGAAGAGTACCACATGAGGGAGGAGGATGTCTTCCCTGTAACGCACAGCGTTGAGATTGCCTGCAATGACAACAAGCTCAGTCCGATGATGCTGTGACACACCGCCCCTGACCATGACGGACCCTCCATCTCCATATCGATCCCGCTCCAGAGTACAGGTCTCGGTGTAACGCTCATTTCTTCGACGATAATCACGAATCCGACCATCACCCCTGGTGAGCCAAAACCGCGACTCGTCAGTGAAGAGCACTTTTTGCCAGTCCTGTCTGGTCCAGTGACAGTGGGTTTGTGACCATAGGCAACGTTGTTGCCGTTGATGTCTGGTGAGAACCTGCCTTACAACAGGCCTACAAGCGCTCAGTCCAGCCTCTCTCAACCTATTGCGGACAGTCTGAGCACTGATGGAGGTATTGTGCATTCCTGGTGTAACTCGGGCAGTTGTTGTTGCCATCCTGTACCTGTCCCGCAGGTGTGATGTTCGGATGTACCGATCCTGTGCTGATGTTACACGTGGTCTGCCAATGCGAGGACGATCAGCTGTCTCCCTGTAGCGCTGTCTTAGGTGTCTCACTGTACGGACATTGCAATTTATTGCCCTGGCCACATCTGCAGTCCTCATGCCTCCTTGCAGCATGCCTAAGGAACGTTCATGCAGATGAGCAGGGACCCTGGGCATCTTTCTTTTTGTGTTTTTCAGAGTCAGTAGAAAGGCCTCTTTTTAGTGTCCTAAGTTTTCATAACTGTGACCTTAATTGCCTACCGTCTGTAAGCTGTTAGTGTCTTAACGACTGTTACACAGGTGCATGTTCATTCATTGTTTATGATTCATTGAACAAGCATGGGAAACAGTGTTTAAACCCTTTACAATGAAGATC
The DNA here is from genome assembly GCF_002910315.2 of Salvelinus sp. IW2-2015. Lineage (NCBI taxonomy): Eukaryota > Metazoa > Chordata > Actinopteri > Salmoniformes > Salmonidae > Salvelinus > Salvelinus sp. IW2-2015. The sequence continues at coordinate 74,605,757 of NC_036860.1, forward strand.
TGTGAAGTTATTTGGATTTTTACAAATTATCTTTGAAAGACAGGGTCCTGAAAAAGGGAGGTTTCTTTTTTTGCAGAGTTTATTAAAGGGCAGAGCGCAGCCCCTAGGCAGTGACATGTTGTATGGAGATTTATTGAGAGGGCTTGTTTTTTGTTATGATGACTCATGACTGTTCATTATACCTGGCCCGTAGGTAGCTGAGCTGAAGATGGAGCTGAAACTGCGAGGTCTTCCGGTGTCTGGCACCAAGACTGACCTGATAGAGAGACTAAAGCCTTATCAGGAGATCCCCAGCAGCCAGGCTGCCACTGCCATGGTGCTGACAGGCTACACAGGGGCCCCACAACCTGAGAGCATGAGCTCCACACCTCCTGTGTCCCCCGCGCCCTCGGAGGTCTCCAGCCTGGGCATGGAGGAGGCTGGGATGCCAGGAGCTCTTTCCCCAGCTCGGCCCACTCKTTCTGGGTCGTCTCCCCACCAAGGCCGCCTGGAGGACAGCCCAATGGAGACCAGAACCTCAGKGAAGGACCAGCGACTGCACGAGAAGGAGCGTCAGATCGAGGAGCTGATGAGGAAGCTGGAGCAGGAGCAGAGGCTGGTGGAGGAGCTGAAGATGCAGCTAGAGGTGGAGAAGAGGGGTCTGCCCAGCCCTCCAGCCCCCATGGCCCTGGCCCAGGTCAAAGAAGAGGGCAGGGCCGCCTCAAACTGCTCTGCCTCTGCYCATAGCCCACTAGCAGTGGTGAAACAGGAGGAGCCCAGCTCAGGCCAGGTYCAGACYTCCCCCCTGCCTCAGTTCTTCATCAGCCACCAGCAGGTGCKTCAGGTCCTCAGACAGCCCCAGCCTCAGACRTCGCTYTCTGGCCAGCCTGGYACACAGATCCTGCTGCCTGTCTCCKTGCCCACCAGCACTGCCACCATRCAGCTACCGAACAACAGCATTAAGCTGCAGGTCAGAGAGCCSGTCCTYCAGACCACAGTTAGCACTACAGCTCCAGGCCTCATCCAGAAAACAGAGGCCTCAGCACCCCACCACCACCAACACACCACCCAGACCCAACCCATGGCACAGGTGAGAATATATGGTTTAATTGACTCCAATCCCATATTTAGAGTGGGATATTCCCCAAGCTACTGTCTGCAGACACCATTTTACCCACCTGTATTGTAGTGTCTCTATGTATTGTGTTATAGTACTCTCCATGGGCTGTGTGCTGCACCAAACCATAACTAAATAAATTGCTGTCTGGTCTGTGGATGAATTGTTCCACTGAATAAATTGCACATCCTGTTTTTGTGCCCTTTTTCTGGGATAACACCATTTCCAGAGACACTTTATAAATCGCTGGTTACATTCTATTGTGATGGGCCGGCCTAATCACATTTCTTAGGGCATTAGCCGTGTTTTGAAAGCAGAGAGTCTCCCTCTCCAACTTCTTTAATATTCTCTTCTCTGGGTGATTTATCTAGTGTGTTGCCAAGGTAATAGCAGGCCTGGCCAGGGTGATGAATTCCTCTCCTAGTCACATCAAAAGGAGGGCCGGAGCCTGTCTAAGCTCCGGTTACTGGAGCAGGTGCTGACTGATGGCCAGGCAGACAGCACACTAGACTACGCTGTCTGCTCTAGCCTCTATAGGACCAGACCTGGGTTCAAATAGCATTTGTTTTCCTTCAAATACTTAAGCTGTGCTTGACTGGGCCTGCCTGACAAAAATTAAACCAATTGAATAGTCCCAAAAGTGCACACTCCGTCCATCTGTCACTCAAATGCAAGCTCAAGCAAACACTACTTAATTGAAAGATGTCAAATACTATTTGAATCCAGGTCTGCAGAGCTGCACTGGGCCGAATCAACAGCCAGCCAGAATTAGCAACAGCAACTGCAGTACAACACTCATTGAAGAAGGCTCTCACACCCAGAAACACACTGCTTTGTGTTGCACTGCACTGATACCCCACAGCCCATGCCTTTTATTGTGTCCCTAGAGATTGTGTACTACCACATGATAATACATAAACACTTTTTATTCCTCCCAGAGAGAGTGTGTACCCTGTCCAACCACTGTGTGCCTTCTAAGGGAGGGTGTGTACTACTACAGCTGACCAGTATTTATCTGCCCCAGAAGGAGTGTGTACCACGGGGTTAACCACTGTTCATCATTCCTCTACAGACGACAGTCCCACTGTGCACCACCACCACCTCAGGCTCTGGGTTCCAGTTCAGAGCAGGCCCAGGTCAGACAGAGATCCCCCAGTGTTTCCTAAACACTTCCCCAGGGAGCAGGTCCCCTGCCAGGGCCTCGTCCAACCAAGCAGTCCCCAATGGTCCAACAAACAAGGTATTGTTTAAATACTGCATTATATCCACATGTATTAATTTAGTTGTGTTGAATATGTGAACCGCATAGGTTGTTTAGAGCTTATAGGGATTAGATCACATTGTTTTTTCTGTCCATCAGTCCCCCTCTGCCTGCCAGCCCAACTTCTCAAACCACGTCCCCAGGAATAAGGACCCGCCACGCTACGAAGAGGCTGTTAAACAGACGCGCAGAATGCAGACTGCTGCACAGGTAATAGAGCTTTTATAACACCCTACTACAACACACTGGACTGACCTGCTAGGTCTGTTAGGTGTTGAGGCAGGTATTGACTGGTCTTTATTGTCTATGCAGGTACCCACTGCAATCAGCCAGCACATGGACGACCTGTTTGACGTGTTGATCGAGAGTGGAGGTGAGAAAAATATTTGACTGTGGTTGGGGTCTCCTCCTCTCCATTAAGACAGCTGAGTCCCTCCCTGGCCATGAATCCATCATCTCCCATGTTCTTTTCTTCTACAGAGATCTCCCCATTCATCAGACAGGACCCTTCCTTTCCAGACAAGCTACTTCCTGTGACCGCCAGCGTAACCACCCTGCCCTTCAACACYGTGCTATCCCGCCCCCCGCCCCAGATCCAGGTGGCCCGCCCACCCGCCCCCACCCTTAACCCACCGGCCCCACCCAGCCTGACAGCCCTGGCCATAGACAACCAGCTGGAGGCCTTCCTGGAAGGCACACACCGAAGGGAAGACAGAGCACCAGTACACGAGGGAGAAGAGCTCAAATCAGCTGCGGAGCCTCCCCCCACACGCCCACCATGGACCACGGCACACCACAACGGTCAACAAATTCAGTGCACCGCCCTCCAGCTTACACCTGGACCACACCAACCTGGACAAACCATGGAGTGAGCTGCCGACCATCGCCGGGCCGACGGGAGGGGACTTCAACCCACTGGGCTTCCCCCGTCTGGTCTTCTCACGCTCTGAGTTCCTGGACTCCCATAACCTGCAAGCTAACTCCAACTGATCAAGGGCCAATGGGACCCTCCCCCCCCCCGCACCAACAAGCACCTGTCAGACAGAAGGGCTGTCAGGGAGAACACACACACATAAAAACTGCAAGTAGGACGACGTCAGTCCCCTTCCCAGTGGAGGTGGGGCAGGAGGATGAGTGCGCTGGCTTGAGTCGTGGGGAAGTTCATGTCAGGGCTACAGCAGCACTATAGGGGATCTCGACTGCTCTGAGCAGCTCAGCAGTGCTCGAGCATGGCCCCCTCGCATTGATACTACATAAAGCTGTTTCCACCCTTTGAAGGTAATCGTCCTATACACCACTCATTCTAAGGGAAGGCCCGCACCGCCACCAGTGGCTGTAGCCATCATACCGATCAAACCGGTATGAAAAGGTGACCCTCCCCTAATAGGTACCGCCTATCAAAGAACCATTCAGGAACATGCTGCGTCCAAATCCTGAAAATGGTAATCTACACAAGTAACAATACAGGACCAAATGAGAGCAGGACAAAAGTAAGAAACTCACCGGATCAGAAAGCAAGAAGAAACCCGCCCTAGTGCAAAGGATGCAACCACACGGCATGACCCAGTAGAAAAGAATTCACGCCTGGTTTCTGCACTCCGCGAAAGGCCGATGGTCAAAATCCCTAAACACAGACAATGAATTACGTGAACTAAATTTTACAGACCAGCGCAGCAAGAAAGAGTTATATATTTAAGCCTAATCGAGACAGCAGCAGAGTCCCGCGTCATGCTCTGCTGCAACATCACTAAGCGCACAAGCGTCACTTACAGTCACTCATACCGATCAGTAAACGAGACATCTGCCACATCAGCTGGCATTAGCACAGCAACTGAGTGACGCTTTGTAATAACAAGCCCTCGAACTAATACTCCCAGCACATACGCCACAACAACACCCCCCAATCATCGCGAAACAACTACCCCCATCGCACGGAGGACCCACGAACTGGAACGCACAAGAATGCATAAAACCGACCGCACATATAACGATTCCTAAATAATACGAACCATGTAAGCCAAACGTTACAAAGCCCATTTAATTCAACAAAAACTCGACAGTCGCGTAATCACGTTAATCACTAAGACTCCTCCAACAGAAGAAGTAACACACAAGTGAGACAGCACTCGAAACAATAAGCCCAAAAAGTCTAGTCACAACGAAAAAACCAAGCAAACAGAACTCCCAACTTAAGACGCTCGACCCGGTTGCAATAGAACCCCAAAACTCAACGGACCCCAAGGACAAGACCATATATCATAGTAAAAAAAACAGTGGAGACAACGAAACCGCACATTAGATATAAACCTAAAACACTGAAGTGAAATACGAAAGAAGCTGTCAGGGCACTAGAGAACTTGAAATTAAATACACAACATAAGAACTATGAGAACGGAATCGAACCACAGTTAATAAGCACAACTGTAAACCATCAAACTACTAATAACCACAATTAGAGTAAGCGGAAGTTCGGGAAGAAGAGATAGAAGAGCAAGTAGCTTCGTTATACACCAATAACACAACGAGCTTAACTAGATGTGCAATGGGGTCACAAATAGGTGGCACAGAACCACAGCCCCACAGCAAAATCAAACACAAAATACACACACAACCCACCAAAGCTGCGGACCAGAAGCTCAAGCATACGACCAGAACTTCCATAATAATAACTTATCTCACCCCCCACTATCCGCACACGAGAACCCAGAGCCTTACAAAACTGCCATCAATACCTCAAAACCCATCGACCACTCTGGCCAGTAGGCACTTACCAAAGACAGACCAGAGAAAATTTCTTGCTACACGCTCCCTACATACAGTGGCACATGAGCTGAGCTGTGGTAGAGCTAATGCGCTAGAATCCGCACTCCGCAATCCCTGTGTTGCACAACACCGCTTTTGCTTGTTCTGGATCTAGAAATCCTCTGGCACAGCAAAGATAGCCAGACTAAAGAAAGTCCCCTCCAGCTTCAAACTCAATTGGCTCTCTTCAACTACACCACACCGCCTGCACCGTCAGTAAAAGCAGTGACAATACATCAAAGACACTAACACCCCCATGTACGAACATATCATTCAGTTTGACAACCCAACCCGGAGGCAAAAACGCGAGACACAACAGCACAGAAGGTGACCGCTTCCAAGAACGACCTCGATCATTAATGTGATACACTACGAAAAATCGCATAGGCTAAATAGATACCCAGCAGGTTCAAACGATGTCAAGACAACCAATCACTTAACATGTTGTAGTCAACGACACCTAACGAGATGCTCTCTCAACGATGAAGCCCCAGTACCAGCAGATTTATGTTACCACAGACGTCGCCACGAACACTCGAGCCACCTACAACCAACCAAACAAGAGAGCAACAACACGAATCAAAAACAACAACATCGAACACCCACTCAAACATGAGACTCACAAAATCTAACCCACAATTACCAAAACGACACCAGAACAACAATGAGGTATAAAACTACACTTCAACACCAAAACTGCAGTCAACAACAAAAAACAGCACACACGCCTCGCCAAGGGTTCCAAATTACACCAACTCTAACACCAGTTCGAGATCTCCTTGTATTCGGACAAAGAACAATAACTACAAGAATTACATGCAATCGCCACACACATAGTAGTTAAAAAAATTACACATATTATCAAAAGTGACATAACTCGGCCAAAAAAGAAAATGAGCAAAGTGTGAACCCGAGACGGCTAATACCAATGGAAGCTTAAGTAAGAGCCTGTACGTTAACAGACGGATTTGACTTAAACACAAAGTTTGGCAGTCCTCCTTATATCAAGCAGATCTAGCTCACGCACAACGGATAACGCTTTACAAATTTGCTCGAAACAAGTTCTGTGTTCTACAGCCCCTCCCAAAATGCAAGACAAAACACCTCAACACAAACACCAGCAGTGCAGCATAAAAGTCAGTTGACAGTCACCCACCCAACGACAGAACAAAAAACGCCGTTAAACCTATGACAAAACCATTGCAGGACAGCTGCTAAAGAAATATGTCACCTCATCAACACCAGAGAGACCCTGCATCAATTCACGCCTACCTGTGCTGGCCCCCCCTAACCAAAGAAAATTACTTAGGAGCAATGCAGCTCATCGTTCTAAGCGCAAAATATCAAATCATTTCTCGTCAAACAAATCACAAGTAACCTACTGTGGATTGTTTCACTTAAAATGCATCAAAAAGAAACAGAGTCCTTTAGCAAAGAGACACCACATCTTCTCCGAATACATACTGAGGCTAGAACGTCTGGGAGTCGGTTGCAGTTGGGTGCAGGGGAAAACTGAAAACGAGAAGCTCGATATTGGCAGAGTAGGTTATAACAGGCAACGTCTTTCTTAGGTTCTATTACACAATTACTCGCCTGCAACTCAAAACTCCCATCCCACGAACAGGGCTAAGAATTTTCAGCGGCTCTTTATAACAACAGCTCTAAAGAACTAAAATGGCATTAGATAATTTCAACAATCACAGAATTCCACCCATAGTGTCGAAACATACACGATGACAAACACCCCTGCCTCTTCCAGATAAAACCATAAGACTCCCTCTATCGCCATGTGACTGTATAATCAAACAACTCACAATAATCAGGTGAGAGACAGGGAAGGAAAACAGGGTGTACAGAGACAGGAATTTTTATCACTGAGAAATAGAGACACTGGCACGTGCAAGCTCTAAGTCGCCATACACAAAAGCGATACTGGATCAGAACAAACAAATGCCTAAGTACCTCTCTGAGAAAAACGAGAACGCGAAACAGCTAGCCTAAATAAACCAAATCCCACACACAACAAAACTCATCAACCAAATAAAAACTCCCAAGCCAAAACACAGCACCCGATGAGTGTAATCAAATAACTGCCAAAGCGCCGAGCGGTATAATCACCAATCAGCACAAACAAATTTCACGTGTGTATCAAGAACGTCCACCACACCACAAAAGAACAATCCACAACCACCCACATGACACAAGGACACCAGATGAAGAGAGCAAGCATGGAGCCCAATCAAAAACAATCGAGGCCACATCCCAAAGTGAGACAAAGCCAATTCAACACCTTTAGCCATGCGAGCTGACAAACCTCAGAGCAAGATTCTGGGGAAGACAAAAAGGGGGTGCAACTACTACACTAGACACTAGGAAAAGCCGTCCCCCCACAGTCTGTGTACAACC
>NC_036860.1:74613421-74715607 GCF_002910315.2 Salvelinus sp. IW2-2015
ATGGAGTAGTTCCAGATAGGGGTTGGTAAACTGAATGGGCTATATGAAGACGGTAGAGGCACAATGAAAACCTATTCAGAGATGAACAAATATGTATTTTAAACCTACATGAATTTAAAATATTTTAATAACTTTTAAAAACGGTAAAAACAAGATACTTAATAGAATAGGCTATTTTGTATTTTCAATGCAGTGAATTTGAAATCGACTTTGAAAAACGAACACGTTGTGTTTTTCTGTATATACCACGCACTCAATCTGGATGTTCCGTGCCTCAACTTTCTTTCAACCGCGGCATTTTATAGTTTATTTTGATACATTAGTATTTAGGATTTTTTAAATTTTGTAATAATAAAGTATCCTTGCGCATCTCTGAACCTAAATGTCTGCTTAAATGAGTTAGATGCACTATTGTAAAGTGGTTGTTCCACTGGACATCATAAGGTGAATGCACCAATTTGTAAGTCGCTCTGGATAAGAGCGTCTGCTAAATGACTTAAATGTAAATGTAAGTTAAATGGTTTTACTATTTCGTACAAACATGTATTTTTTTATACATGTGGAGATTTACTCTAGTAGGCCAGCCCAGCCTCACATTCAATTCGCGCATATATGTACAAAATGTATTTCAGCAGATTTCGTGCGTTTTTGTGCATTTTTGGGGTGGTTCAATTCGTTTGAAAATACACGAATTTCTGTGCTACTTAATTCGTGCAAAAATACACGAATTTCTGTGCTACTTAATTCGTGCGAAAAGACACGAATTTAATACACAACATTCACTAAGTATTACTTTCTTAGCTACAGTATACATTTCTCCCTTGCATATTACATAATTTATGCAGCAGCATACAAGACATGTTTGGATTCACCTTGTGAAGGTAGCGCAGCGGTCCTTGGTTGGCACATGTTGTCATCAAACTTTGTTATCAAAGTTTGGCATTTTCTGGATTTATGGTGGGAACTCTGGAAACACAGCCACTCCATTGAATAGCAGGCTAACGTTAGTGGTTTCTTTGCAACGCTTGCAGTTATCCACTGATTCCTTCCAAACGACTCATTGTTGAATTTGCGATTTCCAACTTGTTGTGTAATCTTTATGTCCAAAGGCCGATGAGCATGTTTTCTATAATTTCTCTTCATTATTTCTCTTCATATGACAATGATTACAAAGGATTTGCCAGTAGATTGTCAACTTGATGACAACTGATGACCAGTCCAATCAAAGCTACTGTAGATATAACGTGATTTGATATCGTTCTATTTGTGGCCAATGACCTTGAGCCTTCTTGGATGGGCACTTCTAATATAACTCTATGGCAGAACCCAAGGGGCTACAAAAACATGTTTGTATGCCGCTTTATTAACTCAATTACATTTTTTGCCATCCTCTTTTCTTACCTCATCAATGAATATCCCATAGGCCTCTAGATTATGGACAGAGTATGTGTATGAAACCCATCATCAAAACGGTTTTTATCATTCCCCAATTTTTAGAGTGTAGAACCCATTTGCAATCAGTATAATTGCAGGAGAGCGTTTTCCATAAAAAACAACACTTCAAAAAGATAAATGCTTTTAAATGCATTTTATTCATTTCAATATGTGTCGCTATGGCACAGCTTCCAGCCTAACAGACTGAAGTTGGAGTGTCATCTCTCTTCCATATTGATGCTGTCGAGTGATGCTCTAGTGGTACTGTCTGCCAAGAGCGGACACAACGACAGCCAGGAACTTCTGGAAGGCTTCCTGAATATCAGCACTGAAAACGGCGGGACCGAGCTTGGCGGCCACGCACACGGTGATGCAGTCGGCGAGGAGCTGTGGAGAGTGGACGGTAAAGGAACCAGATGGAGAATGTAATATTGGAATAAGCTTTACATCGGCTCATAACGCTATTTAATTTATAAGACGATTTATTTTTGTATTTTGTTTCAGTTTGCTAAAGTGTAATACTCACCCTGAAGTTATCGGGATCCACGTGCAGTTTCTCGGAGTGCATCACACTCAGTGCAGCATAGGTGTTCTTGATGTCATCCAGGTTCTGCACAGCTCTGTCCAGTCCGTGCATCACGGTCTTTCCGTGCTTGGCCACGGCGGGGTTACCCATGATGGCAGCGGGTGTGGACAGGTTGCCGAAGGTGCTGAAGTGTCTCTGAGTCCATGGAGACACGATCAGAAGTCTAAAAAGAAATAAAACAGGCTGCCATTAAAATTATACTTCACAAACAATATGGTCTGTATCGCACCAAAGGTGAACACCGCGGTTTCCAACTACGCAATTAGTGCTAAATAGTCTAGGTAGCCTATTATCGTGTTATTATTTAATGATGTCTACATAAATATTATAAGAATGTACCTGGCCAGGGCCTGGGGTCCGATCTCATCCACGCTGATCTTTCCCCACAGGCCTACGATGGCACTGCGCTCAGCATCTGTCCAGTTGACCATGTTGACGTTTGTTTGTTGATTTTCGTTGGTACTTGCAAAATGTTACAAGGGATTCCTGAACTGTTTGTCTTCTGGGACGTCCAATTTATTGATGTTCAGTATCTCCGCCCTGATCAGAATACAGAAAATGATTGGATGAACGTCTTGAGGGGGCAAGGTCCTCGAGTGTGGCACATATCGGCATTGTACCAACTTCATCCTACCTTTAAAGATAATGCTTGGTCATTTAGGCGTTTCCAAATTCTAATTAATACGGATGAAATAAACAAGTCATGATGAGCCTTCAATAACACATGCGAACTCAATGATACAATCGAACATCATTTCAAAAAAGTAAAATGTATAGACATTTAATGGATTTTGGTTCCTTTAGCCATACATGCTCTTTTAATTGATCGTTGTAATATTGGCATTGAATTGTAATATTATATTTATAGAATGCTAATTATTGATGTAAGTGTTTATTTAGGGAAAACCGTAGATTGGGAGTGAACTATTAAAGAAAGAGCATGACTCATGACTCAATGTGTTTTATCTTCATATTCAGACGGCCCCACCCATTTGAAAGTTCCATATTTCTGGTCTTTTTGAATGATTAATCGAAATGTCAGTTGGTGACGAGTCGTTTTATAGGCCTTAATCAGGGGAATTGACAAGTTCTAACTGGACACTACTCAATTTCAATATGAGCCGATTTCATTCAATGAAACTACAGCCTTTTGTTTAATTCTTCTGAAATAAAATGCATGTAGCCTACATGTTATTAAAATGCTTTGTGATAGGCACAGGCAACGGTTTGCTACCAGAACGAAACATTTCCATCGATTTTTCCATGTTACAGAATGACATAGCTTATACTCACTTACCAATGAGTTCTGCAATATTAGACCTTAATAGACCTTAATATTAGACTAAACTTTAATTGTAAAGAAAATATTGAGGTATTAAGTATTTCAAAAACCCTTTGTTATGCAATCTATATGAAATAAATGCATACATTGTTATGGCAACATTTTTACAAACGAAAGTATTATGTGCTAAGGTCATATGTTGGGCATTACACGAATTGGCTCGGTTGCATAATTATAAAGTAGAAAAAACATGAATCATGTCTTGGACAAATTCCCAATCAGAGGCGGGGGCCGAGATAATATCGGGGTGTGCCTTTTCTTGTGCCTCAATAAAAACAGCCTCTGAGTTTTCCACGCTCACAAGTTTATATTCTTAGCATCTTCATTTAAGTGGATAAACGTACAAGACGCAGCTATGAGTCTCTCAGCCAAGGACAAAGCCAACGTGAAGGCCATCTGGGGCAAGATCCTCACTAAATCCGATGAGATTGGAGAACAGGCTCTTTCCAGGTAATTACATAACGATGTATGATAAATTATAGACTAGGTACATGTAGGCTGTTGAAATTATTAGCACAAAATTCCTCAGTCAATTTGGAAGCTATAAATACGTGGCCTAGACTCTTAGAAGAAAAGGTGCTATCTGGAACCTCATAGGGTTGTTCAGCTGTCCCCATAAGATAACTCTTTGAAGAACCCTTCTTGGTTCCAAGTAGAGAACCCTTTTGTTTCCAGGTAGAACCCCTTTGGGTTCCATGTGGACCCCTTTTCCCAGAGGGTTCTACCTGAAACACAAAAGGGTTCTACTTGGAACCAAAAAAGGCTCTAACTGGAACCAAAAAGGGTTATCCTATGGGACAGCCGAAGAACCCTTTTGGAACACCTTTTTCTAAAAGTGTATGTCGGCGAAAATAAGGGCAGGAGCCCAGAACGAATGATTATTTAAGATTCATTTTGTCTCACCTCATTGCTAATGTCCACGACAGGATGCTTGTTGTCTACCCCCAGACCAAGGCCTACTTCTCCCACTGGGCTTCCGTGGCCCCCGGTTCCGCTCCAGTGAAGAAGCACGGCATCACCATCATGAATCAGATCGATGCCTGTGTTGGCAACTTGGACGATCTCTTTGGTTTCTTGACCAAGCTCAGTGAACTGCACGCCACCAAGCTGAGGGTGGACCCCACCAACTTCAAGGTAAGATCATTTTTTAAATAAAATAACACAAAAAAAATCTACGTTTTTACCTGTGTGAAGGTGAAATAATCTATTTCCCTTTTCCTTTGCAGATCCTGGCTCACAACCTGATTGTGGTCATTGCCGCCTACTTCCCTGCGGAATTCACCCCCGAGATCCACCTGTCCGTGGACAAGTTCCTGCAGCAACTGGCTCTGGCCCTGGCGGAGAAGTACCGCTAAACCGGAGTTCAGCTGTCAAGCTGTCATCCGAGGAATAATGTCCATCCAATATTGGCACACTGACAATAAACCTAACTGAAACTCATACCGAGGTGTTTGTTGTTTGTCATTTTAATTGTCTTGCGGTTTATATTGTAGGCTACATTTGGATTATCTTGTAGAATGGATTTGTCAAATCAAGTATAAAATAAAGTTAACAGCCTATTTCACAGTATTTCAAGGGCATTTCATAAAAATGATGCACTTCACAATAAATGTATATTTCTACTCCACCTTTGCATACACCTTGACATTAAAAAATCCCAAATAAATGTCCCTGAGACCAATATGTTGTGGCCAGACATTACTGTCCATCATGGACGTCACCAGGACCTGGCTTTCAGGGCTTTAGCCCGCTATGATTTTGGGTCAGCCCTGAATCTTTTGCGCAGCTGCAATGGTTTAAAAAAGTGTAGTCAACTGAATGCGCCACTTAGTTCATGGAGCTGTGCTTACTTGAAACCCCCGAAGTCATCCAACCATTGTAATCAGCAGTGTAGTGCTGCGGGTGCACAGCGGAGCGACGCTCTGCCACTTCTTAAAATGGTGATATGTCTCGCAAGATCACTTCATGATTGATTTGTATTCTACATAACAAACCGACTATAATAGCATGATAATGTCAGGCTACTGTTATACCAAAAACACCATGTCATTTCTTATGATAATTTAGGATGATTGTGCTGAAATGTTTTTTTTTAATTCTCATGTGGTGGCTGTGTTTACTCCGTTTGTTCTAAAATGTGATTAGTTAGGCCGGTTAGCCACCCTTACTTACATCATTCAAGAAAATCGAAATGCACATTCCCATGAAACTGATTGGGATCCAATGGTTGGCATGCATGCAGCATGGACGTTTCACCCGTGCAACGTGAAGAATTATCATTATCGACAGTGATGATGGCCTAATTTATAATAAGGTAGGCCTAATTGAGTGTTTTAATATTTTAAAAATAGAAAATTTTCCTTTAGCCACTTACAGTATGTGTAGGCATAGGCAATTATGCAGTTTGGATGATGCGTTGTATGTAGCCTACATTCTAGAATTATTTTATACAATAGGCTTCATGATGGTATGTGTTTGTAACTGATGATTCTAGCACCGTTTTGATTGGACAGCATCACTTGAGACAAGGAACTCAGCTTGATAAATCAAGAAATCAATCAATGTCAGATGTTTGTTTTCACTGGATCTCCGTTTGGATGTTTGGTTACAATTACACTGGGATATGTTCTCATGATCATTAGTTTAGTAATTGAAAGCAACGCAGATCTTCTATAAGCACACACATTAGGCCTACTGTATAGTCTACCCGATGAGCTTCCCTGATGTTTTCATGAACTTTCCAATACCTTTCTGATGCATTGCAGTCATTTAGCCTACTGATGCGAATACACATTTTTACACTTTTCTCGTAGACTAGTCACTTGACATATTTTTTACTGTTTAGAAATGTCATAAGGCCTACATCGTCTCAACAATAGAGCTGAAACCACTATTGGCTTCATTGACTTACTGAGACCACTTGCTGATAGATTATTTAAAATAGTATTGTAACAGTAGACCTACGTACACAATAAACATATGGCGTTAATGACCACAATCCATTGAATTATTAAGTGTTGATTCATTTATTTGGCCCTGGGGAGAGCACAGCGCATGGAAGAAAACACAGCGCTACAGAAAGGGGTCCTGGAAGTGATGCAGTGAAATTGGAATACATTTGCCAAATTTTATAATTAGGGTGAGTATTTGTAAAATGCGAAACTTTCTGAAAATGTTTTTTGCAGAACACCTTACAGAATCCTCTCATTGTCTAACCCCTGACACGATACCATTCTAAATAGCTTACAAACTCTTACAAAATAAAATATAAAGGGACCACATTTTGTAAGTCCATACAGGCAAATTGGGACACCTTGATTGGCAAAGCGGGACACTTAATTCTTTATTGTAAAGAAGGATAAATTAAAGAGTATATGAGTAATATCAATATTTTAATGATAAACTTCAATTATTCATACAAATTAAACGTATTAAAATATTATTTATTTATGTGGAACATTAAGAATTATCATGTACAATAATATTTATTATTATCATTATTCCTCTTCTTCTTATCATAATCATACCTGATTATAATTATATGATGTAGCCTGTATGTAATTGTATAGACTATAAATAAAATATAATGAACTTCATGTATGTCACGTTTGCTCCCGCTCTTCCCTCCCCTGGCGCTTGAGGGCGCCAGAAAGCCTAGCGTCACGCACTCCTGCCATCCATCACGCGAATCAGCGTTATTGGACTCACCTGGACTCACTTATCACCTGTTTATTTCCTCCCCTATATTTGTCAGTTCCCCGCTGCTGCATTGATTGTTTTTTGTCTTTGTTTTCTGTTTGCTAACGCTGTTCCTGTCTTGTTCAATGTCCGTTATTTATTAAATGTTACTCCCCGTACCTGCTTCGTCTCTCCAGGGAATGTTTTATTGTCACCAGAGTCAAATACCGCAAAATGAACTTTTTTATTATGGATATGAATATGAATATAGCTAGGATTTTTTTATGTTGGTGAGGTAATATCTTTAAATAAAATGCAGCTATGCTATTTTTTTTAGCAAGCTAGCTGATAGCAGATTTGAGGAAATGTATGTTGTACATTTGATCCTATTTAGAAAATCGATTTCTGTTAAGAAATTATGTATTTCATAATCCCCAGGAAAAAAAAATCTGCATTAAAATGGCCTAGAGGTTCCCAGTTTGACAGTATATATATATATATATATATATATATATATATATATATATATATATATATATATATATATATATATATATATATATATATATATATATAGGCGATAGGAATACTGCAACACTCTCCAAATGTCAATATTCTAAAAAGGTTAGGATAGAAACAAAACCACACACCCTCGCCCTCCATTTGGCAAATCTGACAATAATTCTATCCTCCTGATTCCTGCTTACAAGCAAAAATTAAGCAGGAACACCAGTGACTCGGTCAATAAAAAGTGATCAGATGAAGCAGATGCTAAACTACAGGACTGTTTTGCTAGCACAGACTGGAATATGTTCCCCCATGCCATTGAGGAGTACACCACATCAGTCACTGGCTTCATCAATAAGTGTATCGATGACGTCGTCCCCACAGTGACTGTACGTATATACCCCAACCAGAAACCATGGATTCCAGGCAACATCCGCACTGAGCTAAAGGGTAGAGATACCGCATTCAAGGAGCGGGACTCTAACCCGGAAGCTTATAAGAAATCCCGCTCTGACCTCGGACGAACCATCAAACAGGCAAAGCATCAATACAGGACTAAGATTGAATCGTAATACACCGGCTCCGACGCTCGTTGGACATGGCAGGGCTTGCAAACTATTACAGACAACAAAGGGAAGCACAGCCGAGAGCTGCCCAGTGACACGAGCCTACCAGAAGAGCTAAATAACCTCTATGCTTGCTTCGAGGCAAGTAACACTGAAACATGCATGAGAGCATCAGCTGTTCCGAACGACTGTGTGATCACGCTCTCCGCAGCCGATGTGAGTGAGACCTTTAAACAAGTCAACATTCACAAGGCCGCAGGGCCAGACGTATTACTAGGATGTGTACTCCGAGTATGCGCTGACCAACTGGCAACTGTCTTCACTGACATTTTCAACCTTTCTATGTCTGAGTCTGTAATACCAACATGTTTCAAGCAGACCACCATAGTCCCTGTGCCCAAGAACACTAAGGTACCTGCCTAAATGACTACCGACCCATAGCCCTCACGTCTGTAGCCATGAAGTGCTTTGAAAGGCTGGTCATGGCTCACATCAACACCATTATCCAGAAACCCTAGACCCACTCCAATTTGCATTCCGCACCAACAGATCCACAGATGATGTACTCTCTATTGCTCTCCACACTGCCCTTTCCCACCTGGACAAAAGGAACATCTATGTGAGAATGCTATTCATTGACTACAGCTCAGCGTTCAACACCATAGTGCCCTCAAAGCTCATCAATAAGCTAAGGATCCTGGGACTAAACACCTCCCTCTGCAACTGGATCCTGGACTTCCTGACGGGCCGCCCCGTAGGTAGTAAGGGTAGGTAACAACACATCCGCCACGCTGATCCTCAACACAGGGGCCCCTCAGGGGTGCATGCTCAGTCCCCTCCTGTACTCCCTGTTCACTCATGACTGCACGGCCAGGCACTACTCCAACACCATCATTTAAGTTTGCCGATGACACAACAGTGGTAGGCCTGATCACTGACAACGACGAGACAGCCTATAGGGAGGAGGTCAGAGACTTGGCCGTGTGGTGCAAGGACAACAACCTCTCCCTCAACGTGATCAAGACAAAGGGGATGATTGTGGACTACAGGAAAAGGAGGACCGAGCATGCCCCCATTCCCTGTAGTGGAGCAGGTTGAGAGCTTCAAGTTCCTTGGCGTCCACATCACCAACAAACGATCATGGTCCAAGCACACCAGGACAGTTGTGAAGAGGGCATGACAAAACCTATTCTGCCTTGGGAGACTGGAAGGATTTGGCATGGGTCCTCAGATCCTCAAAAGGTTCTACACCATCGAGAGCATCCTGACGGGTTGCATCACTGCCTGGTACGGCAACTGCTCAGCCTTCGACCGCAAGGGACTACAGAGGATAGTGCGTACGGCCCAGCACGTCACTGAGGCCAAGCTTCATGCCATCCAGGACCTCTATACCAGGCAGTGTCAGAGGAAGGTCCTAAAAATTGTCAAAGACTCCAGACACCCTAGTCATAGACTGTTCTCTCTGCTACCGCACGGTAAGCGGTACCGGAGCGCCAAGTCTAGGTGCAAGAGGCTTCTAAACAGCTTCTACCCCAAAGCCATAAGACTCACTTTAATATCTCTACCTACATGTACATATTACCTCAATTACCTCGACTAACCGGTGCCCCCACACATTGACTCTGTACCGGTACCCCCTGTATATAGCCTCGCTATTGTTATTTTACTGCTGCTCTTTAATTATTTGTTACTTTTATTTCTCACTTTTTTTAAGGTATTTTCTTAAAACTGCATTGTTGGTTAAGGGCTTGTAAGTAAGCATTTCACTATAATGTCTACACCTATTGTATTCGGCGCATGTGACGAATAGAATTTGATTTGCAATTACTTTGATTCACAATTACATCCCATTACTAAATATGTTGTAATGAGACACGGAATATCCTTTCTTAGTTTTTATAACTTTAACATTATTTACCTCAGAATCCTATGCAGTAGTGACCCCGTCATTCAGGGCAGGTGTGGTAGAGCCCCACCTGTTTTATGCCACACATTTTTAACAAAGAAAAGATACACACCATCGGCCTCCACAATCCCCCGACCTCAACTAAAGTGAGATGTTTGGGATGAGTCGAACCGCAGAGTGAAGGTAAAGCAGTCAACGAGTGCTCAGCATATGTGGGAACTCCTTCAAGACTGTTGGAAAAGCATTCCAGGTGAAGCTGGTTGAGAGAATACCAAGAGTGTGCAAAGCTCAAGGCAAAGGGTGGCTACTTTGAAGAATATCAAATATATTTGGATTTGTTTAACACTTTTTTGGTTACTACATGATACCATATGTGTTATTTCGTAGTTTTGATTTCTTCACTATTATCCTACAATGTAGAAAATAGTAAAAAAATAACAAAAATCCTTGAATGAATGTCCAAACTTTTGAGCAATATTAGAGCTAATCATTCCAAGTCCACATGACTAATAACAATAACCTAATGGAAAATTACATCCCATAGATTTCAATATGATAACTTGAGGTTAGTTAATTTATTGTATTTACAAAACACTGTCCTTTTTTTTTTTTTTTTTTTATGTTGAGGTGCCGCTTTTTGTTCAATAGTCATGCTGCTGGTAGCCTGTGTGATGAATTGATCCTTCACTTGATTGCAACTTGTGTATATGAACATCTTTGAGACAAGTCCGACGGCTCTATTGAACAAGGACAACCATAATTACTAGAGTTATTGTGCGATCTGCAATCGGCTAAACACAAAGGCCACAATAATTGCTACAAAACATGACTCCGTTTATTTTTAGATCAGACAGCAGGCTCAAACAACCAATGACATCATTGGTTGAACTCTCCCAGGTGCAAAAATGAAATAAATACAGCTATAGCGCATAATTATGTCTGACACACCCTCTCATCACTCATAATTATGTAGTTTCCCTTTATTAAGAACATACATTGTAGATTAATAATATTACATTGTATTGTATTACACACTAAACTTATTCCACGGATCCCTTGGCCAAAATTAGTTGAATCTGTTGTTAGAAATACTGATTTGGTGATATGTCTGCGGACCCCCGCAGTCCCTCCATGGACCACACTGGTTTGGCTTGATCCTCTGTTCCATATCTGGCCTACGGAAGCTCCACGACATGAACGTAAGATCTCATACTGTACGTTCTCTGGGGTTTCTGGTGTGCCCATAGAGAATGATAGAGGCCTCTAGTTGGCAAAAGGACGTTTAAGTATGGGAAGAGCCATTGAGGGCTTCCACCATGCTTTTGCCATTTTAAAGTAGACCTAGTCAAAGTAGTCAACTGGGTGGTGATTCCTATGGGCTGTAGCCTCAATGGCGCTGCTGTCACAGACGCTAAAATGGCACAGATATGAAGAAGAGTCCTCTATCTATATCTATGAGTGTGCTTCTTTGATAACTCCATGGTATGCTTAGGTATCTCTTATATGAAAGTGTGAGAGTGCCCTCTGCTGGAGATTTGATTGAGGGGGGAAATTATCCAAGAACTGCTTCCGATAAAAAGAAAGCGCCACAAAGTTCCAGATAGTAACAGCAGAGGGCGCTACTAGATTTGTAATAGTAAGATCTAATTTCGCCTTGATGCGTGGCTGTATTGTACACATTTCTGACCATATTACAACTCTACTAATATGGAACTTATTAGGCCTATGAGAAACATGAAACGTGTCGTATCGGCTATTGAGGATCATTATTGTCAGTTTGCACTTGCCCACGAACTTACTTTAGTAGCCTGTAATCGTCCTTTATTGAAATTAGTGTTTTTAAATATCCATAGACCTATACCCTACAGGCCAAATAGGCACAATCAATAAAGGAAGAGAATATGCCTAACTCCAAATCCTCCTTGCCAGTTTGCGGCCTATAACAATATGTTGCTATGAGTTAAATCATATTCAAGTGAGTGTGGTACTTGGGGCCCTTGTTAAAGTCATCGGCACAATGAACTTTACCAGGTACCAAGGCATTTTATCCAAAAACCTGGTTGCCTCTGCCAAGAGGTTGACATTTGGCCACAAGTGGGTCTTTTTTTATTTTTTTATTAAAAAAATAATAATTCACCTTTATTTAACCAGGTAGGCAAGTTGAGAACACGTTCTCATTTACAATTGCGACCTGGCCAAGATAAAGCAAAGCAGTTCGACACATACAGAGTAAAACAAACATACAGTCAATAATACAGTGAAAAATAAGTCTATATACAATGTGAGCAAGTGAGGTGAGATAAGGGAGGTGAAGGCAAACAAAATATATATATAAATAAAAATATATAAAAAGGCCATGGTGGCGAAGTAAATACAATATAGCAAGTAAAAACACTGGAATGGTTGGTTTGCAGTGGAAGAATGTGCAAAGTAGAGAGAAATAATGGGGTGCAAAATAAATAAATGAATACAGTAGGTAAAGAGGTAGTTGTTTGGGCTAAATTATAGATGGGCTATGTACAGGTGCAGTAATCTATGAGCTGCTCTGACAGCTGGTGCTTAAAGCTAGTGAGGGAGATAAGTGTTTCCAGTTTCAGAGATTTTTGTAGTTCGTTCCAGTCATTGGCAGCAGAGAACTGGAAGGAGAGGCGGCCAAAGGAAGAATTGGTTTTGGGGGTGACCAGAGAGATATACCTGCTGGAGCGCGTGCTACAGGTAGGTGCTGCTATGGTGACCAGCGAGCTGAGATAAGGGGGGACTTTACCTAGCAGGGTCTTGTAGATGACCTGGAGCCAGTGGGTTTACAGCAAGACAATAACCCCAAGCACACATCAAAATCCACAAAGAAATGGTAAATTGACCACAAAATCAACAAATCAATATCAGTCTCGGGACTTGAACCCCATTGAAAACCTCTGGTTTGAATTAAAGAGGGCAGTCCTGTCCATAAGAGCAGATGAAGGATATCAAATGATCTGGAAATATTCTATATGGAGGAATGGTCTAAGATCCCTCCCAATGTGTTTTCCAATCTCATTAAACATTTGAGAAACAGGCTAATTGTCGCTATCCTCGGATGGGGAGGGTGCTGGTACTGAAAACAGGGATGCCAATAATTTTGACCCCTAGATTTTTATATGTTTTATTACTTGTATACTCTTTCTCTGAGCAATTATATTAGTAGGCCTATAAGATGAGGGAAAAAAATAAGAAACCCGCATAATGCTCTTGCTAATATCACTGCTCTTTATTAAGCTTTACGTATCGGCCTCAAGGCCTTCGTGAACTAGAGATAACTGATGTGCGAGTGCCTGATGAATTTGGAATATTAGTAGGTCCATAAAATAATATAATTGTCCGATTGTTCATTAGCATACAATGTAACTCAGTATTTTTTATTTTATACAGTATTTTGTGCAAATTGTATTTGTCACATGCGCAGACTACAACAGGTGTTAACTTTACCGGGAAATGCTTACTTACGAGCCCTTTCCCAACATTGCAGAGTAAGTAAGAAAAATGGGTGCCAATAATTTGGTCAAAAGTAAACCTTTCCATTCACATTATATTATCTCAGTAAAATCTGTGACGCTTGGCTTTACAGCCTACTAACACGACCCCGCCCATCGCTTTCTTTAGGGAGGAGTGTACTTTAAAAACGCTGCTCAAACAAAGTCTAAGTACACAGGATTCCTTAACTTCAATTAAGAACCCTGTCAAAGCAACCTCATAGCCAGCAACATGGTTGAGTGGACAGACTGAGCGCGCCCCAATCCAAAGCATCTTCTCAAAGATGGACTACGATGACGTGGGCCCCGCGGCTCTTTCCAGGTAGGCTACCTTTTATACCCTATTTGATGTCAGCGTTATGGTGCCTTAAACACTGTTGCCTACAAATTATTGGAATTAGTCATGTTGTTAACGGTTTTCAAGGCGGGTTATTATTTGACATATGCGCTTAATTTACGCGTAATGGACATCTCCAAACGACAAAATCATTTATTTCTGTGCGTTGGGTGTATGCATATATCACATATCAGTGTATGCATTTATCACGTATATTATTTCGACAAGTGTCTGGTCGTGTATCCCTGGACCCAGAGGTATTTTGGTAACTTCGGAAACCTGTACAACGCCGCTGCCATCCAGGGAAACCCAAAGGTCGCCGCTCACGGAAAGACGGTCCTGCAAGGACTGGTCCGGGCTGTCAAGAACATGGATGACATCAAGGCCACCTACGCAGAGCTGAGCGTGCTGCACTCCGAGAAACTGCACGTGGATCCCGACAACTTCCGGGTAAAGTTAAATGTTCTACTTCATACAAGGNCCACCTACGCAGAGCTGAGCGTGCTGCACTCCGAGAAACTGCACGTGGATCCCGACAACTTCCGGGTAAAGTTAAATGTTCTACTTCATACAAGGTACTTGCCTATCTATTATAATAGTGTGGCAGAATGCGTTCTTACATGTCCATGGCTCCTTTCTTTTGCAGCTGCTGGCTGACTGCCTTACTATTGTTGTTGCTGCGAGAATGGGTGTTGCCTTCACCGCTGATGTCCAGGGCGCTTTCCAGAAGTTCTTGGCGGTCGTGGTGAGCTCCCTGGGCAATCTAGAAGAAAAAGAAACGCACACCTATTTAGGCGAGGTGCTGGCTAGCGGAGTAGAAAACAAGAAAATAAAAGAGAGCCGCACACTTTAGGAGCTCAGATGCAAAAATATTTAATTTACCAACGTTTCGACAGGCAAGCTGTCTTCATCAGGGTACAATCACAGACACTGCGGGATGACTCGTTTATATATAGTGTCAAGACACACAGGTGTCTGTAATCATGGCCAAGAGTGGCCTAATATCATTGGTTAATTTCTCAAATATTAAAATGGCATAGAAAGAGCAGCATACAATAAATACAAATGGATGGCATACGATCATAGACTCACTAAAGACCACACAAGCCTACAAACAACCACAATGGCAAAGTCACAACAATCACAAGAATGGCTTCAGATCAAAGTCCACGTTAAGACCGAAGGGAGCAAGGGTCTTTAAATTAAATATCCAAGCAGCTCCCTGGGCAAACAGTACCACTAGAGCAAACAGTACCACTAGAGCAAACAGTACCACTAGAGCAAACAGTACCACTAGAGCAAACAGTACCACTAGAGCAAACAGTACCACTAGAACCCCTCCACTCAGAGACGGACGACCATCAGAGGACCAACATTTGTTTAGAGGCACATGTTGTTCCTTCTACTAAAGTAAATAAAATCTTCCGCAAATGAATATTTTTGATCTGTGCCTTATTTTTCTTGCATGAACATCAATATGGTGGCACATATGGTAGACTATTATGAACTAAGTGTGAATATTGCCACCTTGATAATCAGATATTGATCATGTGCAATATATACAAATATTTAGCAAATAACTAAAATATTTTCCAATGAACCACTGTCACGTTCTGACCATAGTTCTTGTGTGTTTTGCTTGTTTTAGTGTTGGTCAGGACGTGAGCTGGGTGGGCATTCTATGTTGTGTGTCTAGTTTGTCTGTTTCTATGTTTGGCCTAATATGGTTCTCAATCAGAGGCAGGTGTTTTGTGTTGTCTCTGATTGGGAATCATATATAGGTGGCTTGTTTTGTGTTGGGGTTTGTGGGTGGTTGTTTCCTGTCTTTGTGTTTTCTCTGCACCAGATAGGGCTGTATCGGTTTGCGACATTTGTTATTTTGTATCGTGTTAAGTGTTCACTGTTTATCGTTTTATTAAACATGTTGAGCACTGGCTACGCTGCGTGTTGGTCCGATCCCTGTTACACTCTCTCTTCTCGTGAAGAGACAACACAGTCTCACAATCAATTCGCGCATATATGTACAAAATGTATTTCAGCAGATTTCGTGTGTTTTTGTGCATTTTTTGGGGTGGTTCAATTCGTTTGAAAATACACGAATTTCTGTGCTACTTAATTCATGCGAAAAGACACGAATTTAACCAGTAGGCAACACACAAGCCGTTGCAACAACCATGTAGACACGATAATTTGTATTTCATTTTTGTTCTTCTTAATGGCTAATTCAACGTCATGAATATACAGAAATGTTGTCTTTGTTTAACCATGTTTTAAAATGTGTCGTTGTATGCCTATATGTACTGTTTTAGACTTGCTGAACAGAATTTTTGAGAAAAGACGCACATTTAAGTGCGACTTAATTCGTGGGAAATATTGTTTTATTAATGCCAATGCTGTTTCTTGTCTATTTCGCTTAATACTTTGGATACTGGTGCACTTGTAATCAGAACGCCTTTTTGTCATGTAGGCAACCATACACGATTCTTCATAACCCATTTCATATTTCGTGGAGCCTAAATTACACCATTTTCTTCATAATGCATGTATTACATGTGAATGTAAAATAATGAATTATGTTGGCTTACACTTATGGCCTTTCCAAGGCCTTTCCATACCTTAAGGGAACATTTTAGCACTCGCCATATGGTTAGTGAGAAACGCCACATTGCAAATGTAAGGTCCCTTACTAGACATCCTGCAACGTTCTAAAATTCGTGGACGGCGTCGGCCGTGCGCGGGGGAGAATCTTTCAGGAAGTCATCAAACTAAATCTCTCGGACGTTCGGTTTCCGTTTTATAAAAATAACACATTTGGTCATTTTTCCGCAGTCTCGGAAATTCCCACCAAAGGAAAATAAATAATATTGCAAATGCACAAGCACATTGCAAATGCATGTGGTCTTTTCTCCTAAACAGAAAATATTTCGAAGACGTAATGGACAGTTGCCCGAACAAGATGGCGTCGAGGCCTCAACGCTTTTGAGTTATGGCCATTTTTCTGGGATTAAAGGTCAAAAACGCAAAGTAGGGTGCTAATTTGACCGCTTCACGTCAAAGTACATAAGCATACGGTGTCAGGAAAAAAAGAACCAGCCATTTATCTATCGTAATTTAAGAGAAATCGTACATTGACAAATTGGTCATGTTCACAAAAAGGAGTTAAAAAAAAAAAGTTACAGATCCAGTTGCAGTGTGTTCAGACGAACATTTTTTAAGTGGGTCTCGAAGCTCTGCCAGAATTCTGTGATTTTATGTGATTTATGAAATAACACACACTCATTTAACCCTCTGTAAATAAGTCAGTTCTTAACATAAAGACTTAAACCTCAACATTATATAAGAGCCTACCCCAAGGAGGATATGTGTTCACTTTCAGCTTCCTATGTCAACCGGAAGTACCTTCAAATGGTGCCATAGGGTCAGTTTCGAAGGGTTAAAAAGGTCAGATCTGCCTCCCGGTGGCGCAGTGGTCTAGGGCACTGCATCGCAGTGCTAGCTGCGCCACCAGAGTCTCTGGTTTGCGCCAGGCTCTGCCGCAGCCGCCGCCGACCGGGAGGCCGTTCGCTAGCGATTGGATACCACAAGAAAAGGGGATAAAAGGATGGAGTGAAAAAGTACGGTGCTTAAAGACACACAAAGCCTGCAATGGCATTGCCATTATCTCCAGGCCGTGCCGAGTTCAACGAGATGCCCCACTTGACCGTAGCTAGCTCGGTCTGAGTGCAGCGACAGGACAAGAAGAAGGACCCAAATGACCCTTTGACCTCAATTTCATATTTTTTTGCTTTTGAGACAAGAGAGAAACCGTTAAGGTTAGAAGCACAATTGACCTCAGGAACGTTCCTAAGGTCCTCCCGATCTGTGCAAGCCTAACATTGACCGTGTGGCATTAACCCTTAATAGTTAAAAGAAGTGTTTACATCAAACAGTTTACAATGACATGTCTCCCCATAGGAGACATGCCTGCTCCCCTAAATTCAACCTGAAGCCTATGTGGTTAATAATGCCTTATGAACCTGTCTTCGATGACAATCCATCAGGCCACTATGAGGTCTACCTGTGTCGATTCTAAGCTTCCTGGAGCAACCGGAAGTGGTAAATCACCCTAAAAGTGTTTGCCATACCCAACCTGCAGTTTGAGAGAAATAGTGCATTCAACCCTATGTAAATCAGTGAGTTCTTAACGTATAGACTTAAAACTCAGGATTCTGTAAAAGCCCACTCCAATGAGGATATGTGTTTACTTTCAGCTTCCTGTACCAACCGGAAGTGCCATAATTGGTGTCAAAGGGCTGTTTCGAAGGGTTAAAAAAGTCAATCTTTCCAAAACTTAATATATGTGAATAGGCAACCCTCATGAACTGTAAATCAGTCATTCATCCCATCAGATTTCAAGGAAAAATTACCACACCACACAGAAAGGATGGAGTGACACACTGAGGGCTTAGAGGCAGACAGTGCCTGCAATATTACTTTTTTTGAACTTTTAAAGAACCGTCAGACCTAGAGTTCTGAAACTTTACAAACTGTTCTAGAGCTCAGTCGATTAAGCACGGTGAGTTATGTGGCTCTAGAAGGTTCTCGGACCGATAAAAAGCCTCGGTGCATTTGCATTGACTTCAATTCATTTTGAGCATTACAAAATGGTGACATTTAGAAAAGTCCCAGAGTTGCAAGACTAGGTGCATTGAAACCGGCTCGCCCATAGAGACGGACCCCGACATTTCTGTCCGATAAGCTCATTCAAGGACCCCGTAGCAAGGCATGGAAAAAAGTGGAATTTCAGCACCAATTAAGGTTTTGCTCGGGCACCGAATGACCTATCGAGCCGAAACTTGGGATTCGAGGTCGCCTCACATAGGGCTAAACATAATGTGAAAACTGACCCGCAGCTAGAACATAACTACGTATTATTTGTTTTATTATGGTTTAAATGGAAGCGCGCTGTGAATTTTGGGCCTGCTCTGAAATATGTGATAGTTGGCTTCTAAACGAGTTGAAAAAGTGAGTTTGGAGTCAGATGGTATCAGTTTGGTGTCTGAAAATATCTAAATGGCTGATGGACACTGACTTGCTAGTTGACTTTTGTGCATTTGCAATATGTTTCAACATGAAAAACCACCAAAATAGCATTCTGAAATCACCACTAAAAATGACATCACCATAGCCGTGCCGAGTTCAACGAGATGCCCCGCTTGACCGTAGCTTGCTCGGTCTGAGCGCAGAGACAGTGACAAGAAGATGACCCTTGACCTACATTTCAAGTCTTTTGCTTTTGGGAGACAGAGAGAGAACTGTTAAGGTTTAGAAGCACAATTTGACCTCAGGAACGTTCCTAAGGTCTCTGTGCAAGCCTAACCTTGACCGTGTGGCATTAACCCTTAACAGTTAAAAGAAGTGTTTACATCAAACAGTTTACAATGACATCTCACCCCATAGGAACACATTGCTTGCACCCTAAATTCAACCTGAAGCCTATGTGGCTTATGAATGTCTTATGAACCTGTCTTCAATGACAATCCATCAAGCCACTATGAGGTCTACCTGTGTTGATTCTAAGCTTCCTGGAGCAACCGGAAGTGATAAAATCACCCTAAAAGTGTTTTGCCATACCCAACCAGCAGTTGTTATATAGTGCATTCAACCCTGTGTAAATCAGTCAGTTCTTAACGTATAGACTAAAAATCAGATTCTGTAAAAGCATAACCCGATCAGGATATGTATTACTTATAGCTTCCTGTGCCAACCGGAAGTGCCTTAAAATGGGTCATAGGTGCTGTTTCGAAGGTTTAAAAAAGTCAGATCTTTCCAAAACTTTAAATGTGTGAATCGTCAACCCTCATGAACTGTAAATCAGTAATTTCGCTAAAACAGATGTCAAAGAAAAGCTCTCTCACACACACACACACACACACACACACACACACACACACGGAGTGAAAAAGTATGGTGCTTAAAGACACACAGAGCCTTAAATGCTTTTAGGGGATCCAGACTTCATACCCGCTCTGGAGCGCTATACTACCGCCCCAAATCAATGGGTGCTGGCCTGAGTGATTTATGGAGGTTTTCAAAAAATATTCATTTTTTTCTTCTGGAAAATATTTTATGTTTTTCTTCTCGATCAATGGCCTGATGATTTATGGAGGTTTTCAAAAATATTCTAAGTCCAAACTTTTCATGCACCTGGTATTTTTGGGGTTACCAGGCGTCATTTTCAAAACGGTTGAAATTGCTTTTAGGGGCATCCAGAGTGTCACATGACCGGATGAGGTAACTATTCTTGTTCTTCTTGTAACTTTCCGTAGGCTAGAAGCTTTCGGTGTTGCTGCTCGACACAGTCGACGCAGTATTGCACTTGATTATCGTTATCGTAACAGTAGTGCAGCCAAGTGGAAATACGAAAGGTTTCTAGCTATTTCCACTGACGGTAATTTGAACACAAGAACGTTTCTAGTGAAAAGGGCTTACACTCAGAGCCATGTATTACACTCACCACCCTAGCCTTATTACGGGTTAACGTTTTGGTAATTTTGGTTGGCCAACAAAATGTAAGACTACAATGACTGCATACGTTTCCCCAAATGTTATACGAAAAAAAAATGTTTTGTTATTGATGGACAATGCAAGGCTGCCATTGTATTTTCAGTTACATTCTGGTCAATAAAAATGGTTTACACGTTTGTTTTTTAAGAAATACATGGAACTACAACCGAATAAAACACCATTAGCCATCATGCATTGCATGATTCATTCTATACTGAAGTCTGTTCAGAAAAATCGAAAACAGTACATATAGGCATAAAACCACAATTTTTAATAGGATTAAATAAAGACAATATATATATAACCTCTTATGGTTATATGGTTAAAAAAAATACAAAATATCTATATATTCATAACGTAAAATAAATAAATACAGGCGATCGCGTCTATGGTTGTTGCAACGGCTTGTGTGTCGCCTACTGGTTAAATTCGTGTCTTTTCGCACGAATTAAGTAGCACAGAAATTCGTGTATTTTCGCACAAATTAAGTAGCACAGAAATTCGTGTATTTTCAAACGAATTGAACCACCCCAAAACACCCAAAAAATGCACAAAAACGCACGAAATCTGCTGAAATACATTTTGTACATATATGCGCGAATTGAATGTGAGGCTGGGCTGGAAGAGAGGGAAGGCTGCCGTTAC
This sequence comes from Salvelinus sp. IW2-2015, assembly GCF_002910315.2. Lineage (NCBI taxonomy): Eukaryota > Metazoa > Chordata > Actinopteri > Salmoniformes > Salmonidae > Salvelinus > Salvelinus sp. IW2-2015. Next base: position 74,634,478 of record NC_036860.1, read on the forward strand.
AACCACACTGACATGTTACATTAGCTGTGCGTGAACTAACCAATGCAGCTAATAAATACTACCTTGTGTTTAATGGTGCAGAATTGATACAATGCGTTTAAATGACATCAGGACTGCAATGATTCATTCCTGTTTAAACACACAATCATTTAATTCATAAAAGTTCAAGAGAACTTTTCATAACAGATCTGGTATTCAATGTTAGGTTCATGTATTAGTGTGGCAAGGAATTATTGCGTGATCGAGAGTTTAAACCGAGACTCCCTAGTTGCTACATCGATTTTGGGAATTAATAATATATACCCATTGATTCTTAAAGAATATAACTTGTAAATGCCTCATGAGCTCAGTTCAACTGTCGTACCCCATCAGAACCTAACATATTCTGTTATGTTTGTTTTACTTTTTCACTCTGTTTGCAAACAAATTAAATGTAAACGGACACTGTATAGCCTGAAAACATGGTTAAAACTATAATTGTTGATATCATGGATAGTCAGTCCTTGCATGCATAGCTCTGTCTATGATTTTGAGAGTGGTCACATTTCTCCAGGCCCATCCCTCAGCTTTTTACCATAACAGACCATGACTGCTTTGTTATTGTTTCAATTAAGGATTCTAGCTTTAACCAGATCAACATGAGATACATTTTTATTTATTAATAACAATAAATCAGTTTGTCAAAAGAACCCTATAAAATACAAAATACATTTATCAGAGGAACCTCCTGTCCTTGCCAACTTTGAGTTTAGGAAATTGTATTAATAAATACTATCAATCCATTCATAATATATATATATATATATATAGTTCTTAATTAGCCTAATTATATAATATATATTATTTTGTTATATCAAATCGTTTTTTCAATTTTGTTTATGTGGTCCTATGTCAAATAGTTTTTCAATCTTGTTTATCAATAGCAAGTTCTAAGCGAGCCATTTGATTAATCTATAGGCTACTATTTAAACTTAGTTCCACTTCTCTGATTTAGTTTTTTCACTTTTTAAACTTTTACTGCTAAATTCTCTGAGGACCGCTTTTTGTGGAAATGTTTTGCATATAGTCTCCATTTTCATTATGAATACCTTTTCGCAAAAAGCAACATATTTAATCATATCAGGTCATGTGCTCTACAACACAACTCATTAAAAACCAAAGTAAAGACCAAAAAACGTAATTATGCGCGTTTGAACATTTAATTATATTTTAGAACAGTACAGAGCTGAGCACAGTGCTGATCAATGCTGCAATCCGTCTGGTCTGATGCCTTCTGTCCACATCTTATCGGTACTTCTCAGACAGAGCCCGGCCCACCGCGGCCAGGAACTTGTCCATGGACACATGAGCTTCGGGGGTGAAATCATTGGGGAACATGACAGCCAGCACCACCAAGATGTTGTGGGACAGGATCTACAGGACGAAAGGAATGGAAATTAGTACGCTACATGTTTTAATAGGCTATTTTATTTAATAATCTATGTTGTCCATTTTACTGTAAAGAGTACCCGATATATTTTTAAAACCATTTTAACTATACATTTTGATTTGGTGTCAACGGTATACAAATGATTATAAATCATGCTGTGAATGTCCTGACCTTGAAGTTAGCGGGATCAACACGCAGCTGGAAGGCGTGCAGCTCGCTGAGGGCGAGGAGACCTGCGTTGATGTCGTCGATGCTGGCCACGGCTAAACCGATGCCTCCCATGATGGTCCCACCGTGCTTCCTGACTGGGGCAGAGCCGGGGCTCAGGTCCTTCCAGTGGGAGAAGTAGGTCTTGGTCTGGGGGTACACAACCAGCATCCTGCACCGGAAGAAAAAGACATGACAAGAAAGATGGAACGCTAACACCAAACAGTCTACATTTTTACTTCAAAAACAGCTATAAGATTAGCAGCACGACAGCCATTACCTAGACAGAGCATCGCATCCGATGTCCTCAGCCTTGCCGGCCACCTTGGCCCAGAAGGCCTTGACCATTTTCTTGTCCTTAGCGGTGAGACTCATGGTTGTCGTTAAAGGATGCTGGAGTAGAAGTTCAGTGATGAGCTCTTACAAACGAAGGCTTTTTATATTAGCCGCGAGCCCCACCCAATGCAGACCCACCTCCAAGATAAACAAGATACAACATGTATTTTGTTAATGTTCAATAGGCACAATCCCTATTATTTCATTTATTTGCTTATTTTACTGGACAAAAACACAAGTTGGTACAATCTTCCATACAAGACTTACAAAGACATTGTTAGCACCTTCTGAGCAACACACAATATCAAACATAAAACACACAGGGTAGAGATGGATAAAAAAAACATGAAAGAATACATGATTATGACAGTCATTGAAGTCTACAAAGTTATTTAGTATTAGAGATGTGTTGAGTTTTTTTTTAATGCTTGTAGTTTTCACAAGGGAGTCAGTCATTTCCATATTTTATTTCAATACAAAATAATTCAACATTCGTTTATTTATTTCTCACTCTGGCTTTATGGTATTTACCCATTAAAGAGAAAAGTCTAATTGTATTGTCAATAGCTAAATTGCATGTATCATAAGTAAGAAATAGAAGCCTGTATTCAGAAATACGGAAAAGTTGATAGTAGAGATGCATTACACCAAAATAGATTGGAATAGTGCAATTATAAAAAATAAATATTAAATGGGTTCGACGTTACTAGCACAGAATGAACATAGAGGTGAAATATCAATTCATTTGTTTACAAATGTATTACAAGGATAAAAATTATGTAATATCTTAGTAGGCTATTTAATATACCTTAGTAATATATTAATATCGTAGTTATATCTTACTAATATCTGACTATAGGCATACACAGAGATAGTTGAAAAATGTTTCTCAGACAAAGTAGTTGAATCCCTACCAAGTTTAATAAATGTGCAATAGGCCTATACCTTCAGATATTAGGCATATTACACATGTATTTGCGTGTGTTGAGAATTGTATATTTCCCCACTATTTCGGGCTTATTTTTGTTAATATTTCTAATAATGTTAATGTAACAATTGTTATGTAACCTAATACTTAAATTAATGATTTCATAATTGATTTTAGGACAGTGTGTTATTGTCAAATTGCTTTAAAACATATATGGTAAACAGTAAACCTTCACATTATTATCTCAGTAAAATCTGTGACTTTTGTCTTATACAGCCCACTACCATGACCCCACCCATCGCTGTCTTTGGGGGGGGGGGCGTTCCGATCCTTTTAAAAACGCTGCTCAAACGAAGACCAAATGTATATGATTCGTTAGCCTCTGTGAAAGAAACTTCAACAGCCAGCAACATGGTTCAGTGGACAGACTTTGAGCGCGGCACCATTCAGAGCGTCTTCGAGAAGATGGACTACGATGACGTAGGCCCCGCGGCTCTTTCCAGGTAGTGCGTTTAAAACTGGGGTCTACAAATTATTGGAAATAGTCATGTTATTATATTGTTATTATATTAGTATGCGCTTGTTATTATGATTTTCAAGACGAATTCGTATTTGAGACATGCGTGTAATTAACGCGTAATTGACCTTTCCAAATGACACATTCATTGATTACCATAAGATATGTGTGTATGCAGATATCACGTTTCTGTCATTATTGACTGTTTATTATTTCTCCAGGTGTCTGGTCGTGTACCCCTGGACCCAGAGGTATTTCGGTAACTTCGGAAACCTGTACAACGCTGCTGCCATCCAGGGAAACCCAATGGTCGCCGCTCACGGAAAGACCGTTCTGCACGGACTGGACCGGGCTGTCAAGAACATGGATGACATCAAGTCCACCTACGCAGAGCTGAGCGTGCTGCACTCCGAGAAACTGCACGTGGATCCCGACAACTTCCGGGTAAAGTTAAATGTTCTACTTCATACAAGGTACTTGCCTATCTATTATAATAGTGTGGCAGAATGGGTTTTCTTACATGTCCATGGCTCCTTTCTTTTGCAGCTGCTGGCTGACTGCCTTACTATTGTTGTTGCTGCGAGAATGGGTGCTGCCTTCACCGCTGATGTCCAGGGCGCTTTCCAGAAGTTCCTGGCCGTCGTGGTGAGCTCCCTGGGCAGACAGTACCACTAGAGCCCCTCCACTCAGAGACGGACGACCACCAGAGTACCAACAAGCGCTGATCATTTGTTTAGAGGCACATGTTGTTCCTTCTACTAAAGCAAATAAAATCAGCAAATTAATATTTTTATCTGTGCCTTTTTTTTCATGCATGAACATCCATATGGTGGCACATATAGCAGACTAATAGGCCTAATATGGTAATATGATAGGCTATGGGTGTGAATATCGCAAAAACCTTGTTAACCAGATATGGATAATGTGCAAGATATACAAATATTTAGCAAATAGACTGACATGTTACATTAGCTGTGCGTGAGCGAACCATATAATGAAGACAAACGTGTGTCCAGAGATGCAGCATTGATACATTGAGTCAAATAAGAGCAGAGCTGCAATGATAAATTCCTGTTTAAACACACAATCGTCATCCATAAAGGTTCAACAGAACTTTTCATAACAGATCTGTTATTCAAWGTTTGGTTGATGTCTTAGTGTGGCAAGGAATTGTTGAATGGTCGAGAGTTTAACCAGATCAAAATGACATACATTTTCATGTATGAATAATAATACATCAATTGGTCAATAGAACCCTATAAAGTACAAAATACATTTGTCAGAGGCACCTCCTGTCATGGSCAGCTGTGGAACCATGATAACCTTACATAAAGTGTTCAGATAGGAATCTATTAAAGTCATTAGATTACAGATTATTAAATCAATGAATTAATCAACCAATAATCTTAAGAAATTGAACAAGATATACTGTCTGTGTATTTCATTTTACATCGTGTATAAATGCAACATGTAACTTTTCACATTTTATGAAAACTAAACCACATTGGTTTATAAAAATGCATTAACAATATGTTACAATTATAGCATGATCAACAAAACCACTAGGTTATGTTTTACACGTTATGTACGTTTTATGTGTTACACGTTATGTACGTTTTATGTGTATAGGAAATGTGTTTAGGAAATTTTAAGTGTATAGGAAATGTAATTAATAAATAATATCAACCCATTCAAAATATATATATATATATATTTGAGTCCTTAATTAGCCTATTTATCTAATATATATTATTTTTGTATATCAAATAGTTTATGTGGTCTTATGTCAAATAGTTTGTTCAATATTGTTTATCAGTAGCAAGTTCTAAGCGAGCCGTTTGATAAATCTATAGGCTACTATTTCAACTTTGTTCCCCTTCTCGAATTTTTTCTTTTTACTTTTTAAACTTTTACTGCCAACTTCTCATTAATAATAGACTGATGAATCAATTAATTAATCAACCACTATTGCTAAGAAATTAAAGAAGATATACATTTTAAGTAGTGTAAAATTCGACATTTAACTGTTGACATTTTATGGAAACTGAACCACATTGGTTAATAAAAAAAATAAAGAAATGTTATAAATGTAGCATGATCAGCCATTCAAAATCATTAGGCTATGTTTTACGTTTAAGTATTATAGACAATATCTGCTTATAATCTATTCATAATATTTACAAATAATATGCTGGTAGTCTATCAAATCCTTTTTCGATGTTGTTTACAAGCATTTCGCCCGAAATAACATCTGCTAAACATGTTTATGTGACAAATAACATTTGATTTGTTTGTATGTCAAATTGTTTGTTCAATCTTGTTTTTCAATAGCAAGTTCGAAGAGGGCTATTTGATTCATCTATAGGCTACTGCCGGTATTTGTACTTTCAGTTCCTCGTTACCACTTTTATATTTTTAGACTACCTACGAAACCTTTACTGCAAACTTCTTAGAGGACTGCTCATGGACATGCGGCAATGTTTTGCACTGTCTCAGTTTTCTTTATGAATACGTTTTAGCATTTCGTCAAGATTTTGAGAAATAGTTATTTCAGCCTTAAAAATAGCAGCGTATTTCATCAGATCAAGTCCAGACGCTACAACACGACTCATTAAAAAGCAAAGTAAAGATCAGATAACGTGGTTATGTGCGTTTGAACATTTATTCATAATTTAGAACAAGACAGAGCATTGAGAACATGCTGCCATATGTCTGGTCTGATGATGACCCATATTTTATCTGTAATTTTCGGCCAGAGCCAGGGCCAGTTCGGCCAGGAACTTGTCCACGGACACATGAACCTCTGAAGTGAAGTCAGCGGGGAACAAAATGGCCAGCATCACCCATATGTTGTGGGACAGGATCTACAAGAGGAAATAAATGGAAATTAGTTCGTATGCATCTTTAATGTAGGCTATTTTAGCCTATGTTGTCTATTGTATTGTAAAACGTAGCCGATTGAAATGTTATAAATATTATACTGTCCTCACCTTGAAGTTGGCTGGATCTATACGCATCTGGAAGGCGTGCAGCTCGCTGAGGTTGAGGAGACCTGTGGTGATGTCGTTGATCTTGGCCACGGCTTCACCGACGCCTCCCATGATGGTCTTACCATGCTTCCTGACCGGGGCAGAACCGGGGCTCAGGTCCGACCAGTGGGAGAAGTATGTCTTGGTCTGGGGGTACTGGAGTACTGCCAATTTTCATAGATGAGAAGTTGAAACACAAATGACTCGTTTTTAAACGTTTTGTAAGTCGCTCTGGATAAGAGCGTCTGCTAAATGACTTAAATGTAAATGTAAATGTAAGGTTTAACATGTTCATGCCAAGACACATACACATTGAGATGTAAGGGGATGGACCTCGTTTCCCAGGTGCGATGTAACCGATGATCCTACCAGATGCACTCTTATTTACGAGCCAACTTTATAAGAGTGTGTTGTTTCCCAAACAAGCACATAGAGAGAATGTTCGCTAAGTGAGTTGATACTGATATATTTAAAAAAAAAAAAAACAGCGCTGCTCTCGGATCAGATTTCTCTCACCTTAACATGAGAATTATTCCACAAGAATACTGACGACGGATCAGCACCTAGAGAGAAATTGCCACCTATGGCTGCAAATAGGCTATTGAGGCGGCTTATTAGCCTGTGCTTCACCAATAATAATGCACTAAATTACATATTGGGCCAATCATTGCTCACATGTTGTCACACATCATGAAACACATTGAGACAAAAATGACCTAGTTGCAAAATATAACTCAATTGGCTGAACATGAAATAGTTTCAATATGATTTAAATYGCCTACATAMGCCCATGTAGCCRATATGTCTTTCAATGCAGTCATCTCGGTTTTATKCTTCACTTGTTTGTAACAATTGCAAATACTTCGGGAACTTCGTATTTTTTGTCGACTTCGTTCTGCAGTTATCGGCAGTCACAGTCAGACAGATAGCTTAAACATATTGATTATATGTTTAGCGGAGATCTGGAAGTAAACTGACCCGGAAATACAAAAAAGCGTCTGGATCACTAGTAGATATGCTGTTTTCAAGAGCCACGTTACTGACGAAGGCTCTGGGAAACACCTCGGCTATAAAATATACATCGTAAGAAGGTTCTAACGAGGATCTTAACGCTAAGAAGGCTCTGTAAAACAAGACCCTGCTTAGTCACATATCTTATTAAGGTATTGGCAGATTGGGTGAAAAAAAAGAAAATAATATATTTTGACCCATTTACTTGGATAACATAATAGTTATCGAATATGAGTTCATCAGTTTTTTTTGCTCAAAAGTAGTAACTTAAGTGAACCAATATAAAAGGAAGTATCTAAAAATGATATCTGGAAATATATTGTACAGTATCCATTAATGTGTTTTCTAAATGATGAAATTACTTTTCTAACCTCGTCGTTAGGTCGTAAATAAAGTAATACATAGGTTGAGGAGATGAGGATAGGAGGCTCATGACTTTGCAGATCTTGAATAACCTACATCAAGATAACTCAATAAACTTATTATTTGAGTTACAATCTATAGAATGGCGTTTGCGTAAAACTACATGAATGGAGAGAACCTAATTGAATTTAAAATATTCTTTGCGACGTATTAGTCAAATAAATGATCTCTTATTTTTTTGTCTTTTTTTTGTTCTGTTTATTACTGATGGTGTAGTTATTTATTTGGCCATATTGGGGGACAGACTTATGGGGCCAACGTATGACAGAGGTTTCGTTTGGTATATGTCTTATTTATTTGATGCGTAATTATCGTGAACACTGGGTTATAATTGGAATCATAATTTTGTATGATTTTATATGAGCGAGACTGATTTAGATTGACTAAAGTGAATACATTTCTAATCCTGACCCCGCAATTAATGAATATCAATAAAATGATTTACTTATCAGTTAARACCATGTTGCCCAATACATTCAACGTAWGGAGATMGTTGTTGGCAAGAAAAGGGTGTTTCTAAAGGCTTATCAGAACAAGGCAACCAATTGTAGCTTTTACGCAGAGGGTGTAACTCATTCAGAACGGCAAGATAAAACGTGAGCCTATACTTCACTGATAAACAGCCCTTTAGCTCGGTCCCTTACAAGAAAGTCAACTTCTTTCTGTCTACCACATGTTGGAGTGARTGGTGGTAATTTCCAATCGTTGTTATAGTAATTCACGAAGCTAGCAGTGAATAATATAAAACGACTGTTAACTACAGTTTACGTCTTGATGGTGTTTTTATAAGGTACTAATAAAACAGCCACATATTGCCGGTGTGAAACTTTTCCATAAGTCGACCTCAGTTGKCGTTTGGAAATTTAGGCAGAACTATGATTATATGGTGTTGGTCGATAAGACCAGCTGGCTGYCAAGGAATGATAGATTACCATTAACGTTTTGCGGACCTTTGATGTCGTTTTTGGCATGAATCCTCCAAGTTTGATTCGTTCACTGGGTCGGAGGGATTCAAWATAAATGAAAAAGCCCCAGTGCCCGACACTTCTCACAGATCAGAGGACACACACACAACACCTTCAACATGGTTGACTGGACTGTTGAAGAGCGGAAGCTCATCATAGAGACCTGGGGCAAAATCAAGGTCAAAGTGGTCGGACTCCTTGCTTTGAGATGGTCGGCTTATAATAATGCAAGGAAATAAAATATATTGATAATATATCATTTGACTGTTCTAGTCTTGTTTTATATGTGTGCGCAATTCTATGGATGAATTGAATTAAATGTATTAATATATATTATGTATCTTTTAATGTAATTTGTATTTTCCAGGTGTCTTATTGTATATCCATGGACTCAGAGGTACTTTGGAACCTTTGGAGACTTAAACAGCTAAGAGGCTATCCATGGGCAATAAAAAAGTTGCCAACCATGGCATCACCGTGCTGAACAGCCTCGAGCGAGCTGTGCAGAATATGGATGACATCAAGAGCACCTACGTCGAGCTGAGCATTCTGCACTCTGAGAAACTTCATGTGGATCCCGACAACTTCAGGGTATGAGTACTAATGGAAGTGCCTAAAACAAATTAACAATACGTTTTATCTCATTGATTTACATCCAAGAGAATACTGCTGTGCAAATAAATGACTAACGTTTCAATCGTTTCCTTTTCCCAACTTACTGCCTCACCATTGTTCTGGCCTTCACGCCAGACGTCCAAGCGGCCTTGCAGAAGTTCCTGACCGTGGTCGTCTCTGRGCTGGGCAGACAGTACAACTAAAGACATGTTATATCGTGAAATACACATATATATTCTTATTATAGAAGACAGTTTCTATGAATAATAAAATAGATTGTTAAGCACACATCCATGCTCTTCACTTAATTCTGTTTGATGGGCAGTAAAACAGGAGCCATTACAAAATGTAGCCACGCCTACTTTAACTCTTATGCCGTTGGCCTAAGTGAGATTGAGAAACCTCTCTTTGACGCTCGGGTCACGAGAGAGAGATTTGGTAAAATATCACATGCAGCAACGAATTGTTATCAACGAAATAATCAATATATTCATCAGTATTATGTTATTATTGTAATTATATCAAAACATTCCTTGTTTTCTAATACACTACCATAGGAAAAGTAAGATAGTCTATCAGAAAATATGTTGCCCAGGTTAACTTTTACTTGCCTCAGGTAGGTGGAATTTGCATATACAGTATCAGTCAAAGGTTTGGACACACCAACTCATCAAGGGTTTTACATTTTTTAAATTATTTTCTACATCAAAACTATGAATTAACACACATGGAATCATGTAGTAACAAAAAAGTGTTAAACAAATCAAAATATATTTTAGATTCTTCAAAGAGCCACTGTTTGCCTTGATGACAGGTTTCAACACTTTTGGTATTCTCTCAACCAGCTTCACCTGGAATGCTTTTCCAACAGTCTTGAAGGAGTTCCCACATATGCTGAGCACTTGTTGGCTGCTTTTCCTTCACTCTGCGATCCAACTCATCCCAAACCATCTCAATTGGGTTGAGTTTGGGTGATTGTGGAGGCCAGGTCATCTGATGCAGCACTCCTTCACTCTCCTTCTTGGTCAAATAGCCCTTACACACCCTGGAGGTGTGTTGGGTCATTGTACTGTTGAAAAACAAATGGTTGTCCCACTAAGCACAAAACAGATGGGATGGAGTATCGCTGCAGAATGCTGTAATAAATAATAAATCACTGACAGTGTCATCAGCCAAGCACCCCCACACCATCACACCTCCTCCTCCATGCTTCACGGTGGGAACCACAGATGTAGAGATCATGCGTTCACCTACTCTGCGTCTCACAAAGACATGGCAGTTGGAACCAAAAATCTCAAATTTTGACTCATCAGACCAAAGGACAGATATCCACAGTCTAATGTCCATTGCTCGTGTTTTTTGGCCCAATCATGTCTCTTCTTCTTATTGGTGTCCTTTAGTAGTGGTTTCTTTGCAGCAATTCAACCATGAKGCTCTGATTCACGCAATGTCTTCTGAACAGTTGAGATGTCTGTTGATTTGTTTAACACTTTTTTGGTTACTACATGATTCCATTTGTGTTATTTCATAGTTTTGATGTCTTCACTATTATTRTACAACTGTCACGCCCTGATCTGTTCCACCTGTTCTTGTGATTGTCGCTTATTTTTCCCAGTGTATTTATCCCTGTGRTTCCTGTCTCTCTGTGCCAGTTCGTCTTGTATGTTTTCAAGTCAACCAGCGTGTTTTRCCCCGTGCTCCTGTTTTCCATTCTCTTTTTCTAGTCTTCCCGGTTTTAACCCTTGCCTGTTTTTTCTGGACTCCGTACCCGCCTGCCTGACCCGTCTGCCTGCCCTGACATCGAGCCTGTCTGCCACTCTTTACCTCTTGGACTCAGAATCTGGTTTTGACCTTTTGCCTGTCCATGACCATTCTCTTGCCTACTCCTTTTGGATATAAATAAACTACAAATACTCTAACCATCTGCCTCCTGTGTCTGCATCTGGGTCTCGCCTTGTGCCCTTATAACAACGTAAACAATAAAGAAAAACCCTGGAATGAGTTGGTGTGTCCAAACTTTTTACTGGTACTGTAGCTAAACGTTGGCATTCCAAATGGGTTTGAAGAGCAACGTGCTTAATGTTCGGAAAAGCACCTGAATTACGCAAAGGCACTATTTAAACAAGAGGAGTCAAGAGGACTTTAACATTATTATAACATATCGTTGCAACACATTAGGAAGTGAGTAGCGTTATCATTAGGCATGATGCAAATCCTGTAAGTAGGCCTATAATGTTTTCAATAAAAATGCAGATATAGGCTATTTTACTAGTTGCATTTGGTGACGAAATATGTTAATCGCGTTATGCTATGAGATAGGAAATAAAAAGGGTAAAAAGATATTGTGAACATAATAATCATTGTCTCACCTTTCCTCGTTGTCTCTCTGGTCGAGAGAGGAGGAGGTGCCGAGGTTAGAGTAGCCTTCACAGTAGTTTCACCAGCGCCACCCGTTGAAAAGCAAGTGAGATATACTTCAATTATACATGTATCATGCAGGGTGTATTAGCTTACCCAAACAATCAATATTCTTCTTGACAAAACGTYTTACTCCGATTTTATCCACGCACCTGACAAACGGTGACATGCTCTCTATAAGCTGCTACTACGACTTCAGGCTAGATATTGGTGAACAAAGCCTAAGCTCTCATGCAAAGCACACACATATGCATTTACCTCTTTTTAGGGAAATCTGAGTGACATCGCACGACATGGTAAGGATTATAGAGGTTCAGCAGTTTGTGACTTGAACAATAGACCTGGCCTAACCATAGAGAAAATGTATGTCAATCAACCTTCAACACACCTTACCGGAAGGCGTGCGGTGTCATTGCTGCCTTGCTGTTGCAGAGATAAGACAGCAATCTTGGCACTCAACCTTTGCCAACGAGATGTCCATCATCATTTGTTTGGTACCACCCTTGACAAAACAGGGTCAGATTAATGAGAAATGCCGTCTATAATGACTTTGGTCATTGTAGTAGGCCTATTTACTGAATGAATGAATGAATGAATTAATGTATTATCCAATTGAGTTGAGTTTATTTTATTTTTACAGGGACATTGCACATTAATCAACGTTTCAGTGAAAGTGCCGGTTTTAGCCAGCCGGCTAATTTTCAACCGCAGTCCATGGGCAGGTTATTAAAAACAATTAGCCAGGCCATTTAGGATCTTGAATACAAGACATGCGTCGGTTTATTGCACAAGATTTTCCCAACTCAGACGCTCATGCTTTCTAAGGATGTAACAGTGATGATGGCTATTGCGCTTCCTATCAAGCACTTTGAGAGCCTGTTTGTAGACAGACTGAATAGGTTTTAATGTTGTACAGCAAGCTTGGGCCCAACTAGTCAAGCAGTATGTTAAGTGGGGGAGTATCATAGATTTGAAGTACAGTTTTGCTACATCTGTAGTCAAACAATTTCGTATAAATCGGAAATTAGCTAGGTTGAATTTGGTTATTTGAATTACCTTTTTCACATGCTTTTTAAAAGAGAGGTTGGAATCAAGTATGATGCCAAGGTACTTAAAATCAGATACCACCCAGAGCTTCTCCCCTGACACATAGACATCTGGCTCAGTAGCATCTGTTGCCCTCTTTGTGAAGAACACGCAAACAGTTTTTTTCACATTGAGATGCAAACACGAGTCACTGAGCCACTTTGTAACCTGGACCATTACAGTAGTGAGTTCTTGTGCAGCTTGTTGTTTGCTCTTTGCATGCACATATATCACTGTATCATCTGCATACATTTGAACTTCAGACCCAGTACAGACAGAAGGCAGATCATTAATGTACAGGCTGAACAGGAGGGGCCCCAGTATTGACCCTTGGGGCACGCCCACATCATAGCTAAGAGTGGGTGACAGCTCATTGCTCACTCTGACACACCGAGTTCTCCCTTCAAGGTATGATTTCATCCATCTCAAGGCATCGGGGGAACAGTTGAACTTGGACAATTTTGTGATGAGATTCATGTTAACAGTATCAAAAGCCTTCCTTAGGTCCAGAAACACAGCTCAACAACGCCCCCTTTGTCCATCTTGGACTTCACATTTTCCAGAAGAAAGCAGTGGCCGTTTCTGTGGAGTGTTTCGCTCTGAAGCCAAACTGCATGGAGTGTAATGTGAAGGGGCTGTTGTTGAGGTGGGCAATCAGTTGTTCTGCTACACACTTTTCAACAACCTTTGACACCACAGGTAGTATACTAATGGGCCTGTGGTTACTCACGTCAGCAGGGTCGCCGTTGTTATGGCCGACTTCCATACCCTTGGAAACACCCTGAGACCAATAGATGTTGTTGGTGACCTTAGTAATGGGGCCAATGAGTGACTCTTTGTAGTTTTAAGAAAGGTAGAATCCAGCCCAAACACATCTTTGACTTTAGAGTTCTTTAGTGAGCTAATCACTTGTTCACCTTTGACTCAGAAACCTCCCTTATGATGAAGACAGGTTGAGCGTCATTCACTAGCACTGAGCCCAAGAAACCAATGGAGGGGTTCTGTGTCAGTACCCTGACAGAGTCAATAAAGTAGGATTTGAAGGCTATTGCTATTTCGACTGCATCCTGTGTTAGATTGTTATTCACCATGATTTCTACTCTTTTTGCAGTGTTACTATGGTCTTTCCCTGTTAACTCTTTTAGATTCCCCAGATCAATTTAGAATTTCCCTTTGCTTGACCAATTAATTACTAAATTAATTAATTAATGATTACATCAACGAATTAATCAATGAATGAGTCAATAAAACAAATGAACGCCTAAATAGCCAAAAAATACTAATCAGACAAATTCCAAAGACCATTCCTTGTGCATAAAACGTCCAGCTGACAGTGTTCATTATATTATAAGAAGTATAAAAGACATTGTTGCATCATGCATAATGTACCCTTTAGATTCATAACAATTTGAAACATGATTCTTCCGTTTTTCAGCACTGTCGTCATGACACTTACACATACTGTATATCCGTGCGTAAAGCGTCACATTTGTGATTGATCATAATGAAATAGCAATATATTGATGGTTATCAATATACTAATGGTTATCACCAAACTCTGACTTCCATCCAATGACTTCCAGTTGAAGGTGGAGCTAAGCCAAAGAGATCGTTAGAGACCATATAAATACTCCCAGTGTCCACTCTTATGGCACCAGTAGTATCTTGTGTCACAGAAACCGCTAGAATGAGTCTCACAGCCAAGGACAAACAGATCGTGAAAGCCTTTTTTGGAAAGGTGGCTGGCAAAGCAGAGGACATCGGAAATGAGGCTCTCTCTAGGTAACGACATCTTTATATATTGAACGGATTGTTTTGTAACAGAGTTATGCGGCGCATTTACTCACGTTAACTCATAATACATGATCACATGTTTTTATTTCCAGGACCCTGGTGGTGTACCCCCAGACCAAGACCTACTTCTCCCACTGGAAGGACCTGAGCCCCGGCTCTGCTCCCGTCAAGAAGCACGGTCTGACCGTCATGGGAGGCGTCCTYGATGCCGTGACCAAGATCGACGACCTGGCSGGTGGTCTTCTGAACCTCAGCGAGCTGCACGCCTTCACGCTGCGTGTGGATCCCGCCAACTTCAAGGTGACTAAATAACTTACTGAATCAATAAAACGATTCACCCTTTCTCAAAATACCACAGCGGCGACCGTGTCCAAATGTGAGTCCTATGTATGTATTTTGTGACGGTTCCAATTAAATCTTCAGAAACACCATATTTCGCATATGGACTAGACCTAAACGCTTGATAATAATAACTCTATTCCCTCTACATCTACAGATCATCAACCACAACATTCTGGTGGTGCTGGCCATGATGTTCCCTGACGACTTTACCCCTGAGGTGCACGTGTCTGTGGACAAGTTCCTCGCCAAGTTGGCCCTGGCGCTTTCCGAGAAGTATCGTTAAAAGGCGAGAAGATACATCCTCTCGGTTTTCTGTGTTGATCATAAATGTGCACGTGTTGTATGATATGAATCATGGAATAAAAATACCGCCATCAACAACTGTTTATCTTGATCGTTTTTATTTAAAGGYAAAGCCGATTTTGCAATGTAAACAACTGTGTGGCGAAAACAGCCAGGCAGTTTCTTTCTCACTCCAATGATTGGCATTTTACCATTCAAACAATTAAACCTGATCTAGGATAACTTTTAAAACATGAAAGTATTTGGCTTGCTCTAAAAGGATTTGGCTAAAAGCAAATCTACCCGCTAACTGGGCAGAAAAAWAATGTCGCAGTATGATTGTTTTGTAAAGCATAAACGGAATTTCAATCTTACCCAGTTACATTTGAGGACTTTGTAGCATTCAGCCACGAAAGTATCAACAACAATTACATGAACTAACAAGGCACTGAACATCAAACATCAATTAAACATGACACAACGGAACAGGTTTGGAGAACCCTGTTATAACATGCATCTTCCAATTGCGACGTCTGCTTATGCCCACGCATGTTGTCTCAAGAACATTTTATATTTGTAATACCCTCAAACACCAAACACCTATTTTGTAATACCTAATTTCAAAATAGGCCATCATCACTGTCAATCGTGAATGAGAGTTATTAATGTTTTACCGGCGAAACTGCATGTGTATTCCAATAACTTGATAGATCTCAATCAGTTTCATGGGAATAGTCTATGKATTTCGATCTTGTTGAATGACTGTTTAGAGCAGATGGTGTTAACAGACTAACGGCCTTTCCTGTATTTTGTTTCAATCTAAGCATATATCCTGTTGAGTTTTGGCGCACGATACTTTTTTTTTTTAACAAACCATTCTAAAATCTCATTAGAAATGATTAGGTGTTTTTGGTGAAACAGTAACATTAGTCTATAGGCCTATTATGCTATGCTATTATATTCGGTTCTGTTATGTAAACTAATAAGTCATCGTTATGTGATCTTACCAGACATTGATTCAGCTTTGATCTAACTTTACTAAACGAGCACCGTTGTGAGAAGTGATGATCTTCTATTAGTAATAATAATAATAAGTGATTGGTAGGACTATTAGGCTTAGGCAACAGATCTAGATGAGTGTTATTGTAAACGATTGGAGTGCCCTTCATGGTTCCAAAAGGACAGCACCTAAATAAACTTTGGATTTGATTAGCTTGAACACATGGTTACAATATACCCTATTACAGAATAAAATCAAACAGAGGGGTAAATAATCAATTCATATCATTTATTTGCAAAGATTTAATCAATAAATCAATTGATCAAATAGTGATCATAAATCATTACTATGTAGAATTACAAGATGTTCGTTTTAAAACAGCCATAAAATCATGCTTTTGGTGTGGTGTATTTATGCATCTCAAAAAACTATACTCTAAATGCATTATTACTTCCAACTTGGCCCAATATACTTTTCAATTTTCCCACCACGCCATAGCCTACCAAGCTAGAACATTTAACCTTTATTTAACTAGGCAAGTCAGTTAATAACAAATTATTATTTTACAATGACGGCCTACCCCGGCCACTAACCCGCACGACGCTGGGCCAATTGTGCGCCACCCTATGCCCTGCGTCTAAACCAATAGCCAATACAGGCTAAATATCTTAAGCAGGGCTACGGCAACTTCCAGGGAGGTCAGGCTCCTGGGCTTTGTGGCGGCCACTCTGGTTTGGGTGTCCTCGGCGTTGCGGTGACCAAGTGTTCACATATCGTTCTGGGTTCCAATGCGCAATAGCAGGTCGGTGGACTTTTATGAACATCAAGCAGACACAGTTAATTTAGATTTATTTAATTTTATATACGTTCTGATGCTTTTAACTTTTCACGCCTCCAACCGGCCTCCCCAGTGCACACATGTAGCCTACAGTTCTTCATCATTAGCCAGAGAGAGGACAGGGAAGAAACATCCATTTACCTACCTCTAGGCTGCTGTAGCCTACATATTTATTGGGTTTGTCATTCTAACGCTATTTATGGAATTTACCCCTCATGTATGTTGTCACAGTTCATATGTGTGAAATGTATTTTAGGACGATATTTGTGCTTTTGGTTGGACAGAGAATTGGGTGCTTTGGAGGCGTACCAGTATAAAGAAGTTGCACAACTTCTAGACATATTTTAACCACAAAAAAAAGATGTAGGCCTATTGACGTGGACCTTTCATTTGTTTAAAATAGATGTTAATGTAGGCTATACATGTTGACAAACGAACACATAATGAAAGCGATGACAAATATGTTTTCGATTTAGCACTTTATTTTTCCTTCAGAATCGATACATCTGTTTTGAGACATGCAATGAAGGGCGCCGGATGTTGCTCTGTTTATGTTGACGCAGGCAACGGACGCTCTAGTGGTACTGTCTGCACAGGGAGCACACCACGATAGCAAGGAACTTCTGGAAAGCACCCTGGACGTCAGCGGTGAAGGCAGCACCCATTCTCGCAGCAACAACAATAGTAAGGCAGTCAGCCAGCAGCTGCAAAAGAAAGGAGCAAATGGACATGTAAAAAAATGCATTCGGGCACACTATTGAGAGTAGAATATGACCTTGTGAAGTATAAAATGATAACTCATTTACCCGGAAGTTGTCGGGATCCACGCGCAATTTATCGGAGTGCAGCACGCTCAGCTCTGTGTAGGTGGCCTTGATGTCATCCATGTTCTTGACAGCCCGGACCAGTCCTTGCAGGACCGTCTTTCCGTGAGCGGCGACCTTTGGGTTTCCCTGGATGGCAGCGGCGTTGGACAGGTTTCCGAAGTTACCGAAATACCTCTGGGTCCAGGGGTACACGATCAAACACCTGGAAGTGAATAATGGAATTATGAGTGACTGCATTAATCATATAATATGCACGAGGTTCAATGTAAATGTAGGTCTATTTTTAAGGAGGTATGAAAAAGAGCAAAGACCTGGAAAGAGCCGCGGGGCCCACGTCATCGTAGTCCATCTTCCCGAAGATGCTCTGGATTGTTTGGCGCTCGAAGTCTGTCCACTGAACCATATTGACGTTTGTGAGGTATCACTCAATATGATATGTACTGTTCATGCTACTGAAGGGACAGCTTATATACGCGTTTTGTCTCCACACCAAAAGCCAGCTATTGGTTTAGCAGTTTTGTGTGGGCTGGGTTAACAATGTTTTGTAGAAATTCATTGCAGTACCACACCAGCCCATTCATAGCCTACTGTAAATTACAACGAAAGGAACAAACCACCAAGACAGGGACGATAGTTCTCATGTGCCTTTTATGCTCATTCATTAATGACCATCAATATTTATTACCAATTCATATTTGAAATGATTTAAGTGGCGTTGGTGGAGATGTGGACAGTTTAATGTCCCTGTGACTGCCGATGTATAGACAAATCATTCATACTTTTGTTTTCAATAAGTCAAATTAAGAAAAAAGTTCTGCCAAAAGCCGATAAAGAAAATATGTTCCCTGCCTTTTATTTTATTTTATTTAGGCCTAATAAAACATTTATTATTATTTATTTACTTTTGTAATAATTTCTTTTCTTTTTATTAATCTACATTTTATGATGATAAAGCATGTTTTCATTCACAATACATTTATTTCTTATTGTCTTTTATTGAATAATATGACAATTACGATATCAAGATGTGTGTGCCTATGTTTTTTCAAGCAAGTGCAAGTTTGAGCAATTATTTAAATAATGATTGTTGTATAATATTAAATGGTTCAAACTAACCTAAATGACCTATTGTAGTTATCTCTATAAGAGCTGGGCCATTATCATGTCAAGTTTGGGTGAGATATCTGATCCAAGACCAGTGCTTCTGGCTTATTGATTATTTCATGAAATAATAACCTGGTCTAAATACTGTTAATGTAGGCATCCAGAAGTCAAACAGTAATGACTTATATCATACAAGGATGAAAGGTCATATAATTTATTTTATTTTATTTTCATTTCACCTTTATTTAACCAGGTAGGCCATTTACAACGACCTGGCCAAGATAAAGAAAAGCAGTGCGACAAAAACAACAACACAGACTTACACATAAACAAACGTACAGTCATAATGATTGTGTTATAATAATGATAGCCTGATAATGATGATCATAGTAATGATAATGAAGGTGGTGGTTACATATTACCATAATAATTGCTATTACTATTAATGGCAATGTGGACCCACAGTGGAGTAGTGGGAGTTTTCAACTTTGTGGATAGTGGATATATTTGTGTAATTATTTCACTATCAATAATCTAGGTCTATCAATTAAATAAATAAGTAACTAAACATTAAAACACATATAGCCTACGATTAATCAGGACAGCAGGACAACAACGTTTCAGATTCGATCGGTAGGATTCCTTTATTGCATTTTTTCTTTTAAATTTGCACCCTACAAAGATTGTCAAGTGGAAATCTGTCTCATTGCTTAACGGTACTTCTCAGACAGAGCCAGAAACGTGTCCGTGGCCACGTGCACCTCAGGGGTGAAGTCATCAGGGAACATCATGGCCAGCGTGTTGTGGTTGAAGATCTGGGGATGTGAAGGGAGAGCAGAAACATTATTAGAAGCATATTTCACGAGTATGTTTCTGAAGATTGAAATCCATACATTAAGCTATTACAGTATTCAAACTTCAACGGTTGCTAATGGAAAAAAGTTACTAGTGAGAAAGAAAACAAGGTCATTTTTACTATTTACTAACCTTGAAGTTGGCAGGATCCACTCTCAACATGAAGGCGTGCAACTCGCTGAGGGTAACGGAGAGACTCGTTGTTGCTTCAACTTCTTGACTTGCTGCCAACCAACTCAGTAAAGCTCACTGTTTCGGGGCTCTTTTTATGTATTGTCTGATCTGCCCAAGCACAATGCTGCTGCCCAGAAACCACCGCCAAAAGAGACCCGTTGGTTATCTCTTACCATAGCGTGTCATCTTAGTTGTTTACAACTCATGGCACACAGCCAAGTATATATAAAATAAGTCATGGGCGCGTGGCAGGGTTATTAAGCCGTTATTTTCTTCTTTCTTTTAGTGGATTTCTTATTATGACATTATTTTGAATGTTATGAATATCGCTGGCAAAAACTGAATAAACTAATGTTGAATGACATACTGACAGTAGAAAAGAGGAGCATATCTTCTTTTTAATGATGTCAACTTTACTCAACTCCTAATATTGAGCCAATGACACTCACTGGAGTATCTGACCTAGGCTTTGAAAAAGGACCCGCTAATAGGCTAGTGCCGCAAGTGCTGCTGGCTGCTGTTAAGCTTTCTTGACTTGGACATTCATTTTGCCAACCTTTGTTAATCGAGCTAAACAGCTGCTTTTAGTGAAAATGTGTTTGGAGTTTTCACTTCCTCTTCCACCTCATTCCCAAAACATGGGCATGAATATGGAGTTGATTCCCCCTTTGATGCAATAACAGCCTCCACTCTTCTGGGAAGGCTTTCCACTAGATGTTGGAACATTGCTGTGGGGACTTGCTTCCAGTCAGCCACAAGAGCATTAGTGAGGTCGGGCACTGATTTGGGCTATAAGGCCTGGCTCGCAGTCGGCATTTCAATTCATCCCATAGGTGTTCAATGGGGTTGAGGTCAAGGCTCTGTGCAGGCCAGTCAAGTTCTTCCACACCAATGTCGATAAACCATTTCTGTATGGTATGGACCTCACTTTGTGCATGGTGACAATATCATGCTGAAACAGGAAAGGGCCTTCCCCAAACTCTTGCCCCAATGTTGGAAGCACAGAATTGTCTAGAAGGTCATTGTATGTTGTAGCATTAGGATGTCCCTTCACCGGAATGAAGGGGCCTAGCCCAAACCATGAAAAACAACCCCAGACCATTATTCCTCCTTCACCAAACTTTACAGTTTATGCATTGGGACAGGTAGCGTTCTCCTGGCATCTGCCAAACCCAAATTAGTCTGACGGACTGCCAGATGGTGAAGCGTGATTCATCACTCCAGAGAACGTGTTTCCGCTGCTCCAGAGTCGGCAAGCTTTAACACCACTCCAGCCGAAGCTTGGCATTGCGCATGGTGATCTTAGGCTTGTGTGCAGCTGCTCGGCCATGGAAAGCCATTTCATGAAACTTCTGACGAATAGTTATTGTGCTGACGTTGCTTCCAGAGGCAGTTTGGAATTCCAGAGTGAGTGTTGCCACCAAGGACAGACGATTTTTATGCGTTATGCGCTTCAGCACTCGGTAGTCCCATTCTGTGAGCTTGTGTGGCCTACCACTTTGGGGCTGAGACGTTGTTGCTCCTAGACTTTACCACTTCACAATTAACAGCACTTACAGTTGACCAGGGCAGCTTTAGCAGAGCAGAAATTTGACGAACTGACTTGTTGAAAAGGTGGCATCCTATGACTGTGCCACTTTGAAAGTTACTGAGCTCTTCAGTAAGGCCATTCTACTGCCGATGTTTGTCTATAGAGGTTGCATGGTTGTGTGCTCGATTTCAAACACCTGTCAGCAACAGATGTGGCTGAAATAGCCGAACCCACTAATTTGAAGGAGTGTCCACATACTTTTGTAGTGTACTTTTGTATATACAGTATAGTGTATCATTCACCTGATCATAAGACAAGATGTGGATTTTTCCCCCGCTAACTTACTGTGGGGGTCCTTGGGCCGCCGGTTTACCTGGAACAGGGTCCCTGGGCAAGAACATTTAGAAGACCCCTGGCTCCTGGAGATGTGGATATTGAATGAAAATGGGTGAACTCCCATTGAAAAGCAGAAGTCCACAAAACTTCAGACCTGGACGCATAGTCAGTAGGGTCAAAGCCTGTGTCACAATTTAAGCTTGTACTTTGTCAACATTTGGCCATACCACGACAACACAAGGATTCTCTTTAGACTGTGAAAATGTCGTGCTGAAAGGACAGCTCCGCTAATCGGTCAGGTAGCAGCATAGAGACAGCGATGGTCAGGGTGAACTTGGTGGTGCTGAAGAACAGCTCCGCTAATCGGTTCAGGTAGCAGCATAGAGACAGCGATGGTCAGGGTGAACTTGGTGGTGCTGAAGAACAGCTCCGCAATCGGTCAGGTAGCAGCATAGAGACAGCGATGGTCAGGGTGAACTTGGTGGTGCTGAAGAACAGCTCCGCTAATCGGTCAGGTAGCAGCATAGAGACGAGCGATGGTCAGGGTGAACTTGGTGGTGCTGAAGAACAGCTCCGCTAATCGGTCAGGTGCAGCATAGAGACAGCGATGGTCAGGGTGAACTTGGTGGTGCTGAAGAACAGCTCCGCTAATCGGTCAGGTAGCAGCATAGAGACAGCGATGGTCAGGGTGAACTTGGTGGTGCTGAAGAACAGCTCCGCTAATCGGTCAGGTAGCAGCATAGAGACAGCGATGGTCAGGGTGAACTTGGTGGTGCTGAGAACAGCTCCGCTAATCGGTCAGGTAGCAGCATAGAGACAGCGATGGTCAGGGTGAACTTGGTGGTGCTGAAGAACAGCTCCGCTAATCGGTCAGGTAGCAGCATAGAGACAGCGATGGTCAGGGTGAACTTGGTGGTGCTGAAGAACAGCTCCACCAGTTTAGTGAAATCTCACTGATGATGATGGCACACTTTGTCTCAGCAGCTACCAAACATTAGCTACTGTAATATGTTTTGTAGTGTCATCTAATAATATATTTTATTGGATTCATTTAATTAAATTGATTTGTTTATATTATGTATCTTATAATATAGTTTGTATTTTCCAGGTGTCTTATTGTATATCCATGGACTCAGAGGTACTTTGGAACCTTTGGAGACTTAAACAGCGCAGCGGCTATTATGGGCAATAAAAAGTTGCCAACCATGGCATCACCGTGCTGAACAGCCTGAGCGAGCTGTGCAGAATATGGATGACATCAAGAACACCTACGTCGAGCTGAGCATTCTGCACTCGGAGAAACTTCATGTGGATCCCGACACCTTCAGGGTAAGATTTTGGGTTGAAAAGACGTGTAAATATGGGTACTAATGGAAGTGCCTAAAACAAATTAACAATATGTTTTTCCTCATTGATTTACATCCAGAGAATATTCTTTTGCAAATAAATGACTAACGTTTCAATCGTTTCCTTTCCCAACTGCTGGGCGACTGCCTCACCATTGTTTTGGCCTGCCAGATCAAATCAAATCAAATTTATAAAATAGCCCTTCTACATCAGCTGATATCTCAAAGTGCTGTACGAACCCAGCCTAAAACCCAAACAGCAAGCAATGCAGGTGTAAAAGCACGTGGGCTAGGAAAACTCCTAGAAAGGCCAAACCTAGGAAGAAACCTAGAGAGGAACCAGGCTATGAGGGGTGGCCAGTCCTCTTCTGGCTGTGCCGGGTGGAGATTATAACAGAACATGGCCAGATGTTCAAATGTTCATAAATGACCAGCATGGTCAAATAATAATTCACGTGGTTGTCGAGGGTGCAGCACCTCAGGAGTAAATGTCAGTTGGCTTTTCATAGCCGATCATTAAGAGTATCTCTACCGCTCCTGCGGTCTCTAGAGAGTTGAAAACAGCAGGTCTGGGACAGGTAGCACGTCCGGTGAACAGGTCAGGGTTCCATAGCCGCAGGCAGAACAGTTGAAACTGGAGCAGCAGCACGGCCAGGTGGACTGGGGACAGCAAGGAGTCATCATGTCAGGTCGTCCTGAGGCATGGTCCTAGGGCTCAGGTCCTCCGAGAGAGAAAGAAAGAGATAGAGAGAATTAGAGAGAGCATACTTAAATTCACACAGGACACCGGATAAGACAGGAGAAGTACTCCAGATATAAACAACTGACCCTAGCCCACGACACATAAACTAATGCAGCATAAATACTGGAGGCTGAGACAGGAGGGGTCAGGAGACACTGTGGCCCCATCCGATGTACCCCGGACAGGGCCAAACAGGAAGGATATAACCCCACCCACTTTGCCAAGGCACAGCCCCCACACCACTAGAGGGATATCTTCAACCACCAACTTACCATCCTGAGACAAGGCGAGTATAGCCCACAAAGATATCCGCCACGGCACAACCCAAGGGGGGGCACCAACCCAGACAGGAAGATCACGTCAGTGACTCAACCCACTCAAGTGACGCCACCCTCCTAGGGACGGCATGAAAGAGCACCAGTAAGCCAGTGACTCAGCCCTGTATAGGTTAGAGGCAGAGAATCCCAGTGGAGAGAGGGGAACTGGCCAGGCAGAGACAGCAAGGGCGGTTCGTTGCTCCAGAGCCTTCCCGTTCACCTTCAACTCCTGGGCCAGACTACACTCAATCATAGGACCTACTGAAGAGATAAGTCTTCAATAAAGACTTAAAGGCTGAGACCGAGTCTGCGTCTCTCACATGGGTAGGCAGACCATTCCATAAAAATGGAGATCTATAGGAGAAAGCCCTGCCTCCAGCTGTTTGCTTAGAAATTCTAGGGACAATTAGGAGCCTGCGTCTTGTGACCGTAGCGTACGTGTAGGTATGTACGGCAGGACCAATCGGAAAGATAGGTAGGAGCAAGCCCATGTAACGCTTTGTAGGTTAACAGTAAAACTTGAAATCAGCCCTTGCCTTAACAGGAAGCCAGTGTAGGGAGGCTAGCACTGGAGTAATTGATCAAATTTTTGGGTTCTAGTCAGGATTCTAGCAGCCGTATTTAGCACTAACTGAAGTTTATTTAGTGCTTTATCCGGGTAGCCGGAAAGTAGAGCATTGCAGTAGTCTAACCTAGAAGCAACAAAAGCATGGATTAACTTTTCTGCATCATATTTTGGACAGAAAATGTTGTTTTTTGCAATGTTACGTAGATGAAAAAAAGCTGTCCTTGAAACAGTCTTGATATGTTCGTCAAAAGAGAGATCAGGGTCCAGAGTAACGCCGAGGTCCTTCACAGTTTTATTTGAGACGACTTTACAACCATCAAGATTAATTGTCAGATTTAACAGAAGATCTCTTTGTTTCTTGGGACCTAGAACAAGCATCTCTGTTTTGTCCGAGTTTAAAAGTAGAACGTTTTCAGCCATCCACTTCCTCATATCTGAAACACAGGCTTCTAGCGAGGGCAATTTTGGGGCTTCACCATTTTTCATTGAAATGTACAGCTGTGTGTCATCCGCATAGCAGTGAAAGTTAACATTATGTTTTCGAATGACATCCCCAAGAGGTTAAAATATATAGTGAAACAACAGTGGTCCTAAAACGGAACCTTGAGGACACCGAAATGTACAGTTGTTTTGTCAGAGGACAAACCATTCAACAGAACAACTGATATCTTTCCGAAGATAAGATCTAAACCAGGCCAGAACTTGTCCGTGTAGACCAATTTGGTTTCCAATCTCTCCAAAAGAATGTGGTGATCGATGGTATCAAAGGCAGCACTAAGTCTAGAGCCCCGAGGACAGATGCAGAGCCTCGGTCGAAGCCAATTAAAAGGTCATTAACCACTTCACAAGTGCAGTCTCAGTGCTATGATGGGGTCTAAAACCAGACTGAAGCATTTCGTATATATTGTTTGTCTTCAGGAAGGCAGTGAGTTGCTGCGCAACAGCTTTTGCAAATTTTTTGAGAGGAATGGAAGATTGGATATAGGCCGATAGTTTTTATATTTTTCTGGTCAAGTTTGGCTTTTTCAAGAGAGCTTTAATTACTGCCCTTTTTAGTTTTGATACACATCCGGTGGATAGAAGACCATTTATTATGTTCAACATAGGGGCCAAGACATGAAGCAGCTCTTTAAGTAGTTTTAGTTGAATAGGGTCCTAATGCAGCTTGAAGGTTTAGAGGCCATGATTATTTTCATCATTGTGTCAAGAGATATAGTACTAAAACACTTAAGTGTTCTCTTGATCCTAGGTCCCTGGCAGAGTTGTGCAGACTCAGGACAGCTGAGCTTTGAGGAATAATCAGATTTAAAGAGAGGTCGCGTAATTTGCTTTCTAATGATCCTGATTTTTCCTCAAGAAGTTCAATGCTTATTACTGCTGAAGTGAAAGCCATCCTCACTTGGGGAATGCTGTTTTTTAGTTAGCTTTGCGACAGTATCAAAAATACATTTTGGATTGTTCTTGGGGCGCGGCTTCATGCCAGACGTCCAAGCGGCCTTGCAGAAGTTCCTGACCGTGGTCGTCTCTGCGCTGGGCAGACAGTACAACTAAAGACATGTTATATCGTGAAATACACATATATATTCTTATTATAGAAGACAGTTTGTATGAATAATAAAATATATTGTTACGCACACATCCATCCTCTTCACTTAATTCTGTTTGATGGGCAGTAAAATAGGAGCCATTAGAAAATGTAGCCACGCCTACTTTAATTCTTATGCCGTTGGCCTAAGTGAGATTGAGAAACCTCTCTTTGACGCTGGGGTCACGAGAGAGAGATTTGGTAAAATATCACATGCAGCAACGAATTCTTATCAATGGAATAATCAATATATTCATCAGTATTATGTTATTATTGTAATTATATCAAAACATTCCTTGTTTTCTAATACACGACCATAGGGAAAGTAAGGTAGTCTATCATGTTGCCCAGGTTAACTTTTACTTGCCTAAGGTAGGTGAAATTTGCATATACAGTTTCAGGCAAAAGTTTGGACACACCAACTCATTCAAGGGTTTTTCTACATTTTTACTATTTTCTACATTTTAGAATAATAGTGAAGTCGTCACAACTATGAAATAACACATGGAATCATGTAGTAACCAAAAAAGTGTTAAACAAATCAAAATATATTTTATATTTGAGATGCTTCAAATAGCCACCCTTTGCCTTGATGACAGCTTTGCACAATCTTGGCATTTTTTTATTTAACCTTTCTTTAACTAGGCAAGTAATTTAAAAACAAATTATTATTTATAATGACGGCCTACCGGGGAGCAGTGGGTTAACTGCCTTGTTCAGGGGCAGAACGACAGATCAGGGATTCAATCCAGCAGCCTTTCGTTTACTGGCTCGACACTCTAACCACTAGTCTACCTGCATTCACTCAACCAGCTTCACCTGGAATGCTTTTCTAACGGTCTTGAAGGAGTTCCCACATATGCTGAGCACTTGTTGGCTGCTTTTCCTCCACTCTGCGGTCCAACTCATCCCAATTCATCTCAATTTGGTGGAGGCCAGGTCATCTGATGCAGCACTCCATCACTCTCCTTCTTGGAGAAATAGCCCTTACACAGCCTGGAGGTGTGTTGGGTCATTGTCCTGNGTGGAGGCCAGGTCATCTGATGCAGCACTCCATCACTCTCCTTCTTGGAGAAATAGCCCTTACACAGCCTGGAGGTGTGTTGGGTCATTGTCCTGTTGAAAAACAAATTATAGTCCCACTAAGCCCAAACCATATGGGATGGCGTATTGCTGCAGAATGCTGTGGTAGCCAAGCTGGTTAAGTGTGCCTTGAATTCTAAATAAATCACAAACAGTGTCACCAGCAAAGCAAACCCACACCATGCTTCATGGTGGGAACCACACATGCAGAGATCATCCGTTCACCTAGTCTGCATCTCACAAAGATGAAAGGACAGATTTCCACCAGTCTAATGTCCATTGCTCATGTTTCTTGGCCCAAGCAAGTCTCTTCTTCTTCTTGATGTCCTTTAGTAGTGGGTTCTTTGCAGCAATTCGACCATGAAGGCCTGATTCACACCGTCTCCTCTGAACAGTTGATGTTGAGATGTGTCTGTTACTTGAACTCTGTGAAGCATTTATTTAAGCTGCAATTTCTGAGGCTGGTAATTGTAATGAACTTATTTTCTGCAGCAAAGGTAACTCTGGGTCTTCCTTTCCTGTGGCGGTCCTCATGAGAGTCAGTTTCATCATAGCGCTTGATGGTTTTTGCAACTGCACTTTCAGAAACTTTCAAAGTTCTTGAAATTTTCCACATTGACTGACCTTCATGTCTTAAATTAATGATGGACTGTCATTTCTCTTTGCTTGTTTGAGCTGTTCTTGCCTTAATATGGGCTTGGTCTTTTACCAAATAGGGCTAGCTTCTGTATATCACCCCTACCTTGTCACAACACAAGTGATTGGCTTGAACACATTAAGAAGGAAAGGAATTCCACAAATTCACTTTTAACAAGGCACACCTGTTAATTGAAATGCATTCCGTGTGACTACCGCATGAAGCTGGTTGAGAGAATGCCAAGAGTGTGCAAAGCTGTCATCAATGCCAAGGGTGGCTACTATGAAGAATCTCAAATATAAAATATATTTTGATTTGTTTAACACTTTTTTGGTGACTACATGATTCCATGTGTTATTTCATAGTTTTGATGTCTTCACTATTATTCTAAAATGTTGAAAATATTAAAAATAAAGAAAAACCCTTGAATGACAAGGTGTGTCCAAACTTTTGACTGGCCTATAAAACGAACACACAATTACAAAGGAATTGAATGTGAATTTCAACTTGTCTAGCAATGAGCTCCTATTTGGACGAGTTGGTGCTCTGACAAGAGGTGGGGTGCACATTGATAAGGGGATCTATCTCTGTCTCTGCATATCTCAAAGGAAACATGCGTCGGTTTTATCACAGTGTTCTGGTTCCACCCTAGTCGCAGTTAGCGTGGCAATGGCATTGTACGTATGTACTTCGATTCAGATAATATTTCCGTGATAGTGTGCCCTACGACATCAGAGTCACTTTCATTGTTTGACGTCAATTGGCTATTAATAGCATACATAGGCACATTCTGAATTTTTTTACCGTTTTGTAAGAAAGTCATGCTGATTGTTATTATCCTGTTCGTACCATGGGCCATACATGGGGCAATCATTGGCCATACAATCTAAATTTAATCAACGCTTTACTGTTTCACTTATTTATTTAACATTTTTGTATCACAATGAAGGTACATTTCGTAATTTCACATAACTCTTTAAAATCGACATACCAATAGACCAGCAAATCAATAAAAACCAATCAATCAATGGGGTCAACTGTGTCAAAATGTAAAATATGATTGATTCTTCTGAGGCAAAATCTATATTCTTCGGTGACATAGCTAAATCTAGAACAACATGTTAACAACTTACAACTTTACTTTACAATAGGCCTATGTGTCACATACAATAGGCATACAATTGGAAATCGTAATGGAACATTTTTAATGCACGAGGTAATGATTTAATAGACCAGATTCAAGTGTTTATAATGTTGATGGCATTGGCAGCAGGCGATTTGATTTTGAAAAGGGGTTTATATGCAGCCTAAGCATTGCATTGCGCAGTGGATTTGGGTTATTTGCCAAAGTGGAAGTCTGCTTTTTTGATGGTTTTGTTTTTGTTGTTTTTGAGGGAAATTGGGGAAACAATAGTTTGGTCTCCAACACAAATACAGCTTACCAGCGTCCTCTGCTGGTCTGCTGCAGACACGACAGCGTGCGCAGCGGGCCCAAGAAATCTACGACGACACTAAATGCAACAGCGCGCTCTGTTGGTCAAATCATCCACAATTAGGCTACAGCTGGCTCTAGAAATGCACTATTTAAACACCTTGCCAATTGCGTGCCAGGTCCTGTTCAATACCCACTGCAGAGTACGCTAATAGCCTACTTTTATTATTATGATTATTAGTTTCACGGATTAGTCTAATAGCCTACGTAAGGGCAGAGGAACATTGTCTTGGAATGTATTATAATTACAGTATCATCCACGTTGTACTGAAGATTCAAGAAGGCCTGAGAGACTGGTCCAGTTTCTACTGTTACTAGAAACACACACAGAGACGATTTACGATGAAAGCTGATTTATTATTTTCTTCCAAAAACCCATAAAACCAAAATGGGGAAAAATACAAACTGAGCATTTTACAGAAGGCAAAAAACTAAAACAAATGTGCGAGTAGGTAAACCTATAGTTGTGAACAAGTAATACAAATATAACTGTATAAAAAAGAAAGTCAAACAAATATAAAACGTTATAAAATCCAATTGCGAAGGAAATCCTGTATTAAAGGTGGGGGGAAAAATGACTTAAAAAGACAAATCCAAATTGAGACACCAATGAGTATACAAAACATTAAGAACACCTGCTCTTTCCCATGACAGACTGACCATGTGAATCCAGCTGAAAGCTATGATCCCTTATTGATATCACTTGTTAAATCCACTTCAAATCAGTGTAGATGAAGGGGAGGAGACATGTTAAAGAAGGATTTTCAAGCCTTGAGACAAATGAGACATGGATTGTGATGTGTGCCATTCAGAGGGTGAGGCAACTCCACATTAGGAAGGTGTCCCTAATGTTTGGTATACTCAGTGTATTTTTGTATTCTGGACTTCAATCATTTTTAAATGATATTTTTATGCATCACTACTACTGTAGATTAATGTCATATATTATTATAATTTTGGTATACCTATATTACAATGCAAATTCTTCATTAGTTCCATAGTCCATTCTGTCACTTTCTAGTTACCAACCAATCCAAAAAGGGTGACCACTGAACAGGGATTTGAACCTTGCCTACCCCCTTACACACCCTAGTCAGCACCCAACCACCCCACGTCACTCCTTCCCTCAGTAAAACCACTCATAAAACCTTTATTCAAGAAAATAAACAATCTTTCATTTCAGAAATGTAGTACCTTTATTGGAGAGTTAGAGTAGCTACCATTTCTAGTTGCCTTCTCATGAACATTACAACTGTTATTGACCTCAACGATAATGCTGCTGTTACCAAATATTTTGTTGTGAGTTATCTGTCTGGTCAATACATATTATTCACTTTACACTCAAATTGATCACCACAACATACAGTGTAACAACAGAGTTGTTATGAGGGGAAGATCTTTGGATAAAAATTGTTAACTGTTACGACTAAAATGTTGTTGGAAGTTAGCCGATAAGACCATACTTTTAAACAGAAACTTGATAAGGGTTCTGTAGGCCTCGTCAATGCTGTGTGTAAAGTTTGTCATCTGTTAACAGTGTTGGAGATCCATACCGTTACCTATGTGAAATTTGGATTGAATAAAAAGACACTATCAAAAATACTCAAGGGTAAATAAAGGTTGTGTAGAAATCTCGATTTATTGTGCTGAATTAAACTGGAGTCCTGTATCAGAATTGTTTTAGCACCAATCAGCCGACTGATACAATCGATAAAGGACACTTCAGAGAGATATGTGTATTTTAGAATGAAATGGGTGATTTTGTAGTTTTAGAATGATATGGGCGAATTAATAATTTTACAGTGATATGGGTGACTTTTGGCATTTCATAAATGATTGTGATGAGACACAACATATTCCTACTGTGTCATTGCAACTGATCGATTATCAATGATATATAGAATGACATATATTGCGTAGTACAGTAATAAGTAACAAATGCATATGAACAAAAAATAAGCTACAATAATGAACTACGGTAAAGTAATACAATCTTGCTTATCTAGCGGCAATAAAAAACACAAAATGAATGTAAGTGGGATTATTGCTGAGTTGAGTTTGTGTGTTGAGCTGTTACAATGGGAATTGCTTATTCTGTCATGTGAATATTATCTGAGATTGATTTCAACCAACACTGTAACAAAAAAACAGACTCTTGTGCGTAAAGAACTATATGTGAGTATAGCATCACAATCAATTCCTTTTTGTTTAAAGAAAAGATGCGTTAGGATCGTGTCAAGTGCTGGGTTTCATGCTGACGTGCACATACAGTACATACAGAGAGAACAGATAGAGAGAAGAGGAAAAAGACCATTACAATCACTCTCTCACACACAAATACACACAGACAGACTCACACAGACACACACACATATACACAGATATCAACACTTGTGGTGGAATGGTTGAGGAGCTGGTGGAAGCGGTGCTGCTAAATTCACCAAAAGGTATCTTACAGTGTGGTCACTTTGTTTCACCAGAGGGGGAAGAGGATCCCAAAAGAGGAGACTTTGGTGATACCTTGAGGGTAAAACAATATTGTAAATCACCACCTGTTGCACCCACAAGTGAGTGTGTGTTGTGTGTTTGTTTTTGTTCAAATGTTAACGTAAATTCTCTGTTTGACAACACTTACAGGGGAAGGAGGCTTGGCAAAGTTGAGGTGAGCGTAGAGAAGCACAGCGATGTCATTCTGACTGGCCTCCAGGGCTATGGACAGGGCTGAACTGCCATCCTAGAGGAGAGAGAGATAATAACCATAGGTTGGTTGCCAAAGAGAGACAGGGTGAGAAAGACAAGACAAAGTAGGTCAGGCTGAGGGAAGGATGAGAGACAGGGTTGGGAGCTGGTGCACAGAGCTGCACCGCCGAGAGCAAAATAGAGAGACAGAAGAGAAAGTAAAAACCAACAGTCAAAGACGCTGTATTGACATGGGAGACAGACTCATAGATACTGTTAGACAGAGAGTAGGGAAAACGAGGTGGGAAAACCACTAAGTAAAATGCTATGTAAAATCCTAGAAGTTTGGGAGCAGGCTTGTTGACTCACGTTATCAGTGAGGGTGACATCACAGCCTGGCATAGACAGCAGCTGACGAACGATGTCGACGTGGCCGTGCTCGCAGGCACACATGAGCGCCGTGGAGCCGTCGTCGTCGCGGATGTTGACCTGTGCCCCGCAGGAGAGCAGCGCCCGTACCATGTCCCCTCGCCCGTGACTCACTGCCAGCATCAACGCCGTCTGACCCGCCTAACAACATACAACAGTTACCCGTTAGGAAGGCCACGAGTTTTACCAGTCTCTTGACCGTGTGACCTTCTGACCCGGAAAAACTCCAGGCAGTAGTTATAAGAGCTGGCCTAACACCAACAGTCAGCTTTTCTTACACAAAATTTCAAAACCATCGGAGACAAGAAAAGACATGTCCTGGCCCAACATAATCATTTGAGAATTTTAATTCCATCAGAACATAGATACAATGTGGAGCTATCAGCAACATACATGCAAAAGAGCCATCTAACTGAAGTAGCTGAAATAGCCATTTTGTCAGGGGCTTGGGAGGGATGTCATTGGTCTGCCTGAGCTTGGCTGTGTGCAGGGAGGCCTGCTGTCCAGCAGGGGGCATAGTGTACCTGGCTGGCTTTGGCGTTCACATCCCCTGTGCGCAGCAGCTGCAGGACGGTGTGAAGGTCACTGTCAGAGTGGAAGGCAGCCAGAGCTGTCAACATGATGGCTGTGTACCCGGCCTTGTTCTGCTTGTCAGCATTACACAGGCCTGACAGGGAGAGAGCGACCAGGACACGTTTATTATGGGAATATCCCTAAGCCATTCCACTAACAGTCATGCAGTACATAAAGGTTATACATACAGTCAATTGTATCTATGGCTCTGTGGCAGACCACAAGTCTGTGTTAGATATACACATTCATACAGTGCTGATCCATGTACTATACAAACAAACCAAACACTTACTTGTCGACCATAAAAGTAAACCACTATTCTCTTGTCTGTAAACACACACATCCCCCAGTCACTCACCAGTGTCCAGCAGCAGCTTGACCACAGGGAAGTTGGAGTGGGAGACGGTGTAGTGCAGGGCCGTGTTGCCGTTGCCGTCGGCCATATTGACCACGAACTTCAGCAGCTGTGGGGAGACGGAGGAGAAGGTATCCATATAGGCCCTGACCATGGCAGTGTCAGCTGCCTTGTGACAGGACACACGAAGCCACTCCTGGAGCACCATGGTGTAGGCTGTCCTCTGYYGAGGGAAKACACAGAGACCGGTCTCAGACTAACAACCAGACAGGACTGGTCAAAGTAACTCACACTGTTTATGATACACAGATGAATGTAGGCCTAACAGCTTTAACTTAATGGGATAACCCAGTATTGTAAAGTGCAGGAGACCAGAGTTCAAATCCCCGTCGGTTACATGAACACAATCGTGTAGAAAGTGACTATATGAAATGACAAGTCACAGATGAAGTCKTCTAAACTGGCATGGTGGGCAGAGTAAAAGAGGAAATGTGTATAATAGCATACCGCTGCTTGCTGGCTGAAAGCATTTGGTTCACCCAGGGCTTTCTGCAGGGCATGGAGAGATGCCATCAGGCTCTCACTGAACTCCAGTCTGACAGAGATGAAAGAAAGCACAGCAAATTCAAACACACACATATATACATACATACACAATATCATACTGCACTTGAGATCATTAATGGAATGACGAATCTACTGATTAGAGTTTTTAAATGGTTATGCTGGTTTACCTGGTTTCTTGATTGGCTGCTCCAGCAGCACTTGGGGCGTTTACAGGTGCTGGTGTCGAGGCTGATGATTGGACTTTCCTCTGCTGGGAGCTTTGTTCAGTAGCTGACGATTGGGTGGCCCAATGCTGAGGGGCGAGGTCAGTAGTTTGTGATTTGATGGCATCTAGCTGAACGGTGACATCAGTGGTATTTGATTGGGTGACACCCTGCTTTACTTCCAGGTTAGTGGCTTCTGGTTGGCATCTGGGTGGCTTGGGGGGTGCAGAACAGGTAGCWGCTGATTGSARGGTGCACTGCTCAGGTGTAGTGGGTTCAGTGCTAGTATTTATGGAGGTGCACTCCTGAGGGATGGGGTCTGGGACSYATGATTGYACAATACTCCCCTGACGGACACAGTCATTGGCTGGAGACGGGTAGGTAGTCTCAGTGGGGGCAGAGTCAGAGGCACATTGCTGCACGGCAGTGTWCAAGGCTGGTGATAAGGTGGCTACATGCTGCAGTCCTATGCTTATGGTTGCTGATTGGCTGGTGCTCCGCTCAGAGGCAGGTTCGCAGGCTGGTGGTTGGACGGRAGTGGCTGGGAGCGGGGTGGCATGCTCTAGCCTTGTGGAGGAGACTGGGACTSCTGCTGCTTGCTGGTGCTGTCCCGCTGCAGACTCTGGTGCTTCTGGGAGTTTCTCTGTGGTCTCATGATATTCACTGGCATCACTCTCRTCTGAACTCTCACTGCTACTGTCGTCTGAGGAGGTGGACTCATACCTGCAGGACAGAACTGATCTATCACACACGTCAACTCACCATCTCTGTAGTGTAACATGAATACGCTGTTACACATAAGCAATGTCATACACTATCAATAACACACGTACCCTCCATTGACTCCAGTGAACTGCAGGTTCTTCTTGGTGGATGGAGAGCCAGGTTCTCCTTCTGCCTTATGTTTCATAATGGACCTCAGGGCGGTCTGGGGAGAGGCTGCTGCAGCTGGAGAGAAGGCCCAATGTTGCCACAATGTTATGTTACGTCAGGGAGAGTCAGCGGGAGGGTTAAGGTAAGGAGTCGTACGGTCCATAGCTACCTGGTGGGTCTTCTTGAGACTGGACGGTGTTTATGGCAGTGTGCTGGGTTGTCTCTCCTTCCTTCAGATGCAGCAAAGCCATCTGATTACCAATGGTATCAATGGCGACGGCAGGATTAGTGACAGGCACAGAGGTGGACAGCTCACTTCTTAGGACCTCTCGGACCTGTTTGGAGGAGATGGCGATGGGCAGCTCAACAGCTGCATCTGGAGGAATGGAAAGGAAGAGGACAAAAGATGGAAGGTATCAACAATCAAAGAAAACACATGGTTTTTCAACCTAACAACTCATTGTTATAGAAAACATTTGTACATTTTACAGAAGCATATAGGGGGAAGTGCCTTGGTCAGGGGCACATTGACATCATCTTTCACCTAGTCGGCTCAGGGATTTGAACCAGTGACCTTTAGGTTACTAGCCCAACACTCTTAACCACTAGACTACTTGCCGCCCCATTTAAACCTACTTCATTTAATTTGATATCACTTGTAACTTATCACTGAAGTCAGACCTACCCTCTGGGCCCAGGGCCTGTGCATGTCCTCTTTGGGTTCCCTCCAGGACTATACCACCTGGAGGGAGGGAGGGGGAGCTGCACCCCTCTGCTCGGCGCAACGTGCCCACCCCCACCACAGTGGCTGGTTGCTCCAGCGTGTACACCTGGATTCCCACAGTTCTCTGCGCCCGGTGATGGGGCTGCTGGGTAAAGCTGACTACCGTTTGCAGGCTGCGTCCCTGCTGCTCCTGCCAGCTCAGACTGGTGGCCCTGACCGAGTGGTTTGCCTGGGGGGCCWGAGCCTGCCTCTCCCTRTGAGCTGCCTGCACCTGCTGCTGGGCAGCCTGCAGCTCCTGCATCGTCCTCTTCAGCTGGCCCTCCAGCTGGCCCACCTGGCTCTTCAGGGCCTCTGTCTCRGGCACCAGCCCCAMGTCCTGCTCCTMCACCCCAATGCCCACATCCACCTGCTGGCTGCCCCTCGCCTCCTCTGGTCCCACCCCAATGGTACGCACTTCCCTCTGCCCAGCCGGCCGCGCTCCACCCACGATCACCGTGTCCTCAATCTCACAGCCTGAGTCTGCCTGCGGCCTGGAGCCCTCAGGACTGGTGGGGGTGGTGGGGGTGGTGGGGGACAGAGGCTCTGCTGCAACCCTGGTGGTGGCTCCAGCTCCAGAGCTCACCTCCTCCTCTGGGATGTCGATGTAGAGCTCCCCTCGGGGCCGGCCCACTCTGCCGAAGCCAAGGGTGTGTCCCAGAAACTTCTGGCTCTTCAGCTGGACGCTTAGCTGCCTCTTTTCCTCCTGCAGCACAGAAATCTTCACCTGGAGCACGGGGATGGTCTTCACTTGCTCCTCCAGCTCCCGGATCTTCCTGAGAGCCACCGCCATCTGCTCTCTCACATGCTGCAGGTGGGCCGGGGTGGGCGACACGGGCGTGGACAGGCCGGAGCTCATGGGGGTGAAGGAGCCCGTTCCTCCTCCATGGGTGCGGTTGTAGCTGTGGGCGCTGCTCAGGGAGGTGGTGGATCCGGCCATGCTGTTGTGCATGCTACCKAGTGTGCTGGAGAACCTCCTGGGGGCCCCTTCTTTCTCTTCCTCCAARTTCCTGCGGGCGTCCAGCAGGGTCTTCTCCACCCGGGCCGTGCTGAAGCTGGGCCTCTGGGAGTGGGAGRTGTGTGGGTGGTAGCCCGGGGCGCAGTAGGAGAAGGATGATTGGCGGCTGTCCTGGCTGGTGTTGGAGCACAGGGACTCTGTGGAGGTCCACCAGGAGCCTGTGTAGCCATACCCCCGGGGGAGAGACCCGTAGCGGGGCCGGCGCTGACCGTGCACCTTCTTGATGGTGTTTCCCTTCTCGATGTCGTTGACATACTTGAGGAAGTCTAGGTCCAGACGATAGCCGTAGGGGGTCTCCACAGAGTAGGGCGCCTCCTGCTCCTTCCCATGCAGGGAGGGAGGAGTGGACGGGGTAAGCTTCCCTGCAGGGAACAGGAAATAGAGTTGAAACAAGCGGAAATCTGCCATCTAATCTCGGACTTAGACTTCAGAAAATAGCATTATCTCTCGGGGATACTGTGTCCTTGGGTATATACTCTAATAGTAGCTACACAAATTAGATAGAAACAAAGTTTAATAAATAAAGTAGTAGGTTATAGCCAGTCCTTGATTGGTTTAAGATATCTAAAGACCTTAGGTTGATCCAAGTTATTTTGAATGTTAAACACTTTAGGCCAAGACCAATTAAGTTAAATCCTGGACTGAGAAACTCCATTGAAATGACTTTTTAGTCTTAATCTGTGTCTGGGAAACAGTCCCTACATGAGAAATAAATTACGCACTCACATGATAGTTTGTGGGAGATGATTCAGTATTATGATGTTAAGAAATAGAAAGAGTAGAGTTAGGACCATACCTCCTGGGAAGCTGGGGTCCATGTGCAGCACCTGAGCCATGATGTCACACGTTCACCCACAAAACCTCACCTGGGGGGAGAGAAAGACACAGTCACACAAACCTATCAAACACTTCCACAACACATTCAGAAGAACTACTCCTAATGGAGCAACCCACTGTAAGATATTTGCCAATACATTGTACACAAATACCATAGATACACCAGCAGGGGAAAGGCCAGTGAAAAAAAGGTGAAATCTAGAACCTTAAAGGGTTCTTCGGTTGTCCCCATAGGGAAACCCGTTGAAGAACCATTTTTGGCTACAGGTAGAACCCTTTTCATTCAAGGCAGAACCCTTTCCACAGAGGGTTCTACATGGAACCCAAAAGGGTTCTACCTGGAACCGAAAAGGATTCTACCTGGAACCAAAAAGGGTTTTCCTATGTGAACAGCCAAAGAACCCCTTTGGAACCCTTGTTTCTAAGAGTGTAGGGTCACAATGACAACCCTTGTAGTTGAAGAGTCTCTCTTTCTCACGAGGGCAGAGTAGCATAAGCTGGGTTTGTATTGGTCAATATACTGCTTCTTTGTTGGGATGGCCTGAGAGTTTAATTGGTCATACTGTAGGATGGTCATATGGTGGGTTGGCTATATCTTAAAAATAAAGGAGAGCCGCACACTCTAGGAGCTCAGATGCAAAAATGTAATTACCAACGTTTCGACAGCCAAGCTGTCTTCATCAGGGTATAATCACAAACACTGCGGGATGACTCGTTTATAGTGTCAAAAGACACACAGGTGTCTGTAATCATGGCCAAGATCTAACATCTTGTGTATGTCCCTAAGAATCTCTGTGTAATATATTTAGCCTCAATTAGCCATTTCTCTGCCTGCTTATGTTCTTTCTGCTCAATAGCACATCTTTCTGCTCGATAGTACATCTTTCTGCTCGATAGCACATCTTTCTGCTAGATAGTACATCTCTCTGCTCGATAGCACATCTTTCTGCTCGATAGCACATCTTTCTGCTCGATAGCACATCTTTCTGCTCGATACTACATCTTTCTGCTCGATAGCACATCTTTCTGCTCGATAGCAAATCTTTCTGCTCGATAGTACATCTCTCTGCTCGATAGCACATCTCTCTGCTCGATAGCACATCTCTCTGCTTGATAGCACATCTTTCTGCTTGATAGTACACCTTTTGTTTGTTTCTGGTTCTAATATTCTGAGGAGGAGAAGAGTTAGAAGGGGAAAGTTTCCTGGCAGCTTATTCCAGGAGAGAGAGGTTGGAGGCTGCCAGTTACAGCCTTATTAGGAATCGTTTGTGAACACTAACAGAGGTTCTCGATTTAGGGTTTACAGACACTCTCGCCCTTTCTTTCTCTCCCACTCTTTTTCCATTTATTTTCCCCTCTCTGTTCCCTCTCTCCCTCAGTCTCTCCCTCAGTCTCTCCCTCAGTCTCTCCCTCAGTCTCTCCCTCCTCTTCCATTCTTTCTCTCCCCCTCTACTCGTCAGCTGACGATAAAGAGATTTCAGCTGACCACTGTCTCCCCTCATCCCCCTTCCCCCTCCTCTTGCTCCAATACACTCAACCCAAGATAGTACATTCACCACATTAAACACAATCAAGACAATGACCAATTGCACACTGGGATCGACACTGGGAAAACCAATGCATATATCATGTTGTTGTGAATTTTCTTTCTATTAGCCTAGTAGACGTCTTGCTATTGGTGTACTAACATTTCTGTTTGAAAGTTAATAGTGATGGCCGAGCTATTTTTCTGACACCCTTTGCAGTTTCTGTTTGCTTGTGGCAAGAGGAAAGTGACATGCTGCCAGRGATGACATACTGCCCACAATGAAGGGTCTCTGATTACGTGTCTCCCCGGCTGCTAAATATTAACTTTCTAGGTCATTCATTTGTGGGAACTGGGGATGAACTTTTTCAGCATTACATCTCTTGCATTAGCCACTGGAGCCTCACCAGCTGAATCTGTAAAACAGACATCAAAAGTTTGGACTTGAATTGATTTTGTTCTCAGGGCATACTTAGTTCCTGCCAAGTTTTCTGTTCTGTTCCATCAGCAAGAAAGGAGTCTCTCTCTGCTCATTTCAATTTCTGTCTCTCCCCTCGCTCGTCCTCTCCCTCCCTCTAATCTCATGACTCTCGTCAGCGCCTGTTTATGCTCTTGCCCGTTTCAGGGAAAGTAGGGCACTTGGAAACYTTGACTAKATTGACTTGGTATTTTTGAAGCCTGAATTTCTCTGTATATTGTAGCTCTCCCTATCTCTGTCTTTCTCACACTGATATGGCAACACACACAGACATGCACGCCCATGCACACACACACACAGATACGCACACACTACGTGCCCACACGAACCCCCCCCACACACACACACACACATACAAACAAAGAAGGCAAACAATTTGATATGATCAAAAAGATGCTAATAAGATCAAATGTGACCTCTGCTAAATGGATGGCAGGACATGTAGTGTTAGTATCAAAGTAGTTGCAACAAGGGCCTCCCGAGTGGGGCAGTGGTCTAAGGCACTGCATCCTCTTTCATTCTTTCCCTCCCCCTAGCTGTGCCACTAGAGATTCTGGGTTTGAGTCCAGGCTCTGTCACAGCCGGCCGCGACCGGGAGGCCCATGGGGCGGCGCACAATTGGCCCAGCATCTTCTGGGTTAGGGGAGGGTTTGGCCGGCAGGGATATCCTTGTCTCATCGCGCACTAGCGACTCCTGCTGCGGGCCGGGCACAGTGCACGCTGACACAGTCGCCAGGTGTACGGTGTTTCCTCCGACACATTGGTGCGGTTGGCTTCCGGGTTGAATGGGCATTGTGTCAAGAAGCAGTGCGGCTTGGTTGGGTTGTGTTTCGGAAGACGCATGGCTCTCGACCTTCACCTCTTCCGAGTCCGTACGGGAGTTGCAGCGATGAGACAAGACTGTAACTACCACAAAATTGGGGAGAAAAAAGTGGTGAAAAAAAAATATATAAAAAAATATATATATATTTAAATAAAAAGTAGTTTCAACAAATGCTTATGTCTGAGATGTATTGTTTAATGTGCATTTCCTGGTATGAGTACAGTATAAATGCTTATGTGAGCGTATCTGAAATATGGAATGTGAGTGTGTCAGATGTCTCTATGAGAAAGAACAGGAAGGTGGCATGTGTGTGTCATTGAGAGAGTACAGGAAGGTGGAGGTCTGGTTGACAGGGGCACAGTTGATGAGATATAATTAGAGTGTTCAGTTCAGTCAGCGTGACAAACATCCCGGCCCTCAGCAATTGACGACGGCCAAAACTCTCCTCTCCACACGCTCCTTCTCTCTCTCTCTTTCTCCTTCTCTTACTAACTCTCAATTCCGCTTTCCTCTCTCTCGCCTCTCTCTATTTAACGCATTGCCTGGTAATCCAATTCCTACCCTCCCCCAAACCTTCTGCATCTGCCTCTACAACAGTGCCTCGTTGGGTGTTTGTGTGCGTGTGTGTGCACATATGTGTGTGTGTGTGTGGTGTGAGAGCGTCTGTGCATGTGTTTGTACGTGCGTGTCCACCCGTAAGTGTGTGTCTGCCGTGTCTGTGTGCTCCACCATGTATGTGGGTGACCTTACTCCCTCTCTCTCTGGGCTGTAAACAGTGTTCCATTGAGATGACAGTGAACAGAGTCCAGTGTACCCCCCTGCTCCTCCTCAGCAGCACCAGCACAGCCAGCCAACCATTCTTCAGTGATACACTCCCAGACCCAGACCTTAACCTCCTCCTCTCTTCCTCCAGCCATTCTCTACCCTCCTCCAGGAGGAATGATTTGCCCCAGACTGATGCCCCCCTCCCCCCTCCCCACGTTCCAGACCAGCGGAAGTTAACATTGCCCGCCTCCAGGGTCCCCCACTCTGACTATTAAGATTAGAAATCAAGGGGAGAAACTCAGATCCTTCAAGCACAAAATAGGATGTGTCTCTGAGACTGCTGATGTCCTGTTGGATGCCAGAGAGTGGCTGTGGGATTGCTGCTTTGCTACTTTTAATCATTGTGACTTGTTGCAACATTGATACACCGAAGCACAGTCCCTCAATAAAAGCTACAGATGTCCCTCACCTGTATCAAAACGACATACCACATTTCTTACCACACATACACAATGCACATATCTTTGTGATCAGAGGAGGGTGACCATCATGGTTAGTAGGTAAGATACAGTAGGTTTAGTTCTGGAAGAAGACAGAAGTACTAGCCCTGAGAGTTAAGTCCAGAATTATTGGCACCCTTGATAAAGATGAGCAAAAAAGACTATAAAATAAATAATACAAATATTGAGCTATATTGTATGCAGATGTTTTTTGGGAAAAATTCTATTTTATACTAATACAATTGCTCAGAGAAAGAGAGGGGGCAAAATTATTGGCACCCCTGTTTTCAATTGCTTTCAATAGCTCACCTTGTGAGGATAATGGCACTGATTATTTTTCTAAAACGTTTTATGAGTTCAGAGAACACATTGGGAGGGATCTTAGACCATTCTTCCGTAACACATTTTTACAGATCCTTGATATCCTTCCTCTGCTCTTATGGACTGCCCTCTTCAATTCAAACCACAAGTTTCCAATGGGGTTCAAGTCCGGAGACTGAGATGGCCATTGCAAAATGTTCATTTGTGGTCAATTAATTATTTCTTTGTGGCTTCTGGTGTGTGCTTGGGATTACTGTTTTGCTGGAAGATCAACTTGCGTCCAAGTTTCAGCCTCCTGGCAGAGGCAACCAGTTTTTTGGCCAAAATGTCCTGGTACTGGGTAAAGTTATTTTGGATCTCAGTGCTGAGTTTGATACTATTGATCATAACATCCTTGTTGACCAGCTGGATAGGTGGGGGGGATCTCTGGCGTTGCCCTCGACTGGTTCAGGTCATATCTATGTGGTAGATGCTTCTCAGTGAGCATGGGTGCTTCAGTATCATCCCTAGCACCTTTTCACTATGGTGTCCCTCAGGGGTCAATTCTGGGTCCCATCCTTTTTCCCCTGTACATGCTTCCCCTTGGTGACATCATCCGCAATAATAACATTCAGTTTCACTGCTCTGTAGATGACACAAAGTTTTATTTACCAATCAGACCCAGTGACCAAGCTTGCGTAGCTACCCTTCACAAGTGTCTTGCTGATATCAAATGTTTGATGTCTGACCATTTTCTCCAGCTCAATGATACGAAATCAGAGAGGTTGTTTTATTTGGTCCCCACCTTGCTAGAACCCAGATTGTAAATAACCTTGGTAATTTGTCGACCAATGTAAAGCCTAGGGCCAGAAACCTTGGTGTCTTCTTTGACCCTGACCTAAACCT
The DNA here is from genome assembly GCF_002910315.2 of Salvelinus sp. IW2-2015. NCBI lineage: Eukaryota > Metazoa > Chordata > Actinopteri > Salmoniformes > Salmonidae > Salvelinus > Salvelinus sp. IW2-2015. The sequence continues at coordinate 74,677,886 of NC_036860.1, forward strand.
TGAGCTGCATGTAAAGGAAGTTGTCCAGTCCTGCCTTTATCATCTAAGAAATATAGCTAAAGTCAACACTTTTATTTCAGTCACTGATCTGGAGAAAGTTATACATTATTTAATTTCCACACGCCTAGATTACAGTAACTCTTTGTATAAATGTCTCAGTCAGAAATCACTCCATCGTCTACAGTTAGTTCAAAATGCTGCAGCTCGGATTTTAACAAGCACTAAAAAATGTAACCATACCACACCTATTTTAGCTACCAGTGACTTTCAGAATAGATGTATTAATCACGTTTAAAGGAAATATTGACCCATTTTGAATGTTAAATCGTTTTTGTGTATCTCTGAGAGATATTCTATCGATTCCTGGGGTCATTTCATGTTTTCATGTGTATTTGATCTCTTGCCGTTCACGCAGGCAGAAAGACAGCTAATATGACATGGCATTGTGACCAGCACTCTCACTACGCTGGAAGTTAAGAGGAAAATGACTTTTAGATTGCGAAAACGTCAAACATACATGTCAGTTTTCAATATTGGGTGGCTAACTAGCTAACAAGCTAGGTAGCTATCCAGCCAACCCATAGAGAGATCATTGCATTGTGGGTTTTGTAGTCGACTTGAGATGCAACAGATTTCCAAAACGATTTTCACATTTCATGTTGCTACCAACCTTACTATAATGACAAAATGAAAGAAAAAAAATCACAACAAACATTGTTATCACATATTAGTGTTATTTAACACGGTAAATTATAGGAATTAGTGGTTTTGAGAGGATTTTTCCTTTAAGACTAGACTTGGTTTTGCCCAATCCTATATCTCAGATCTTTTATCTCCCTACGAGCCAGGACGCAGCCTGAGATCCTCTGGCAGGGCACTGTTGGCCTTTCCAAAGTCTAGAGTAGATCCGGCTTGCAGATTCTGTGCCTCTTTTTAAATCGCTGCTACAGACACACTTTTATAAAGATGTATGATTTTAAATGTATGATTTTAGATTTTAGTTTGCTAAACGCCATTGGCACTTGGATTGGAACCAGTGCTATGTTCAGATGACATGAAAATAGAGCTCTTTGGCCACGCACACCAGTGCTGGGTTTTACATCTAAAGAAAGATGCATATGCAGAAAAGAACCCCATAGCTACTGTAAAATATGGTGGTGGATCTTTGATGTTATGAGGCTATTTTGCTTCCACTGGTCCTGGGGGTCTTGTTAAGGTCAACGGCATTATGAATTTTACCCAGTACCAGGACTTGTGGTTTGAATTGAAGAGGGCGCAGAGAAAGAAAATCAAAGATCCGGAAGGATTATATGTGGAGGAATGGTCTAAGATCCCTCCCAATGTGTTCTCCAAATATATATATTTTTAACAGCTCAGTGTCGTTATCCTCGCAAGGTGAGGTATTGAAAGGTATTGAAAACAGGGGTGCCAAACATTTTGAACCCTATCTTTTTGAGAACAATTGCTTTACTTGTTAAACAAAATCTCTTTCTCTGAGCAATTGTATTAGTATAATAATATATAATATAATTTCCCAATTTCTTTGAGCATACAATATGTCTCAGTATTTGTATTATTTATTTTATAGTCAGTTTTGCTCATCTTTATCAAGGGTTCCAATAATTTTGGACCTGACTGTATGTCCAACACATTGTCTTTATTCATTGTCTTACCTCATTCACTGTCTTACCTCATTCACTGTCTTACCTCAAAGTAAGAAATACCTTGAATCCCACTACCCAGATAAAATCATGGAATTTTCCACCCACGTCTAAAATAGCTGCCTTTTATGTGATTGCTATTCTGCACAAGTTTGAGAATGGGAATGGTTTATGAATTAGGAAAAGAGGGATATATTTTCTGCTCCATTACCAGCTGCTCAGAGTGCTTCAGGGTTGGTCTCTCCTCCTCCCCAATCTCCTCAATCTGGCTTCTCTTCTCTCCTCTTTTTCTTCCCTCCCTTCTATCTCACGGTCAGCACCTGAGCACAGCATGGAGGAAAATAATGAAAAGATATTAACATATATATTAAGAAATCATAACATCCATTTCATAATCCTACTGAGATAGAGATCAGAAAACAGAAAAGACCAGAAAGACCCACAAAATAAACTTGGGATAAATGCAACCAAGTTCCAAATGAAGCACATCATTGAGGTATCCGGTGAATCTTTAACCAGCCATCAAATCTCAAAACGTCCATGACAACTCTAACAGGTCCATCCCAGCCRRTCCAGAGGGCTACAAACAGGCTTCTCTTACAAAACAGGGATTACCKAATGTTTAGGCAGGTTACCAAGAACTGGTTAAGATTAAAACACCCAGGTCTGCAGTAGAAAACCAACCTCAGAAACATATTCCACTGCCTCAGTGACAGCTCCTCACATGAAAAACATCCTTTCCATCTCACCACAAAATGCTAATCAAACTCACGAGTCGATGGACCTAATTTCAGAGCAACAACAGACCTCCATGCAGCTAGTGCCTTGAGAAAGCTTCTCATCCGTCTGAGTCTGAACCACAACAATACAGACTGCTGTATGGCTAATCAACCAAGGCTGGCTGGGAACCTCCCTGTCATGACACTGAGCCATGTTTTCATGCACTTCTTGACTCACACTCTTGAACCCGGTGCCATGTAACACACCCCTCTGGTTTCACAGGAACACCCAAACCAAATCATCAAATCAAATGTTATTGGTCACGTACACATGGTTAGCAGATGTTAATGCGAGTGTAGCGAAATGCTTGTGCTTCTAGTTCTGACCGTGCAATAATATCTAACAAGTAATCTAACAATTTCACAACAACTTCCTTATACACACGAGTGTAAAGGAATGATTAAGAATATGTACATATAAATATATGGATGAGTGATGGCCGAACGGCATAGGCAAGATGCAGTAGATGGCATAGAGTACAGTATATACATATGAGATGAGTAGTGTAGGGTATGTAAACATTATATAAAGTGGCATAGTTTAAGTGACTAGTGATACATMTATTACATCCAAATGTTAATTATAAAAGTGGCTAGAGATTGAGTCTGTATGTTGGCAGCAGCCACTCAATGTTAGTGATGGCTGTTTAACAGTCTGATTGCCTTGAGATAGAAGCTGTTTTTCAGTCTCTCGGTCCCCGCTTTGATGCACCTGTACTGACCTCGCCTTCTGGATGATAGCGGGGTGAACAGGCAGTGGCTCGGGTGGTTGTTGTCCTTGATGGTCTTTTTGACCTTCCTGTGACATCGGGTGGTGTAGGTGTCCTGGAGGGCAGGTAGTTTGCCCCCGGTGATGCGTTGTGCAGACCTCACTACCCTCTGGAGAGTCTTACGGTTGTGGGCGGAGCAGTTGCCGTACCAGGCGGTGATACAGCCTGACAGGATGCTCTCGATTGTGCATCTGTAAAAGTTTGTGAGTGTTTTTGGTGATAAGCCACATTTCTTCAGCCTCCTGAGGTTGAAGAGGCGCTGTTGCGCCTTCTTCACCACACTGTCTGTGTGTGGATGGACCATTTCAGTTTGTCCGTGATGTGTACGCCGAGGAACTTAAAACTTTCCACCTTCTCCACTACTGTCCCGTCGATGTGGATAGGGGGTGCTCCCTCTGCTGTTTCCTGAAGTCCACCATCATTGTTTTGTTGACGTTGAGTGTGAGGTTATTTTCCTGACACCACACTCCGAGGGCCCTCACCTCCTCCCTGTAGGTCGTCTCGTCATTGTTGGTAATCAAGCCTACCACTGCAGTGTTGTCTGCAAACTTGATGATTGAGTTGGAGGCGTGCATGGCCACGCAGTTATGGGTGAACAGGGAGTAAAGGAGAGGGCTGAGAACACACCCTTGTGGGGCCCCAGTGTTGAGGATCAGTGGTGTGGAGATGTTGTTTCCTACCCTCACCACCTGGGGGCGGCCCGTCAGAAAGTTTGGACCAATTGGGGCGGTAAGCAAATTGAAGTGGGTCTAGGGTGTCAGGTAGGGTGGAGGTGATATGATCCTTGACTAGACTCTCAAAGCACTTCATGATGACGGAAGTGAGTGCCCCGGGGTGATAGTCGTTTAGCTCAGTTACCTTAGCTTTCTTGGGAACAGGAACAATGGTGGCCCTATTGAAGCATGTGGGAACAGCAGACTGGGATAGGGATTGATTGAATATGTCCGTAAACACACCAGCCAGCTGGTCTGCGCATGCTCTGAGGACGTGGCCGGGGATGCCGTCTGGGCCGGCCCAGATACTGTTACCCCAGTATCTTGCCAAGGCATCTCCACGACATAACCTATACTTACGCGTGATTTGCAAGGAATACAGCCAATATTCCCTATCTGCAAATCCATGTGATTTCAGAAATACGTGCAAGTTCCAGGAGATAAGCTGCATGATAATGGAGGTTCTTCCTTGTTCTCATACCTTGGCTTTCACTGCAACGCCTGGGACTTAACTAGTGCATTTCATTGTGGAGTTGTGGCCAAATGACGTCAGTCATTTCCATTTACAGAATGTCACATTATGAACTTTTATCTTACTCAGTCCATTGTTGAATACTTTTGCCATGGGACAGAGGGAGGGAAGGAGAGAGTGAGAGAAACAGAGCCTCATAGAGGAACAACAGTCAAATCACAATGAGCCATTCATTCAGCCCCTAGTTCCACAGCTGGTTCTAATATAGAGCTAGGAGGGGCAAAGAGAGAGAGAGAGAGACACACACGATCAACCCATATTTCCATACATAAATAAAATAAAGAGAGGGAGGGAGAAAGAGAGGCAGAGAGATGGCGAGAGAGACACATAGATAGATAGACAGAGAGAGAGAGATAGGAGAGAGAGAGAGACTGTTACAGCCAAGAAAATGAGCCTCAAAACAAACGTAATGGTGTCTGAGGCCCTGTTGTGGATCCAGACACTGTCAGAGAGCGGAAATACAAACAGGCCCAGTGATGACGAGCAACCAATGTCTGGGAGGTCTGTGTACATGTCTTAGACTCCTACTCTTATCAGTCATCACAAATCAATACAAATGTGATTCTATCACCCTAGAAGGCGTCAGTAAATATCACAATAGAGTATAATAACAGCGGAATAACTAGTCTATACAGACTATAAAATGTCATAACTAAACTAAAACTACATACACAGTATATACCAACATACACAGTATATACCAACATACACAGTATATACCAACATACACAGTATATACCAATGTGTATGTAGTGCCCAGTGTTATGAGGTAGGTTATGCAAACTTTTGTACATTCTTGTTTTTGTGAAAGAGTCAAACAGTTCTGAAGAGATAGGTTAACACACACTCTCACGTCTGCACCGGCTACCCTTTCATCACACAGCTGAAAACACACATACACACACAGGCACAGACGCACGCGCGCACACACGCACACAAACGAACACACGCACACACTCCAGGATCCTTTGAACCCATTGGACTCCCACAAATCCACAAAAACAGCTGAATCATTTCAGTACATTGTTTCAGGTATAAGCTCTGAAGAAACAAATATGGAGGGCATACTGTAACTCTGTTCTTATCTTCCATCTAAACATACTGGGAAATTGTAGTACTGAGTACCAAATCCACCATGACAGTAGTAACCTTTCAACAGCAGCAGTGAGATGATGACATGTATACAGTACACCCACTCAAAAGATTTCACCATGCAGAGGCACTCAACACCACAACCCCTCAACACTAGACCCCAGACTGGAAGAGTGTACATCATGGGTCACCCTTTCTCACTGTTCATTATAAAGGCTATATATCATTGATGTGCCATTAAAATAGCTTATTGTGTGATTGCCTGAGGTCTGATGAAGAAAGGGTTACAGGAAAAGGAGCTCCATCTCTGTATTCCCTCAGGACCCAGAAACAACCCAGTCACTTCCTCCAAGCCCAGGAGAAAAAGTAACAAGGAAAGGGAAAATGAGACGGAGAGGGAGAAAGAATGAGGGAGTAAAGTAAAGAGAGAGCAGGAGTGGAGGTACAGTATGTGAGTGAAAGACGGAGAAAATAAAGAGGGGTGGGGGTGTGGGTGAACAACAAGAGGGGCGAGACTGGAGTGGGGGAGAGAAAGAAAATAGGGAGGGAGAAGAGAATAACTTTTAAAATGGAAGGTTCTAGAATGAGAACACCATGACTGTTGTAAGATTTCGAATCCACCAGTATGAGTCATTGAAACTCCCAGCAGCCACACCATAATGTTGTGTCCTCTGCTCTTGCCAAAACAGGGCAGACATCACAGGGATTCAAGAGGAACTCTTGACCAAGGGTGAATTACGTTTCAAAAGATCTTTCTTCATCATCTGAACTTGATGCGCCTGTAAGATTACGATCATATCATATCAACATTCCACTCCTGGTTTAAGGATAAAAAGAGACTCACAATAAAAACCCAGCACACAAAGAGGCAGCACTTCTTGTTCCTAAATGAAGCTGAATGTTATTTTGTCAGCTTACTTATGATTGACCTCAGTCCAATGAGTATAATACCATGTCAAATAAACTGGAACAATACATGGGAAAATTGGAACTATTATGAAAACTATTTTGGAAACCAACAAATACATACATCATGCTGGTGTTACATTATTCACTGGAGGAGAAACCTTCATTGCTTTTTCTGCATCTGCTGGGGTCTGCTGTATGTGACCTTAACTCTCATTCTAACAGATGGCTTAATTTAGCCACCTGGTCATGAATTAATAACCAATGACCAATGAATTGCTGTCTCTACTCAGAAGTGGCAAGGATGGTAGCCATTTACCATCATGTGGTTACTTTACAAGTAAACCACTCTTTCTAGAACAAATGCCGTGCCTCATTCGCATGAAAAACAAGACTTTCACATGTGCATGAGGAGGACAGATGCTCTCATATGACCAGGGTATAACAAATTACTGTGAGGGCGATGTGCTTCTGAATAACTAATAGTGGGTTTGAACTAGGAACAGTGAAGACATATCAAATTTTTCTATTCAGATTTTATTTCATCAAATGCAACAACAGGTGTTGATGAACAGTGGTATGCTTCCTTACGGGCCTTTCCCAGCAATGCCGAGAGAAAAGAGAGAAATAATAGAAAAGTAATAATAAATACACAATGAGTAACGATAACTTGGCCATACTATATACACACGGGGTGCCAGTACTGAGTCATTGTGCAGGGGTACAAGGCAATTGAGCTAGTACATATAACTAGGAATAAAGTGACTAGGCAACAGGATAGATAATAAACAGTAGCAGCAGTGCATGTTATGAGTAAAAAAATAAAAAATAAAAAAAGGCAATGTTTAAAGGGTCAATGCAGATAGTTAACCAAATAGCTACCTAGACTATTTCAGTAAGTTTTTAGCAGTCTTATGGCTTGGGGGTAGAATCTGTTCAGGGTCCTATTGTTTCCAGACTTGGTGTATTGGTACCACTTACCGTGTGGTAGCAGAGAAAACAGTCTATGACTTGTGTGGCTGGAGTCATTGACAATTTTTAGGGCCTTCCTCTGACACGCCTGGTATAGTGGTCCTGGATGGCAGAGAGCTCGGCCCCAGTGATGTACTGGGCCGTCCGCACTACGGCCCAGCTTTGCGTTCGGATGCATACCAAGCTGTGATGCAGCCAGTCAAGATGCTCTCAATGGTGCAGCTGTAGAACTTTTTGAAGATCTTTTCAGCCTCCTGAGGGGGAAGAGGTGTTGTCGTGCTCTCTTCATGACTGTGTTGATGTTTTTGAACCATGATAGATCCTTAGTGATGTGGACGCTGAGGAACTTGAAGCTCTTGACCCGCTCCACTACAGCCCCGTCGATGTGAATGGGGTCATGCTTGGCCCTCTGTTTCCTGTAGTCTACGATCAGCTCCTTTGTCTTGCTGACGATGAGGGAGAGGTTGTTGTCCTGGCACCACACTGCCAGGTCTCTGACCTCCTCCCTATAGGCAGTCTCATCGTCGTCGGTGATCAGGTCTACCACCGTCGTGTAGTCAGTAAACTTACTGATGGTGTTGGAGTTGTGTGCGGCTACACAGTCGTGGGTGAACAGGGAGTGCAGGAGGGGACTAAGCACGCACCCCTGAGGGGCCCCTGTGTTGTGGGTCAGCGTGGCGGATGTGCTGTTGCCTGTCCTTACCACCTGGGGGCAGACGTCCAGGATCCAGATGCAGAGGGAGGTGTTAAGTCCCGGGGTCCTTAGCTTAGTGATGAGCTTGGAGGGCACAATGGTATTTTGAATGCAGCGCTGTWGTCAATGAACAGCATTCTCTTGTCCAGGTGGGAGAGGGCAGTGTGMAGTGCAATAGAGATTGTGTCATCTGTGGATCTGTTGGAGCCGTATGCGAATTGGAGTGGGTCCAGGGTATCTGGGATGATGGTGTTGATGTGAGCCATGACCAGCCTTTCAAAGCATTTCTTGGCTACAGATGTGAGTGTTACTGGGCAATAGTCACTTAGACAGGTTACCTTGGCATTCTTGGGCACGGGGACTATGTTGGGCTGCTTGAAACATGTAGGTATTACAGACTGGGTCAGGGAGAGGTTGAAAATATCAGTGAAGCCTTAACCCAGCCAAGCTATGTAGCCTATGCCCTGTTACTGCAAGCAAATAGGACGACTGTTTTTAACATGAAGGACGTGTAGGGTCTGGAGAGAAATAGTCTGGCCCATACAGCCAGGGAGTGGCCTTACTGCTTGACCTGGCCTCAGCCCTGCCTGCCTGCTCACATTAAGTCTGGAACAGGAGAAGAATAAACATCAGCATCACAGCTGCCATTGGTCATTGTGTTGACCCCTCCAAAAGGAAACTGCCTGGCTAAGGGTGGGGCCCAGGGACAGGAATTGCAACAGAAACAAAAGAAGAAAAACTGTATGCATTAGAGAGAGAGAGGTGGAAGGAAGAGACAGAGGGAGAGAAAGAGAGAAAATTCCTGTGCAGAACGGGAGGTAGAGGGATAAGGATTGATGGAGGCCAGAGAGGCAGTGTTCTGGAAGGATTTGGGGAAGGATCAGGGGAGACAGAGACGGAGACGAAGACCAGAGTAGAGCTGTTAGTCCGGTCAGGCAGGGGAAAGCTGGTCAGACTCACAACAGTTTTGGGGTTAAAACTTCAGGTCAGTGGAGTCAGTCAGTGGTGGTCACATGCAGCACAGTGGGGCAACGGAAGGAAGTAGTCAAGCACTGAAGCACTGTTGATGTGTCTAAGTGACCCGTTCACCGGGATCCTCATTGATTGTTTCCAGACTGACTCAATGAGTGAAGTAAATTAGATAACAACAAGCGGGACTTGAACCACACTTATAGACATGGCAGGTATACACAAACACACAACAAGGCATTGGGAGGTTGTTGCGAGTCAGTGAATAGAACAATCCATCTTCCCTTTCGGAACGATTCATGTATTAAGAAAGATTGTTCCAGAGATTAGTCCAGCAGATAATGATGTCATGCTTCCTTGGACTCTACATGCATGATCAAGGAATATGTTGACTGAAAACGTTAAAGGATTTGTCTCTGGCTGTAGGTCTGGATAAATAAGTAAGGCTATTAACCCTCAATGGCCAAATCCCCCAATCTGGCCCCATTCTAATATCAGAGCTATGTCATCARCCCCTGCTATAGCTAAATACATCTGCACCTCTCCACAGCAATGAGTGATCAGCAGTCATAAGCGAGGCACTATAGGCTTTACAAAAACAGTTATTAATACTGATGGAGAATTTGGTGATAAGTTACTCTCATATTAAAGTAAAAAATATTGATATTCTATCAATAAAAAGGTGRACAAACTGTGATCCKTTTTCCCACCAAAACAAGAAACTTATGTTTGTGTGAAATTTGCATAAAACTATACATGATGTCCAAATGTGTATTTGAGCTGTGGCCTATTATACACCTTCAATGGCAGTAGTGTAAGGCTCAAGTATAACATGCCTTTCTGTGCAGAAGTAGAAGGCTTTCTGCTCACTGAATCAGTAACAATTGTTCATTGACTGATMTGATAGGACTAGTTCCCAGACTKCACAAGAGGACATGAACTGTAAAATGGCAGAGTGAAATATACATTGACAGCCTACACGCATTAACTCACAGAGCGTCTGTAATTATATTCCACTACCTGATTTAAGGTGATAGGCAACTCTAAATTAATTGCTCATGTGTGTAACCATGGTTTCAGCTGAACAGAGGGGTGTCAGCAAAGGGACAGTCTGGCCCGCTACGACCTGTCCGCAAATTCGAATAAATCCAGACAATCACAGACATGAAGCTTCATGCAGGTTAATGGCGTAATTCCATTAGTCTAGCTAAATCATTTAAATGCCCAGCGTGTGGTCCACCGCTACAAATGGGCTTTATAACCTTGCATTCCTCCATTTGGAATTCCACTACAGCGCCCCTCGTTCCAAACGTTGTAATCGGGAATGTGGTCCTGGTCGGTGAGACCGTTAGGCTACGCATTCTATCCCCGCTGCTGTTGGCACGAGCATGGGATAACTCCAACTGGGCACCTTACATTCTAGGACACCTATGGAGACCTGTGTCGGTCACCTATAAAGTAGGCCTAGTCTGTGTGAAAGCAGGCTGCTATCAAGTGATCAATGATTGATCAAAGGACGCCATACAATTATATGGGTCTATCTCACTTGGGTTGTAACCATCTTCTCCAAAGTTTAATAATGACCAATAGATAAACCGTGAAAATCATTAGTAGGCTATTAAGCCTACAGGCGTTAAATGTTCTTCCAGACACTGCTTCTTCTAGAGAGGAGGAAAACCCGATAGAATGAATTCAACCCTATAGCTTTTGAGGCAGACATCCGTTCACTGAACTGACCACCAGTCACCGACGGGCGGTTAAAGCAGACCAAAGTTAAGGGCAGAGTGGCAATGAGAAAGTGATGAACATCTGGAAGTAGGCTAATGAAAAGAGGAAGAATGGAAGGACCCACCCTCTCCCTGGAGTAACGGCAATCACGGGGTTTTCTTTAAATGAGGGTTTAATCGTAAAGTATTCAGGAATTCAACTTCAAAASTWWCTTTGATTGAAGAAAGAACCTGATCGAAAAACGTTTTAGTTGAAGTTCCTAATTTTTAAAAGTTTAGCCAAAAGAGTGAGGGTGGCAAGTTTCCAAATTGTTCCAGAACGCAAATATTAACTAAAGATCTTCTCTCCAATTTGAACAATAACCACAGTGAAAATGTGAGACCGCTCTCTCAGCTGTCAATAAAATTCAGCCAACATGACCTATTAACACAAAACGTCTCAGGGATAACACACGCGCCAGTACCCGATGCATTGTGTGCGCTCCCTCGAGGAGCGCATTATCGCCAATGATGCTCAGCCAAATAACCTACTATGCACGAGAACAAAACCACTCATTAGGCCATTAATACTTATGGTAATATTTAGGGAAAAGTGCACACCAATTCATACAAACATAACGCAGTTAAATAGGTAGAGAATGGGCAATACGAGACCCGTTACTTCTAGAAGTAAGACACAAACCGGGGAACGGATAGGACAAAAGAAATATTACGCAAGACACCATTTTGGACTTATTAATTGAGCAAACGTTAACATACAGGCTGCTGGGAATTAAGAATGTATGATCTTATCAAAAGGCTGTTGTACTTACCTATCCTTATAAATCCGTTCAGACGTCTTGGGCCAGGAGCGCTCACTGACATGGAGACAAAAACACCGCAGCCAAGCGGTTCAGAACCCCCTCCCTCCGCTCTTAAAGGGCCAGGAGAGCCTTTAGACCAGACTAGTACCTTAGGCTAGAAGCCCCATTCCACTCAGACATCTCTGCATATTCATTCAAAATGGTAAAATGTAAGAGTTGGAATAAGAGAGTCGTCGTATTAACGGCTCTGTGTGTCTTATAGAAATATAGCCCAATGCAAGGGTGACCTAAAGTCCGTCAGCATTGCTTTCTTTCCATTCTTTAATTATTTTTTTTATCGGTGACTGCGCATGGGAAATATGGTCCCCGTAACATGACGTCATACTTTAGTCTCCCCTGGAATCTACCCGTGTCTTACAGAAGACTAAATAGTCGATTGGGGGACGTAAATGTGGTTACTGTTTTACAGAGAATGGATACACCACAGCTATATCACTGATTGATTAATGCCTAAAAAGGGTGGGTGTGTTTTTATTATATAGCGTGTTACATATCAATAACACACACTACATCCATACAATGGGCGTTTACTTTGGCAGACAAACATTACGGCTACAATGTCAGGCACACGGGCACAGGAAATTAATTGCACGATGAAAAATAAGTGAAAGGGGCGCATACTCCGACTTGAGCCGACATTAGGTTCAAATAGAGATCTGAGGGGTTCGCTCTGCATTGTCTGGCCAATAATTAGGTTGGTTCATGTCTGCAAAGATGCGTCCTGAGAGCCAGATGACTAAACCCGTTCAGTTTCTCCAGGATAACCCATCCACAGCCTATTCATAATCCACTCGAAATGGAACGCTACATCTCTTCTCATTTAAAAAATAAATAAAGCAATAATATGCCACATGTCAATACACATAAAAATTAGATACCCATCTGCATTATTAACACAATATACTACAGGCCTATAGCCTATCAATTAATAAACGAAGGTGTTTAATAATTGAGTTGTTTAAACATTTCCCCTGCTGGCTAAATCCAGTCCTGGGACTCATATTCCCAGGGTAGTAAAACCATGCGTCTAGAATGATTAACCCTCTCAAGGTTATATACAGTACAGTGCATTCGGAAAGTATTCAGACCCCTTGACTTTTTCTCACATCTTGTTACATTACAGCCTTATTCTAAAATGGATAAAATAAAATTCCTCATTCAACTACACACACTACCCCATAATGACAAAGTGGAAACAGGTTTAGAAATGTATTTAAAATAAAAAACAAATACCTTATTTACATTAATATTCAGACCCTTTGCTATGAGCTCAGGTGCATTCTGTTTCCATTGATCATCCTTGAGATGCTTCTACAACTTGATTGGAGTCCACCTGTGGTAAATGCAATTGATTGGACATGATTTGGAAAGGCACACCCCTGTCTATATAAGGTCCCACAGTTGACAGTGCAAAACTGAGCAATCGGGGGAGAAGGGCCTTGGTCAGGGAGGTGACCAAGAATCCGATGGTCACTCTGACAGAGCTCTAGAGTTCCTCTGTGGAGATGGGGGAACCTTCCAGAAGGACAACCATCTCTGCAGCACTCCACTAATCAGGCCTGTGGTAGAGTGGCCAGACGGAAGCCACTCCTCAGTAAAAGGCACATGACAGCCCGCTTGGAGTTTGCCAAAAGGCACCTAAAGACTCTCAGACCATGAGAAACAAGATGCTCTGGTTTGATGAAACCAAGATTTTACTCTTTAGCCTGAATATCAAGACCCACATCTGGAGGAAACCTGGCACCATCCCTACGGTGAAGCATGGTGGTGCCAGCATCATGCTATGGGGATGTTTTTCAGCGGCAGGGACTGGGAGACTAGTCAGGATCGAGGGAAAGATGAACGGAGCAAAGTACAGAGAGATCCTTGATGAAAACTTGCTTCAGAGCACTCAGGACCTCAGACTGGGGTGAGGGTTCACCTTCCAACAGGACAATGCAAGGGTGGCTTCGGGACAAGTCTCAATGTCCTTGAGTGGCCCAGCCAGAGCCCGGATTTGAACCCGAGAGAACCTGGAGACCTGGTAATAGCTGTGCAGCAACGCTCCCCATCCAACCTGACAGAGCTTGAGAGGATCTGCATAGATCTGCAATACAGGTGTGCCAAGCTTATACCGTCATACCCAAGACTCAAGGCTGTAATTGCTGCCAAAGGTGCTTCAACAAAGTACTGAGTAAAGGGTCTGAATACTTATGTAAATCTCATATTTCTGTTTTTTTTTATTTGATAAATTTGCAAAAATGTATCAAAACCATTTTTTTTATTTGTCATTATGAGGTATTGTGTGTAGGTTGAGAAGGGAAAAAAACAATTTAATCTATTTTAGAACAAGGCTCTAACGTAACAAATGGTGGAAAAAGTCAAGGGGTCTGAATACTTTCCCAATACATTGTATATCAATCAGCACTGATAAAAGCAGACTGTTAAGATTGAGAGAACATTTTAATACAAAGCAGTACAAAAAAACAAAAAGAAGTGAATAAATAAAAAAAACTAGTTATTTTCCTGACTGGTAAAAACAGTTTTAGACAAGCCTCGTGAAAACACAATAAACAGAGGAAATACAGTAGTTACAGACGTTGGTACGTAGGTGCGGCAGTGTGAATACAGTATAGTGCAATACAATAAAGGAGACACAGTCCAATACAGTAGTTAAAAAGACCTACATTATATGTTTCCACCAACCACAGGGTTGAAGATTCATTCCAGAACATGTGGAGTGTTTGTCAGCACAGAGGGAGAGAGAGAGAGAGGGGAGAGAGAGAGAGGGGAGAGAGAGAGAGGGGAGAGAGGAGAGAGAGAGAGAGAGAATGTCACTGCCAGTCTAGCAGTGCTTACCATGTGAACATCAGTGATGCAACAGTGTTTTTGGTCAGTTCAGTAAAAATAACATTTCACAGTGTCACCAGAGACCATTTGTAAGGCTCCCTCTCTTCCCAAAGCCACATCTCTCCAACCTACAATGTGTCCATTGTATGTTGATCTAGAGCAGGCGGGCCTCTAATGATCAAAATGTCATACTTCTTCATAATGAATTCCTGTCCTGATACAGGGTGTATGAAAGGGAGAAGTCAGTAGTGAAAGAATGTCAGTTATTTGGTATGAGGATCGTTGGTTACAGAACGACTCCCTGGGAACATTTAATGACTACGTCTGGCAGCAACTGGTCCCCCACCAAAATAATCACACACAAATTCACTAAGGCCACGAAACACAGGGAACAGGCCTGCTAAACCACACAGTGTAACCACCCAGGCCCTTCCACAGCAAACATGACACATACACAAGCAAATGGAAAGAAGCCTATATCCTGTGCAGTCGGGGCAAGACACACACTCAAACACAAACCTCCAAGCGCACACATTCAAACTCGGCCCAAAACAAACACGCAATTAGGGAAGCGCCTAGGAGCTGTTTTGGATTCTCCCGTTCAGGAAAAGCTACATTTAAACAGAGCGGAGATGAACAGAGAGGGAGAGGCATCCTTCTGGGTCCTCCTCAATGCAGAGAGACTCCACCTGAAAGCTGGTCTCTGTAAATGCCCAGGACAAAGAGAGATGGTCCAAACGACTATGTTTACAGTGCAGATAAACTTCCAGTATAAACAGAGGAAGCTTTTCCTATAGGAGTGTGAGAGACAGAGAGAATGGGGGGAGGCAGAGCAGAGCAGGAGAGGAAGACAAGAAACGAGTGAGTGAGGGGGGAGAGAGGTGGTATGGCCTGACACTGGGGGGGTTTGGAATAACAAGCTAGGGAGATGGAGGAGGATGGTGTGAGTGTTGAGGATCGACTGTTGGTGTGTGAACGGGGGTGGGGGAGACAGACAGACCAGTTGAAATCAAGAGTATGCCTCAAGCTCTCGGTTTCTTCTCTGTTGACGAGGTCTGCTGTGCTTCAACAGTCCCCCCGGCGGAGACTGGACCTACTGAAGGAATTTCTGTGAAGACATAAAAAGWTCAAAAGACAGATTAAAATGTTGCTATCTGGACGAGGGTTTTGCAATGTGTGGATGAAGGAGCCTCTTAATTGCTGGTATGGTGTATGTCATTTTGTGTTCTGGCAGGTGTGGCTGTGCTGTATCTGGCTGTGATTAGAAATCCTCCAGCCCTCACATAAGACACGCAGCTGGCTCCAAAAACACCCAGTCAAAACCAACCATGTGCTGACACTTTCCAAACCAGATCTGCTGAGATGATTGAAGCAGCAGCTGCATTGTGTGTGGATGAAGGGGTCCTACTAGTGGTACTCAGTGGGGCGTGATGCATGTTTGTGTGACTAAGAGTATGTAAAGGTCAGTTACTACGGTGTTTTTCAAAGAGAGGCTGGCAGTGGGGTGTTCAAATGGATTTGCTCACAGTGTTGTGGTTTTGCATCTGTGTGTGTGAAGACGGCTTGTCAAGTTACTATTGTTGAGGCTGTAAGATTCAGGCTCTAGTGCCTGTAGAGCTGGATGCGCTCATTATTGTGTGTGTGTGTGTGTGTGTGTGTTGTGGTGTTGTGTGTGTGGTGTGTGTGTGTGTGTGTGTGTGTTGTGTGGTGTGTGTGTGTGTGTGTGTGTGTGTTATTATGAGTGTGGTGTGTCCATGCAGTTCATAAGTGTGTGAATCCAGTTTCTTGTACATAGACATTGAATCACTGGTCATTTAATATGTTACATAATGCTTACTCATCATAATGATATACTGTATTCTATTTCACTGTATTTTAGTCAATGCCACTCCGACATTGCTCGTCTCTAATATTACATATTTTTTATTCCATTCTTTACTTTTAGATTGTGTGTATCGTTGTGAATTGTTAGATCTACTGCACGTTGGAGCTAGGACACAAGCCTTTCGCTACACCCGAATAAACTCTGCTAAATATGTGCACGTGACCAATAGATTTGATTTGTAACCTTTGTGTAGCAGACTGAAGCCCTGCAGCCGGCAGTGTCCTGTAGAAGCTGTGGGATGCTTGCGGGTGATGAGGGTCCCAGAGACTCTTTCAGCTTATTGTAGTTCCTCTCCATTTCCTTGTGGTACTCTTTCTGGTCTGGACCAATCAGAGTCTTGTTTTTTCCTCAGGGCATCCTCACACCTGCAGAGAGGAAGGAACACACACACGTCAAAGTCTGTTCACTGGGTTATTGAAACGTGTGTGTCAGACTGTATAGTCCATGTACAGGCTTTGTAAGGTGTCACACCTCTTATGAAGTCTTTAAAGCAGAGGCGTAGTTTGTGTGTATGACGGTACAGCTTGGGGTCATCGGAATGTCAGAGAGAAAGACCTGGGCCACCTCCAGAGGGCCCTGCACCGAGAGACAGAAGAGAGCGGAGAGAGGGTTACGTACACCTCCAACATGTCAAACACACACAAGGATATTACACAAACACAGACCTGGTTGACAGTGGTGCCCACGGAGCCCTGCAGCACCATCTGCAGCATCTTGGCGTCGGCAGGCTCCTGGTGGGTAGCGAAGGCCAGCTCCTGGGTCTTCTTCTGCATGTCCTCTATAGCCACCTCCATGGGCACCAGGATGATCTGGAGAGGAGAGGAGAAAGCGACATGATCATGAGCACTGCTTCACTGTGAGTGGATTAAGCTAGTGTTATGTCCTGTAAAGCTCTATGAGCACCTGGAAAAACACTGCTAAATATAAATCATTTCACTGTTCACAGTGCTCACCYTGTTTCACACTACAGTCATACATGTACACAGTGACCCACCTCCTCTTTGTGGATGACGTTGACGCGTGTCTTGATGTAGGGGAAAGCGTGGGACGTGGTGAGGATGGACTTGCGTTTGTACTGCTCGTGCAGGTCCCCGTGGGCGCGCCCGTCCAGGGTGAAGGGGGTGCAGTACATGAAYGTGCGCAGGTTGTAGTTCTTGTCGAAGTAGGTGATCCTCTCCTTCAGCTCGTACGTGTCGAAGAAGGGCTCCACGTAGGTGATCTGGAGGTAGGCCTGACAGACATAGATATACAACACATATATAAGCACTGGAGGTAGGCCTGAGAGCCGCACAGATAAACAACACATAGATCAGTACTACGGGTCATTCCTCACATCCCCATTTAAAAACTGCAACACAAACCTTCAGTCATTTCTCTTTCTGAGACTTTGGGCCTTTTA
The DNA here is from genome assembly GCF_002910315.2 of Salvelinus sp. IW2-2015. Classification (NCBI taxonomy): domain Eukaryota; kingdom Metazoa; phylum Chordata; class Actinopteri; order Salmoniformes; family Salmonidae; genus Salvelinus; species Salvelinus sp. IW2-2015. The sequence goes on from NC_036860.1 coordinate 74,695,677, forward strand.
CCTTATTGGGGTCCAGCTTGTTCTTGTCCACATGGTTGGAGTCCTTGATAATCTCCACCACATCATCTCCAAACCGCTCAGCATAGAACTCCTMAACAAGATGTAGAGAGACATTCAAAAGACTGGTATCAGCTTATAACACACAACTCTGCAATGGTCCAGTGAGTTACAGAAAGGATCACTGARGTCTTTGGGTGCTATATAAATGATTATTAACATCCTCCTCGTCATTCTCCTSAGACCGTACCTCTAGTCTGTAGGAGATCTCAGCCAGCTTGGTGATAGAGGGCTCCTTGTACACAAACTCCTGCTCATCCAGGTCCCCAAAGCGACAGCCGTAGAAGCCCACCCGGAAGTAGGTCCCAAACATCCTCTACACACTATAGAGAGGGGCATGGAAGACCGAGAGGGGGGGGAGGGGGAAGAATAGGAAAACAGAACACAGAGATTACTTTCAGAGTCACTTAGTCTAAACTGCCCTAAATTGACATGTTAATTTGTTCTAAGTTGTCCTAAATTGACATGTAATTTTGTTTCTAAAGTTGTCTAAATTGACATGTTAATTTGTTCTAAGTTGTCCTAAATTGACAATGTTAATTTGGTCTAAGTTGTCCTAAATTGACATGTTATTTGGTCTAAGTTGTCCTAAATTGACATGTTAATTTGGTCTAAGTGTCCTAAATTGACATGTTAATTTGTTCTAAGTTGTCCTAAATTGACATGTTCATTTGTTCTAAGTTGTCCTAAATTGACATGTTAATTTGTTCTAAGTTCCCTAAATTGACATGTTCATTTGTTCTAAGTTGTCCTAAATTGACATGTTAATTTGTTCTAAGTTGTCCTAAATTGACATGTTAATTTGTTCTAAATTGTCCTAAATTGACATGTTAATTTGTCTAAGTTGTCCTAAATTGACATGTTAATTTGTTCTAAGTTGTCCTAAATTGACATGTTAATTTGTCTAAGTTGTCCTAAATTGACATGTTAATTTGGTCTAAGTTGTCCTAAATTGACATGTTAATTTGGTCTAAGTGTCCTAAATTGACATGTTAATTTGTTCTAAGTTGTCCTAAATTGACATGTTATTTGTTCTAAGTTGTCCTAAATTGACATGTTATTTGTTCTAAGTTGTCCTAAATTGACATGTTAATTTGTTCTAAGTTGTCCTAAATTGACATGTTAATTTGTTCTAAGTTGTTCCTAAAATTGACATGTAATTTGTTCTCTAAGTTGTCCTAAATTGACATGTTAATTTGGTCTAAATTGTCCTAAAACGACATGTTACAACCAGGGCTCCATATGCGACAACATATTTTGCTGTGTGACTTGGAGTTTAAATTTAGGAGTGCCTTCGTAAAGTATTCAGACACCTTGACTTTTTCCACATTTTGTTACATTACAGCCTTATTCTAAAATTGATTACATTGTTTTCCCCCCCTCAAATCTACATACAATACCCCATAATGACAAAGCAAAAAAAAAGTTTAAAAAATTGTTGCTAAATTATATAAAATAAAATGAAATATGACATTTACATAAGCATTCAGACCCTTTACTCAGTACTTTGTTGAAGCACCTTTGGCAGCGATTACAGCCTTGAGATTTCTTGGGTATGACGGAACAAAATAGGCACAGCTGTATTAGGGGAGTTTCTCCCATTCTTCTCTGCAGATCCTCCCAAGCTCTGTCAGTTTGGATGGGGAGCGTTGCTGCACAGCTATTTTCAGGTCTGTCCAGAGATGTTCGATTGGGTTCAAGTCCGGGCTCTGGCTGGGCCACTCAAGGACATTCAGAGACTTGTCCCGAAGCCACTCCTGCGTTGTCTTGGCTGTGTGCTTAGGGTCGTTGTCCTGTTGGAAGGTGAACCTTCACCCCATTCTGAGGTCCTGAGCGCTCTGGAGCAGGTTTTCATCAAGGAGCTCTCTGTACTTTGCTCTGTTCATCTTTGCCTCGATCATGACTAGTCCCCCAGTCCCTGCAGCTGAAAAACATCCCCACGGCATGATGCTGCCACCACCATGATTCACCGTAGGGATGGTGCCAGGTTTCCTCCAAACGTGATGCTTGGCATTCAGGCCAAAGAGTTCAATCTTGGTTTTATCAGACCAGAGAATATTGTTTCTCATGGTCTGAGAGTCTTCAGGTGCCTTTCTGCAAACTCCAAGCGGGCTGTTGTGTGGCTTTTACTGAGGAGTGGCTTCCATCTGGTCACTCTACAATAAAGTGTCATGTTGCAGAGATGGTTGTCCTTCTGGAAGGTTCTCCCATCTCTACAAAGGAACTCTGGAGCTCTGTTAGAGTGACCATCGGGTTCTCGGTCACCTCTCTGACCAAGGCCCTTCTCCCCCGATTGCTCAGTTTGGCTGGGTGGCCAGCTATAGGAAGACTTGGTGGTTCCAAACTTCTTCCATTTAAGAATGATGGAGCCACTGTGTTCTTTTGGACCTTCAATGTTGCAGAACTTTTTTGGTACCCTTCCCCGGGAACATCAGTGCTACAAATAACATTTTTTAATTTAGAGCCCTAGTTAAAACATTGAAACCATATGCTACCACAGCAACCAGTAAATACACCCCAGAGAGTTGGAGCCAGTCAATCTTGTGCAACTGTTTTACACAACTATGTATTGGTTAAGTGTGTGAAAGTGTGAATGCAATGCAATACCGTGGTTTGAATAAGTGTTGGGGAGTTTTATTACATTTCACTTACCAGTTAGGAAACATCATCCAGAAAGGACAGGAAAGGCAGGGAAACCACAGGAAAGAGAAATCAAATATTATTGTTTAAATGCATTTATAAACTGGGTGATTTGAGCCCTGAATGCTGATTGGCTGACAGCTGTGGTATATCAGACCGTATACCATGGGTATGACAAAACATGTATTTTTACTGCTTCAATTACGTTGGTAACCAGATTATAATAGCAATAAGGCACCTCGGAGTTTGTGGTATATGGCCAATATACCACGGTTAAGGGCTGTATCCAGGCACTCCGATTTGCGTCGCGCCTAAGAACAGCCCTTAGCCGTGGTATATTAACCATATACCACACCCCCACGTGCCTTATTGCTTAAATAAACTCAATATCCGTTAAGTTACACAAACAAACAGCATATTTAATTTACTTTACCTCCCATCCAGAACTCTGGTTGTAGATTTTGTTAAAGGCGTCCTGCAACTTTCCATGGACAATAGCCAGCTTCTTGAAGTCTCTGTTGGCCTCGTGGACCGGGAGTAGGATCTTATACACCTCGTTGATGGCCTCGTACATGGAAGCCTGCAGGGGAGATACAGTATGAAACAGTGAGAAGTCTACCTACAGCGCACTACAATTCATATATACTTTTTCAAAAACCTGGCTTTCTCTATGTGAACATACAGCTCTGACTATTTACTAGGTGGTAAGGCAAACGGATGCTGTGTAGGGCGTCCACTCAAAGAGAGATTCAAAAGTTATTCATCACGTATTTAAGGAAATCTCAATGCAAAGAAGATCTGAGTAATACCATGTGGAAGGAGGTTGCAGCTTGCTCCAGCAGCCCCACCAGCCCCAACTCGCTGAAGTACTTCCCTGCACAGATACCCTCCTCCTCCGGGGACAAGATGTCATCAGACACCGCTGACTCCTCCAGAACATTAGACGAGATGTGCTACAGCAGGTAAGGGACAGAGCAGTCAGGAAACGACTAAGGTTTTGAGGTATACTATAATGGACAGGAAAACACACACACTCCTGACCTGGAAGGTGACACAGCCAATGGGCAGGTAGCGGCAGTCCTCCAGCATGTTGAGGTACTCTGCCACCAGGGCGGCGCTGTGCACCAGGCAGTGGGCTGCCTCCGCGTGGTTCCCTCTCTCCGAGTGCTTCCCCGCCATGTTCTGCAGCCACGTCAGACGCAGGTCAGGGGAGTTTTGATAGCCCTTAGCAATCCTGAGGGTGGGGTGGGGTGGGGAGACAGAAAATCAGGTCGGTACATAGCTAATGTAATCCAAGCCGGGGCGGCAGGTAGCCTAGTGGTTAGAGCGTTGGGCCAGTAACCCGAAAGGTTGCTGGATCGAATCCCCGAGCTGACAAGGTAAACATCTATCATCCTGCCCCTGAGCAAGGCAGTTAACCCACTGTTCCCCACACGCTGAAGACGTGGATGTCAATTAAGGCAGCCCCCCGCACCTCTCTGATTCAGAGGGGTTGGGTTAAATGCAGAAGACACATTTCAGTTGAAGGCATTCAGTTGTACTGACCTGGTATCCCCTCTTACCCTTTGGATTTCTCTTTACTCCGTTTGTGGATGTGAATGTGTTTGAGAGAAAGTGGTTGTGTCGATGAGACAGCTGCTGTGTGTGTAATACCTGTACATGAGATCAATGAGCATCTCAGGGTCCTGCTGGTGCTCCTTCATCTTGACTGTGTCAGTCAGAATCATGTGCAGATTGAAGACCAGATCCTGGACCTGTTCTGGGAACGGGGAGTCCCGTAGCTCCAGGTCCTCCTCTGCGTAGGTCAGGATGGTTTTTAGGGAACGTCGGAGGTGCTCCTCGTTGAAGTTCTGAGATGTCCCCACCAGGGAGGACAGGGACATGGTGACCTGCATCTTCACCCGGGCAAAGTTCTACACCAGAGAGAGGATGAGTCAATACTCAAGACTACAGAAGGGATGTGACCAATACAGAATTCCACAACATGTCAGTTGATGGTGTTGAGACTGAACTGGAACCATCTTTACTTCTATTCTTATTGTTGTTGCATTGTTGACAGGTGAACCTGCAAGTAAGCATTTCATTATAARYTATACACCARSTYTATCCTGRGCATAGGACAAAWATACTGGATTTGATTTGTATTATTGTGGGAAGATTTTAGCCTGAAAATTCAAACTGAATTCACGCTTCATATCACGATTGTTTCACTTCAAAACAGGTAAACGGAGTGTGAATGCAGTTTGTCTTTCCAGGCTATGACAAGCTTCTGTATGAGTGAGACTCACGTTGCCGATCTCAAAGTTCTGCCTCATCAGCAGYTAGAGGGAGGCGGAGGCTTGACTCCGGACAGAGCCCACACTGCTGCTGCAGTGGCGGAGCAGACGCAGACACAGGTCAGCACACAGCTCTGTGTCCTCCTCAAACAGCATCTCTGGGAACTACACACACAGGACACACAACACTTAATCCACACACACACGAAGACATGTAACTTTGTGTGTGTAACTAACATACGGGCGTGCACACACCCACACACACCTTAAAGACCAGTCCCCTCTGTGTAGTGAAGCAGTGCTGCAGGAAGAGGGCACTCTGACTCCCTGCCATGCTGTGGAGGAGGACTCTCAACACTCCGCCCAAAACACTCTCCTTCAGCTCCGACGCCAGCACCGTCTTCACTATGATCTCCAGCGTGTCCAGGACGACCAGAGAGGCTTCAGTGGCCAGGTTTCCATCCACCACGGACTCCTGCTCCGTCTCCGCCTTGGTTCTGCAACGAAACAGGGTTTACAATCACTCAAGACACACACAAATCCGTACAAACGTCACTATACAACGTGCCTACACAAATACTGAACACAGACCGTTGATGACAAGTTCTATCAAGTCATTGGTCTACCTTCGGCATTCATCTGTGCATAGGGCGGGGACCTACTTGTCGACTCTGTCTGTGTTCTGTCTCCAGTGKGTGACGTTCTTCCTCCATCTGACATTCTCATTGCCATATGGACTCCGCTCTGAACCAAAACAAAACATACGGACACTTGTAACAACCACAAAGGAACATTGCATGTAGAAAATCTCAAACTACGATGGCCCATCCGGTGCTGGTACCTCTGCAGCGACGGACCATCTCCTGTCGGGCTCCGATGGTTCCCAGTATGGCCTCCTCTAGACGAGCCTTCATGTCCTGAGACTTCTTAAACGTCAGGCTGTTGATACGCTCCAGAGCCTTCTTCCCCTGGGACAACCAATCAGAGATGGAACGGTCAGAACGGCTATAATAGGAGGTATTCAGGTCGGAGAGTCCAACAGGGGTAACAGGTGAAGGACGAGAGGTACAGCGGTCTGATCAGTGAGGGGGGACAGAAGTGGTGCCTACCTTGTACTCGAAGCAGGACACCGAGAGGTACAGCGGTCTGATCAGTGAGGGGGGACAGAAGTGGTGCCTACCTTGTACTCGAAGCAGGACACCGAGAGGTGCAGCGGTCTGATCAGTGAGGGGGGACAGAAGTGGTGCCTACCTTGTACTCGAAGCAGGACACCGAGAGGTGCAGCAGGTCTAGCAGCCTGTTGATCTGCAGCACAGAGAGGTCTGACACCCAGCTCTCCAGCAGAGCAGCGTCTGCGTTCTTCAGAACCCACAGGAAAGACACCAGCAGAGTCCTACTGCACTCTGCCGACAGAGAGCTGCACTGACGACCAGCCTGGGAGAAAGATGAACGCCTACATTAGGGCTAGGAGTTTTTCCTGATGTCACTTTGAAACTATGTCACTTTGCAAACTATGTCACTTTGCAAACTATGTGGATGGGAAAGAGTGTCAGAGGAGCTCATGAGCAGTGAGCCATCTACAGGTAGTGAGGGGTAGTTCAGTATGGCGGCTGTCATTAGAAGGCATGCTGTACCCCCTCTGGTGTTGTCGATTTGCCCCATGCTGGTACTGTACCTTAGTGTGGAAGTGTACTACAAAGGATCTCAATAACAGAGGGAGGGGGAAAATGAGTTCAATCGTTACCAGGGTTACTGGAGTTACTAAAAATGCCTGAGATATGAAAGCCTGAGGCAGTAAGCTCCACACAGCAGAGGGGGGCTGATGGTGTCTCATTACTCACCACCGTGGGCATGGTGAAGTTGGGGGCTTTGGCATGCGGCAGCGGGGAGCCAGCGATCGCCATGGCGACAGACTGACTGATGGTTCCGTTGTCTGGTTCCCCGTCCTCTTGCATAGCGGGGGCGTGGCGGCCCCGGGCGGGAGAAGTGTCTGACAAACACAGGAACAAAACATACTGCTGATTCTATCAACCTAAGCGAGAATAACTAACTAGCATGCAATCTCCCACCTCCAATCAGGGTTTAAACAACGCCACATGGGCAGAGAAGAGGAAGATGATACTGGTTAACCTACAGCAGGGGTAGGCAACTAGATTAGGCCGCGGGACGATTTTTGTCGGAGCGGATGGTTGGGGGGCCATAACATAATTATAATAATTTATACACTGCAAATTGACCACAACTAAGCCCAAAAACAGATTGTATTTGAGAATAACAATAATTTCAAACCTTGATTACATTGAGACATCGTTTTCTTATTTGTGGGAATACTTGGGAACAGACTTCCTAAATTAATTCCTGGTGATTGGACAGTGTTTTATTACAACCTCCAAAAAACCTGCTGGACGTTTTTGGCACGCGGTCAGCCTGTTGCCGACCCCTGACCTACAGAGTGTCCTTCTCACCTGTGAAGTCATGGAGCTGGGGCAGGGTGTCCATGACGATGGGGATGAGGGGCAGGTAGAGCTGGGCGATGTGGGTTCGCACCTGGGGGTCCGTGTAGCGAGGGTCCGCATCATGACTGCACATCAGAGAGTGGACTGCACTGATGGCCTTTTTATGCAGGAAAAACACCCTGGGGGAGACTGAATGAGTCAGTARGTGCCGTGTGTGTCTAGTTGTGTGTGTGTGTGWGRMTGTGTGWGTGAAGCCTCCTCACCCCTCCGCATCAGGCTCCAGGATGAGGGATAGTTCAGTCAGCAGCAGGCCAGACAGGAAGTGTTGCTGTCTGAAGGGGACGGAGAGCTCAAACATACTGGCCACACCCTGGTCCTGGTGCATACTGGAGAACGCTGAACCCTGAGAGAGGGAGGGAGATGGATGGATGGTYYGAGGAGGGAGAGGAAGGACTTTCTAGCAAGAGTATTACTACCGATGTCAGCAGATGACAAAGTTGGCCCTTGGTCAAGATCACTGTGTTGCCTAGTAATGAATGGAGCCTCCAGTCCAGTGGAGTTACCTGGGAGGTGGTGGAGGAGGTGGAGGGGGAGGGCGAGGCGGGGGGGCTGAGGGTGGAGCAGGGTAGGTTGAGGGTGACATAGTGTTCATGGCTGCACACGATGCGGGTGAAGTCCATTCTCAGAGCAGTCAGAGAGCTGGGGTTCTGGGCTGTGTGGAACTTGTTGGCGATCTGACACACACGCACACACACACACACACACACACACACACACACACACACACACACACACACACACACACACACACACACACAGAGAGAGACATATGGTTCAGGTATGTGTAAGACAACGTATTCAGGGACTGGTTGCAGTAAAAGCAAATGATGTCATGTGTGTTTGTCATTTGTGATGACTCGGTTGATGACTGACAGTGGGTGTAAATACTGCCTTGTATTGTGGCAGAATAGTGACACTGTCTGTATGCATGTTCGTACGTGCCTGTTTGTAGTAGAACCCGAAACTCACTATCTGAGAGTGGGTGAGTGGGTGTCTGTGTTTATCATTGGAGCAGATGACAGGACCTGTGTGTGTGTATGTGTGTGTGTGTGTGTACCTGTTTGTAGTAGGAGCGGATGAGGTTGAAGACAAAGCCACGGTCCATGAGAGACAGCAGGTCATTCAGGAAGAAGGCCAGACTGCTGTTCAACCTCTCCACAAGCTCCACATCCTGAGAGAGAGACAGGGAAGGAGGGCGAGAAAAGGAGGGAGAAAAAGGGAGGGAGCGAGAGAGAGGGAGGGAGAGGTATAGAGGGAGAGAGAGAGGAGGGAGAGAAAGTCCGTGATTAGAGAATATGGGAAGGGTTAAGAGGACAGAAGGTATACTTTGTATTCCCTAAAAAAGGGAAACGTGACTCCTATGTTCTGCAATTCCGTTCTAATGGCCCTTGGGTTGTGGCCACTGTACCTTGTGGTATCGCCCTGCTACATCAGCACTGATAGCCCCCACTAGAGCAGCGATGTCATCCACAAAGCGGTCTGGGAAGCGCTGGCGTCTGGGAAGGTCTATCCGGGAGGACAGGAACAGGTGGTGGGACATACTCTTCGTCTGGGAGAGGAGGAGAGAGAGGGAGGAAAAGAGGGATCACGGATTGTATCTAATTCTTCAAATGAACACTGGCTATGTAAAACATCATATTCCTTCACGCTTTTCTCTGAATGACAAATTTGACCAACTGTTTCTTGATTTACGGAAATCCATAAACGGCCTGTGTGATGAGGACGAGTGAGTAAGATCAAGATCTCATGAACGATGCCATACAGACACAACCGTCATTATCCTCGTCATTCAGATGCGTACCATGAGTTGGAAGAAGAACCAGGCCTGTTGCAGTGCTGCCTCCCTCACCGTGCTGGTGCTCACCACCCACTGTAGTGCCAGCTCCTCATGGAGCAGCTACACCAGGAAGTAAACAGGGTCAGAGAGAAACACCCAGGCAGAGTGCAGTACACCACGGTTAGCAACACAGAGGCTAACGCAGGAAAAGCTAGCTGAAATACGCAGGTAAAAATGTGAACGTGTGAAAATACTGAGCTAACACTAGCACCATACAATCTCTCATAAAAAGGTAGGGCTGTCTGCTAACAAACACAGTGAAAAAAGCTACTACTGCGCTAACAACAGGATTATTGTCGAACACTAACATGTGATAAATCCTGTCGGTAGCATTAGAGGAACATGAGACTCTAGACAGGTCTTATAATGTAGGCTTATTCTGGGAGATCCCAGATAACACACTTTACTCATACCTGGCTTTGATGACTGTGTCAACATTCAAAAGCTGATGCATTAAACAACTACTTATCTCGCTCTCACACACACAGAGACACACACACTTACAATATGAACTGATAAGCACCTGTGTGTGTGTTACACATACTGACAAACACAGAATGGATGAGGATGGACAAGGGTGTTAATATAGTGTTTTAGACAGTGTATGACAACGGTACCTTCTTGGCAATCTGTCTTGTTGGAGCTGAACAGAAGGTGGCGCTGTCCACAAAGGCAGACATGCGATTGCAGCCACGATCACTTGCCTGACAGAGTAGTGGAGCGATGGAAACACAGTGACGAAGACAAAGAGCAGGAGTGAGCAAGGTGGAAAAAGATGAATGAAAAATGTAAGAAATGTGATGGATGGCTAGAGGACTTCCTGGACTCAATTGACTAGCTTGGATAGAACTGACGTTAGCGCCAGTGGCGTTCAGATGTTCCATGCGGTTGATAGGATGAAATGTGATCCTAGTGAAAAGCATAATTGTGAATAACAAGTCGAGCTAAGCCAAGGAGGGGAAAAGGAACAGACCAATGACAGACAGACAGCTGACAAAACGGACCGTAGACAAACAGCGCAGCGCAGCAGCCACATAGGAGTGGAGGAGGGAAGGGCAGCGAGGAGGGTGGTGTTGGGTACGGGGTGAACATGGGGTTTGTTCTGGAGGCCAAAACGTTACAGAATGTTCACATAGAAATGTATCGGGTAGAACAGACTCATTGGCTCGTGTAGAATAGGGAACCATGTCCGCTCTAGTCATTATATTTCTCTCTGCAACGTTCTGAACAATTCTGGTTACTGAATGAACCGGCACCCATGGTGGAGAGGTAGGTAGGTAGTTGAAGGTAGGGAAGGAGGGTTGTTGGCACCTGCTTGAGCTCACAGGTGAAGTTGGGGTTCCGGCGTAGCACAGCTCTGGAGCCCCCGGGGGCATAAGCAGAGTTTACCCAGGAGTGGGAGCGGTCTATCCCCTGAACATCATATCACATCAGCCACCACACCGACACACAGGCAGCCACAGGCCATGGGGGGAGAGAGGGAGCGAAGGAAGTTTAGGGAGGGGTGGAGACAAGGGTCAAATTAGAGGGAGGAGAAGGAAGCAAGAGAGGGAGAGAGAGAGGAGGGGGGAGGGGAATAGCAAGGGATAGAACACAGAGGGACAGACAGACATAGGCACACCACAAGATTGCATAATTGGCAACAGCGGTGGAATCAACCAACATTTGGCACAAACAGACAGGAATCACAGGCATGCACATCAAGATACGACACCGGAGCGTCACTATGGGAGGACGAGGGGAGTCTGATTGTATGTTTATTCACAGGAAACACGTCGGACGGACATTCAGCGTACATTTAAACAGCCAGAATGCCATTTAACCCCAATTTGAGTAAGTGTCTATGTTTAGACTGGAAGAGGCAGCAGCGCTATCATAAGCACACAGATAACATATTCAGGAGTTCGTCACATAGTGCCTTTACTTCCCCAACTAGAGAAGAAACGGAACAGGTTGTATTTACAGTGCCTAGACCGGACAGAACAGGCTGTATTTACAGTACCTAGACAGGACAGAACAGGTTGTATTTACAGTGCCTAGACAGGACAGAACAGGTTGTATTTACAGTGCCTAGACAGGACAGAACAGGTTGTATTTACAGTACCTAGACAGAGACAGAAACAGGTTGTATTACAGTACCTTAGACAGGACAGTTGTATTTACAGTACTAGACAGGACAGGTTGTATTTACAGTACCTAGACAGGACAAGGTTGTATTTACAGTACCTAGACAGGACAGACAGGCTGTATTACAGTACTAGACAGGACAGAACAGGTTGTATTTACAGTGCCTAGACAGGGACAGGTTGTATTTACAGTACCTAGACCAACAAGACAGTTGTATTTACAGTACCTAGACATGCGTAATAGACAGGTTGTATTTAACAGTACCTAGGACAGGACAGGTTGTATTTACAGTACCTAGACAGGACAGAACAGGTTGTATTTACAGTACCTAGACAGGACAGAACAGGCTGTATTTACAGTACCTAGACAGGACAGAACAGGCTGTATTTACAGTACATAGACATTACAGAACAGGCTGTATTTACAGTATCTAGACAGGACAGGTTGTATTTACAGTACCTAGACAGGACAGAGGACAGAACATGTATTTACAGTACAGAACAGGTTGTATTTACAGTACCTAGACAGGACAGAGGACAGAACAGGTTGTATTTACAGTGTCTAGACAGGAAAGAGGCAATGTCTAAGATAGCTGTATTACCGGAGAGGAGCCAATGAGAGAACTCAATTCAATACCATTTGATTTGTATTGGAGGTAGAACTGACCTTGCTGCCGATGATCCTCTGCACCTCCTCGTCAGGTGACGTGGGGGTGCTGGCCAGGTCAGGGTTGGAGTTACTGATGCTCTTGGAGCGGGCCAGGTGCAGGGTGCTGGGGCGGGCCGTTGCCCTGGACAACGTGGCGTACTGGATGGGCAGCTCGTAGGCCGGGGTGGCACCCCCTGGTCAGGGAGAAGAGGAGGGCACTGATACCAAAATACACACTTATGCTCATTTTAGTAGTTGAGTGAGAATTCTCCAATCACAAGGTGAAATGAATCACACACAAGCACATCAGAGACATGGATAGATTAAAATACTCTTCCTTGAAAGCATTGGGACTACATCATTACAGCTGGTGTGGAGATATAGTGAATCTTCAGTGTATGCTGTTCCATTCCTCACCAGTAGGGGGCATGGCAGGCTCGGCAGTGGGCAGGTGGAAGCAGTAGTGGATGTAGGAGGCCAGCAGATTGTTCCTGCCATGCTGGTCCTGGTTCCCCTCCAGGTTCTTATGGATCTGGTTGACCAGCAGGGACATGGCCTCGAACGCTGCACGGCCCAGGTTCACTGAGAGATGGGAATGGGGAAAAAGAGGCAGAGATCACACATGGGTTTGCACTTTTGGGACTGTTCCATTTATTCCATTGTACAAGGCAAGCTCAATCGAGCGTAGACGTAAATTATTTTTTAAATGTATCCTAGATCTGGGAGAAATATTTGACCAGGAGTGTTTCTGTGGGAGAGTGGGGATCTTGAAAGGGCGATGAGGGATGAGTCAATCTAAGATGGCCGTCCTCTGTAAAGTCGGCCAAGCCACTCACCGATCTGTCCTGCGATGACGGGCGGGTGGACGATGAGCAGGATGAGTTTGGAGAGCAGCTGGTGGAGGAAGCGGACGCAGGTGTCGAGTAGCGCCCCCCGCAGGCCGGTCATGCTGGCCTTCAGCTCACCCTCCACGTTGGCCTCACTGATGATACAGTCCTTCAGACGGAATGGGAACGAGTACTCCTCCAGGACGTAACACAGGGTGAAGAACTTATCCAGGTGGGGGTCCTAAGAGACAAAGTCACATTGGGGGGACGGGACGGGGGGTATTCATTTAATTTACAATCCCATTGACTAGAGTATTAGAGAAAGTGAGGTAAAGAGAGAAGTGAGAGAGAGAGAGAGAGAGAGAAAGAGAGCGAGCGAGCGAAAGACAGTTACCTGAGTGTGAACTGAGGAGGCAGCTGTCACCTCCACATTGAACACCTGCTTGTGATTATCCACCCACTTCATGCCTGGAAGCTGCACCTGCAATACACACACATTACCTACATCAYAACTCAGCCACACACAGACTAAGCATACAAACTCGRGAGTTCATGAGAACTAAGCATGCATGTGCTCYCACACTTACGTCAGGGGTGAGGACGGAGTAGCTGGGTGGTGGTTTCTCCACAGAGACCGGCAGACTGAAGGAACCGGCCCGTAGGCGGCCATGTTGCATCAGAGGAATCCACTGTGGACACAGACAATGTAATGCACATTATTACATCACACATAAATAAAAGACACAGCACAGCCAATCACTGATGACACTTCTAGTGTTTCAAAGGCCTAAATATTAGTAGCTTGTAACTGAGGTATGTAATGGGTAGGGAYGCACCCTAACTTGGGTCCATAGTTTCCCCTGGTCAGGTAAGTGGYAAAAACCTCCGGGTCCTAGTGAAGCGTACTCACGGTGTATCCCACYGGGGTCTCCAGGGGCGTGTTCTGTTTGGGCTGACAGCTGATGTGGTAGAAGGTGAACAGGAGGTGGTGGTTGTCTGTCAGGTTGGCTGGAATCTTCATCTTCACCTCCTCATAGAACTCTGGAGACCTGAGGACAGAGAGAGAGAGAGATAGGTGAGAGAGGGAAGGGGAGGAGGAAATAGACAGGATGAGAGGAGTGTAACAGGAAAGGTGTGGAAGGGAACGGGCTCTTACTTGTCATGGTAGATGACGGGTGAATAAGCCTCTGTAAAGAACTCAGCACAGCTGGATTTCCCAAAGATCACCTATTATGATGAGAGGAGACCGTTTTTATTGGATCTATGCCCTTACACAAAACACCCTCCCGCACCAACTTTGTCCTCAGAGCATTCTTGATACACAAGGGAAAATGTTGAGCGTGAAAAACCCAGCAGCGTTGCAATTCTTGACACACTCAAACCGGTGCCTGGCACCTACTACTATACTCTATTCAAAGGCACTTAAGTATTTTGTCTTGCCCATTAACCCTGTGTGTGAATGGCACACATACACAATCCATGTCTCAACTGTCTCAAGGCTGAAAAATCCTTCTTTAACCCGTCTCCTCCCCTTCATCTACACTGTGGATTTCACAATTGACATCAATAAGGGATCAAAGCTTTCACCTGGTCAGTCTGTCATGGCCTAATGTTTTGTAACTCTGTATGTCCATAAAGGAATTTACCAGAATCCTTCTCAGAACTGCTACATAAATAACATGCCATACTAAATGAAATGTAAGGTTCCTTAGCATTACAGTTGGAAGTCTTCCAAATTAGGTCATTTATAATTGCTGGTTTCTAAACATCATTAATTGGATTTGACAGTTTTTCACATTTTATGGACTGGGAATATGTCCAATAGTTGTTTAGATGTCTCCACAGGGCTTCTTCAATGGATTAGGATATTGTTGCCAGGGTCCCAGATTAGATTAGCGTGTGTCCTAAAGGCGCCAATCGGATTAAGAATCCACTGCACTGAACAACACCACAGCTTTTAGACAGGAAGTTAATTCTGCAGTAAAACCCTCCTTTAGTTTGTTATAACCATCAAAAAGGTTGGCTGTTTCCAAAAAACAGGAACTAGGGTTACCTACCCCCAACTCAGTTAAACACACTAGACATTCTTGTAGAGTGACCTACTCTTGTGGGGCACATCATATTTCACAGCATCAGGCTTTTCTTTGTGAGGGGGACGCCATTGTCCTGAGAGCACTGTGTTACAAATCTGTAGAGGTTTCCTGTTTTGTGATTGGCCTGCTTCACCAGTCCACCAATCACTCACCGGCATGGCCAGACTGGGATCCTCTCCTGCCATGAACTGCACCTTGACAGCAATGTTCCTGACTGAGCCCTGCCGACTGCTGAAGTTCAGGCTCTGGGGGTAGATATACAGCAGGTTCCTGGAAGTGGAGAGGAGGAGGACAAGATGAGGGAGAAGAAAGAAATGTCAGTGAATTTGAATTCCCTAATACAACCTGGAAGGCATAGAGGGGTCATTACACTCTAGTTTCAGCTCAGCTAGCCTACACGCTGCGGCTGCCTGCCAACATATCCTACTAACTAACGCACGCACCACAGGGAACATGCATGGTCAAATCAATTCTATCTATGCCACTACAAAAACAGAATATCTAGCCTAAATTAGAGGGTAGTATTAGGACATTGCTGCAGATTTATAACAAATCAAAAGATAAATCTTAACAATTAGGCCTATAAAGTGAGAAGGATTGGGAGAGAGAAACCATGTGTTTCGAGGAAGCATGTGAGTGACCTTCAACTCCTGTCCAAGTCAAACATGTGAAAGAACTTCAGAGCATACCAGTATATTCCAATCCAAAATGTAATTTACTTAGCAAGAACATTGTTAATCTATCTAGTATCCACACACTCACAAACAACACAGAGCAGTGTGACATTATATTGTCATGGTCTGATGGTCAGCCCAATATAATACTGTGCCTGGTTGCATAAAACAACAAGTGTTTCTCTTAAGGATTTACCTTCAGGAATAATGTTCCCTTACCTAAGATAATTGTTGAATGGCGCTGCATAGAGCCCCTCAAACGTTTCCCATAGGTGAGGGCATACTTAAGGGTACTTAATGGGTTTTAGGACCGTTTGAAGGCATGTATGGCAGAAAAATTATCTGGTTACCATGGAGACGACCTGATTACTGACTGAAGGTCTTGTCAAAGAGCATTTATTTTGGGAGATTGCAAAATAAAACATATACATTCAAAACAGGAGAAACAAATTGATTCAGAAGATAATAAAACAAGTTTATTTTAGTTACCTTTTTCACAACTTGTTTCTATTCATTTCTAAAACGTCAAGCTAACTTACAGAGTAGGTAGCTAACTATCCAGCTGGCTTTGTAGCCATTGATTGTGCACCTTCCATTGTTTAGCTAAGTAGCTAGCTAGCTGGTTGATGTTTTCCTTTTGCAACCAGGGCAGAGGAAAACATTCACCTTCACAAATTCTGTTTACATTGAGATCCATACTGAATAAAGCACTTAAGGGACCTCATGGGCACCATTAACCTTTTCACTTAATTTAAGAGAGAAATTCACCTTAAAATGTTTTGTGAATCTGACTTACCAAGTTAAACTTGAGATGTTTTATGCAACCAGGACCTGGTCCATTTCTACCAGGACAAACAGAGACTCAGTTGATGTTAATGTAGGTCATGTGTATTTGACACCTGGAGTCCTGACAGAGTTACTCCAGAGGTTGGGATGAATGCCAAGGTCAGCCTGACTAAGGCCACAGAGCTGATCTCTGATTGGACCACGACTGAGCTAATGTTTCACAGTAATTTTGAACATCCAATATAAAAGAGTCGTATCATTACTGATATCCGATGTGAGATGAAAAAGATACTACAGACCTGAGGCACTTAGACATACAGCTGAGAAAAGGTACCTTTTTAACGACAACTGAGGAGTAACAACACCCTTAACAAAGCTTTAAGACAAACAGCCATAGGAAGGGGCACAGGGCGATTCTCACGAGATTTCGAGTCGATAGTCTCTCTGAAGAGACAAAGAAATAATCTCTCCATATAGCCTCTGTCCTCAGATCAGGATGAGGGCCACACTACTCTGCCTGCTGTGTATGGCCATGTGTTTAACAGGGATCCCAGCCAGCCCCGTCCGGAAGGCCCAGAAGAACAACCAGGCTGCCCCCATTGATGACATGAACGTGCTGATGTACGGCGTGCTGCAGTTCAGCGAGACCCTCCACCACGTCTACGAAAGCACCGATTCCAAATTCGCGCGGATTGAGAGGTCGCTGAGGAGACATGAGGAAAGGCTGGAGAGGCTGGGCCAGGAGGCAGGCCAGGCCGCAGAGAAGGAAAGACAGATGAGACAGGTGCTAGGAGAGATACAGGTGAGGAA
Source organism: Salvelinus sp. IW2-2015 (assembly GCF_002910315.2). Lineage (NCBI taxonomy): Eukaryota > Metazoa > Chordata > Actinopteri > Salmoniformes > Salmonidae > Salvelinus > Salvelinus sp. IW2-2015. The sequence continues at coordinate 74,712,968 of NC_036860.1, forward strand.
ACATACTCGTCCTGCTCTGACGAAGGTCTACTGTGAACGGAAACTTGCCAATTAAATTACTGAAATGAGCATAGATCTAAGTGTGCAGAGGCTTTTTATTCAGTAGAATTTGGATCTTGCACCTTAGCTACTCTGTCAGGTGTACATTAGATTTATCTGTTTACCGGAGAAAACACACCCAGTCAGACACCTCAAACTAACTCTGAAAGTGTCATCAATTGGTAGAGGGTTAAGCATCTAAAATGATGATCAATTTGTGAAATTCACTCCAGAGCGACAGGGCAGACAGAGATAACCCTGCTTTGCCAACAATCTGAAATCCCAGTCAGTCAGATAAGCTCTATTCCTCTGGGCTCCAACAAGGAGAGAGAACAGCTGAAAAGACACCATTGGCTATTTGGCTGAATGGGCCAATAACTGCCATGAACCGGAGCACTCAATTATCTGGCTAGCTATTCAACATAAACACAGAGCCATGTACATGTTCGTTTTGTTTACTCAATATAGATCCTAATGTTCTGAGAACAGAGAATGGCATTGGCCAGCCAGTGTATGTTGAGGCCAAGGCAGTTTGAGCAGCTGGTCTGAGATCAGTGGGAGGGAGAGGATTTAAAGCCAGATGCTCTTTTCCAAGGGCCAGATGGCTGGGCTGCAGTCAGAGGCTGAGGAGGCTGAGGGCAAGGTGGCCCGGGTGGAGCAGGAYGAGGGYGAGCTTAGGACCAAGGTGATCAACCTGGAGACATACCTTCAGAACTACCCCCCCAACASCATACAGGAKTTAAAGGTAAGGTACACTTCTCAATCACACACAGATTACGCCAAACAATSCAATGRCAACACACTCAATCTGTTCTATTCCATTCATAAATTCATATGTGCGTGTGTGMTTTCAGGATAGGGCGTTAAAACACTCCAGTGTTCTGGAGGGCCTGCTAACATGGACACAGTTCCAAAAACAGAGCATTGAGAGTCAGAACCAACAGTTGACAAAGCTACAGAAACTGGTGTGTATAATAGCTGAACATAGTTTGAAAAATGCTAAATAGAATCTGCCCATGATTGATGTAGTGATGGACGCCGTGTTTGACTAAGTTCGCTTTGTTTATATTTCAGAGTGAAGCCAGGAGATAGCCAGTCCTTTGTCACATCACCCGATGGCTCCACTGAATCTTAACACCAGCTACTGTAGCTAATACACTCCATGACTTTACCCTGGTGCATAAATACCCTGRCTACTCATTCTACCATTATTCACACAGAACAAACATTCCCACCCAATAAACTGAATTACAAAAACATTATATATTTATACCACTGTATTATATTTCTGAATTCATTTAATTGTGTTTAACACAAGCCCTTTATTGTACATGTTCTTTATTTTAATTTTAATTCATTCTTACTGCTGTCATATTGTATATTTTGTGTGCAAATAAAAATCTGTAGGTGTGTGTGAGGGCATGTTAGACTGACCTGTAGGTGGTATGTGAGGGTGTGTAGGATGACCTGTAGGTTTGGTGCTGGTGTGAGGTGCGGTAGGACTGACCTGTATGGTTGGTGTGAGGGGTGTAGACTGACCTGTAGGTGGTTTAAGCAGTGTAGACCTGACCTGTAGGTTGTGTGAGGTGTAGAAGACTACTGTAGGTGTATTCGTGTAGACTGATAGTAGGTGGTGTGAGGGTGTTAGATGACCTGTAGGTGGATGTGAGGGTGTAGACTGACTGTAGGTGGTGTGAGGCGTGTAGTGACCTGTTATGGTGGTGTGAGGGTCTGTAGACTGACTGTAGGTGGTGTGAGGCTGTGTAGACTGACCTGTAGGTGGTGCTGATGGGGTGTAGGACTGATGTAGTGCGGTGGTGTGAGGAGTGTAGACTGACCTGTAGTGGTGTGAGGAGTGTAGACTGACCTTGGTCAGGTGGTGTGAGGCATGTTGACTGGCCTGTACTGGTGGTGTGAGGTGTAGGACTGACTGTAGGTGGTGTGAGGGGTAGATGCTGTAGGTGTGTGTGAGGGGTGTAGATGGACCTGTGAGTGGTGTTGTGAGGAGTGTAGACTGACCTGAGGTGGTGTGAGGGTTGTAGACTGACCTGTAGGTGATGTGTGAGGGGTGTAGACTGACCTGTTAGGTGGTGGAGCATTGTAAGACTGACCTGTAGGTGGTGTGAGGCGTTAGACTGACCTGTAGGTTGGTCGTGGAGGGATGTGTAGACTGACCTGTAGGTGGTGTGAGGGGTAGACTACCTGTAGGTGGTGTGGGGAGGTAACTGACCTGTTAGGGTGTGAGGGTGGTAGACTGACCTTAGGTGGTGAGGAAGGGTAGACTGACTGTAGGTGGTGTGAGGTGTAGACTGACCTGTAGGTGGTGTGAGGCATGTAGACTGACCTGTAGGTGGTGTGAGGTGGTGGTGAGACTGACCTGTAGGTGGTGTGAGGGGTGTAGACTGACCTTTGGGTGGTGTGAGGCATGTTAGACTGACCTGTAGGGTGGTGTGGCAGGGGGGTTAGACTGACCTGTAAGGTGGTTGAGGGGGTAGACTGACCTGTATGGTGTGTGAGGGGTGTAGATGACCTGTTACGGTGGTGTGGGATGAGACTGACGTTAGGTGTGTGAGGGGGGTAGACTGACCTGTATTTGGTTTG